>NC_138357.1:10573221-11070721 GCF_046562875.1 Panthera onca | reverse complement strand
AAATACCTCTAAATTCCCAAGGGAGAGAAGATGAGACTCAAGATTATTATATGAAAAAAGATATTCAAATAGAGGAGCAACGAGCAGAGCTTTTCAAGAGGTGAAAGAACAACGACAACAAAAAATACAGGATCCAAAAGCTCCTCTTTAAAACGAACAAGCAAACGAAAAACTCTGTTTCCTGAAGGAATATGGAGCTAAAGTAAGAGATGGTTGAAAATAAGGAACTTAGAAATGGAGAAGCAGGGAGAGGGAGCGAGGGTCGGCTAGATTTGAATCCACTGGAACATAGAACTAATAACAAAAAGAAAAGGTGGAAATTATCCTCACGAAATAGGGTATACATATTAGAAAAATTGGCAATGTAAACTTCATGACGTAATTCACAAAAATTGGGAGGTGGGGAGCCAGGGAGATGGCCAAAAATGTAAGAGAGCTAATGTCCTCATCTTTCGCAGTGAGCAATCAATGAATACCGTAGAAAAAGGAAACTTTTCATTAGAACCAGTAATGACTCCAATTTCTTCATATTTTTATGATCTCTTTTATCACTCCTGGATATTTTAAGAAATACTATCTTTTATAGTAAAGAAGCATGTATCTGAAGTAAAACAGTTTCTTCGGTTTCTTTTCCTTTTCTTAAATTCAAGTAAAGTGATACTTCTAAAATAAAAGGAAGCACAATTACATTATATATACTAGAAAATCTTCTTAGTCCGTGCATCAATATCTGAATATAGATGCACAGAAAGATGCTTGGAATAATATATTTCTACTTGCCAATGTTAGTTCTTGTGTGTCAGTTTCTCTTTTGGATACTTTTTTTTTTTTTTTTTTGCTAGAAAATAATCTGTGCTTTTGGTTCTTAATGATGTTACTATACCACTTTTACGGAGATATTAAATTGATTTTTCTTAAAAACAGTAGTGTGGGCTAAACACAAGCATAGTCTTCTAGTTGAAGGACATTGGGTGGAAGTCAGGAGACCCAACTGAAGCTTCAGATCTTCCTCTGCTGAACAGTGTGACCGGAGGCAAGGCGACTGAGCTCCACAGAAATTAGTTTTCACATGTGTAAAGTGGTTCCTGGTAGCTCTAACATTACAATAATTTCATGTAATTTGCCAGTACCTGTTTAGCTTGAGTTCTTCCAGGAAAAAAATAAAGAGTATGAGAGGAAGGCTTTCATGCAGGCAGTTTATTCGGGGATGTGACACCAGGGAACAAGAATGGGCATTCAGTGAGGGTTAAATGGGAAAAGAGGGGAAAATAACACACGCACATGACATTGAGCTGCTTATGGCTGTGCCCAAGCGTAGCTTCATCGTACGAGGCTCTCCTGCGTATTGCGGTGCAGAATACATCTCGGAATGTTTCACCCATAGGTGAAAAGAGCATTTAATACCAGTTCCATCCGTGCACGAGCCAAGTGTTAACCCACAGGTAAGACTGGCATATAAAATACAGGACCCCCATGGGGCCCCTAGGTGGCTTAGTCAGTTGAGCGTCCAACTTCAGCTCAGGTCATGATCTCATGGTTCGTGAGTTCGAGTCCCACGTTGGGCTCTGTGCTGACAGCTGGGAGCCTGGACCCTGCTTCGGATTCTGTGTCTCCCCCTCTCTCTGCCCCTCCCCCACTCATGCTCTGTCTTTCTCTCTCTTCCAAAAATAAATAAACATTAAAAAAAATACAGGACCCCCCCGTTAAATTTCAATATCAGATAAACAACTATTTTTAGTATAAGTATGTCCTAAATGTTACATGGAACATATTTATCCTAAATAGTTAATCCTGGTTTTTCAGAAATTCGAATTTAAGGGGCACCTGGGTGGCTTAGTCAATTAAGCATCCAACTCTTGGTTTCGGCACAGGTCATGATCTCATAGTTCATGAGATCGACATGATGTCACAGGAGAAGTGACATAAGGCACAAAGATGTATCTTTAGGGATTAGACAAAATGACCAATATGGGCGTGTTTTATAATACGAGGTGATATTGTCATCCTCCTCTTCCTCATCCTCATCATGATCATTGCCTTGTTTTAAAATTTGGTTGTCTTAAATATGTAGACAACTTACAAAACTCAACACCCAGGAAACAAATAATCCAATTAAAAAATCATCAGGAGATGTGAATAGACATTTCTCCAAATAAGATGTCCGGATGGTCAACAGACACATGAGAAGGTGCTCAGCATCACTCATCGTCAGGGAAATGCAAATCAAAACCGCACAAGAGACAGGTGTTGGTGAGGATGTGGACAAAAAGGAACTCTCCTGCGCTGTTGGTCAAAATGCAAACTAATGCAGCCACTGTGGAGAACAGTATTGAGGGCGATCTAGTCATTGCGCTACTGGGTATTTACCCCCAAAATACAAAAACACTATTTTGAAGGGACACATGCATCTCTATGTTTATTGCAGCACTATTTACAGTAACCAAATTATGGAAGCCGCCCAAGTGTCCATCAACAGAGGAATGGATAAAGAAGATGTGGTATAGTTACAAAATGGGTCATTATTCAGCCATGAAAAGAATGAAATCTTGTCATTTGCAACGACACGGATGGAGCTAGAGTATAATGCTAAGTGAAATAAGTCAATCAGAGAAAATCAAAGACCCTGTGATTTCACTCATATGTGGAATTTAAGAAACAAAACAAGCGAGCAAAGGAAAAAGAGAGAAAGCAAGAAACAGACTCTTAACTATGGAGAACAAACTGATGGTTAGCAAAGGGGAGGCGGGTGAGGGGATGGGCGAAACAGATGATGGGGATTAAGGAGGGCACTTGTGATGAGCACCGGGTGATGTATGGAATTCTCGAATCACCATATTGTACATCTGAAAGTAATATAACACTGTACGTTAACTGCACTGGAATTAAAATAATAAAAAAATAAAAATAAAATTTGGTTGTCTTGCTAGGAGCAGATTATTCAAACTGCAAGTTATCTATCAATAATAGTAAACTACTTGGCTGAAGGAAAATTAACAACAAAATGTGTCAAGTTTCTTTGGGCTTTCAGATTGGAGCTTCCAGCCTACTCGTCTACTCAGAATCCTTTCGCATGTACGGTTGGTTTGGCTGGTCCAAACTGATTTGCTCTGAGAAAGCATGCTATTTTTCTGCTTGCCAGGCAATTTTCGTATCATACTTTTTACTTGGAATGGTGAGCTTGTATGAAGAGGCCTCCCAGCGTGCGTAGGAAACAGGAGAACCTTCGGTAAATAGAAGTCTCTTCCTTTGTTGTCTCTCCGGCCTTCAGTGAGCGCTCTTTCCATTCAGTCTCGGAGAAAATAAATGAGTAGCCTTTTCCTGCAAATATACAGCCATCAATATCCAGTCAATTTTCGGATGACTCCCCCCCTCCCCATATATTTCTGAATTCATTACATTCTTCTGTGGCAGCCACTATTTTCTCAAAGCGTATGACATAGATTCCTGTAGAAGGACACCTTTACTCTCTGGCCTTGGACTTCATTCTGCCAGAAAAACTGTCATTCCCTTATTTTTTTTTTCCTTGCGAGGCTTGTACATGGTTCTTTTAGGGACCTCCCCCCCACCCAAAATTCTCCAGTACTTTACCTCCTCTACAGAAGTATGGCTTTTTATCATCATGATCTGAAAACCCTCCCTTATCTGCTCCTTGAAACATCTATGCCGTGTTTGGGGGTATAAGGGGCATTGGGTAATAAGGACACGTCTTTTCTTTTTAACTGGGAACTTGTTTTCAGTAGTCAAGCAGAATCAACTATAGATTCATTACGTGTATTTAAAATTCAGATCTAATTTCATAGATAACCTAGAAAATATTCACTGTAGAAGATAAAAAAAAAATCCAATTATTACACAGCATCTGCCCTGAGCCAATAGACTTTGCAACATACATATTGCCAGTAAAATGTCTTTTCTAGACACTGTTACATATTTCTGCATTGATTGTTATTTAATCATCAATGAATTATACCCCCCAAAGTAATTTGTTTTAGTGAGAGATTGTTGGCCTTTGATGCAATAATTATGCCATTTCATCGTAAGGAATCTATTTGATACAATTTTAAGCTAGTATGTCCATTAATTATGGCAGCTTATTACCATATCCTATCAGCCTGGATTCAGCAATGAAATTCGAGTGTATTTCGTGACTAGATGGATATAAGACTACAAGAGCAGACCCACACGTAACCATATTCCACACTGCTTAGCATCCGGCAACTCATCAATGCCCGTTAACGCTTGGGTATTCTGGAAATGAATGCACGGCTATTGTGCGGTAGCACATTTTCTAAATCACTGCAGTATAAACTAAATGAGCACTTTAAAACAACTCAATAGGTTTTTGGGTTCCAAATCTGCAACGCCAGCCCTAGTCTCCGGCCAAGGAACACAGCAGGCTGAGACCGGGCTGCTCTGTCGGTGCGGCACAGCGTTAACACGGATTTCTGGGGGCTGCAGCCTTGAGTCTTCTGTCCAGGATGGAAAAACATGGCAAACTCTCCAGCCGGCTCTGAGCTGTGCGCCTCTGACACGGCAACGCTCTACCTTTTATCGTTCATTCCTTTCACGTTCTTTTCTTGCCTCTCCCTTTGGCTGCCTCGGAAGCTCTCAACTATCAGTGTTCTTAATACATCTGCAAATGGGTTTATTGTTTACATGCCATCCCTTAGCTTTTCAAAACTTAGCACCACAGCATGAACATATGTTCATATTCTTAAACATTCCCCCAGAGCAAGAATTTGAACAGTTGTCTAGTATTCCGTCATATAGATTCCATATGTTATTTTTTTCCTTTCTTGGGACCAGCTCCTAAAAGCGACACGTCAGGCTCTTTGAGCTTTCCGTATACTGTGACAAACTGTCCCTCAGAAACCTTTCACTAATTCGTATCTAAACCAAAAGTCCTTGCAATTATGAACCATCTTTAGTCCCATCAACCAAGATAATGTTTTAAAAAGCCAGGAGTTCTGGAATAAAAGGAGCCGCCTTCCCAAGGCTGAAGCAGTACACAATTCCATTGATTCCAAAAACTCTCCGAAGAGACATCATTGTGATGATGGCTTCCAGGTCCACTCCTGCTACTGAAGCTTATCTCCAGGGAAGAAGGCAGTCATGTAAACCGGTCATAGAAAGTCGCTAAGAGAACGTATACTTAAATGCTCTGGGGATTCCAGGGATGGAATTGATGTTGGAGGAGGTCATCGAGAGGATGTGACCACCGATGGCCTGTGAGCTGGACCCCGGCAATCAGAGGCTTCTCACCCCCTCCTCTGTCCTCGGGATGTGCATTGCACTTGCCTTCCGCACTCCCAGAGGCTGCTCCGAGGACATACCCTTGAGATCGTGATGTGTTGAGACCATCTGGACGGTATATGTGACAGAACCCAGTTAAGGTGTCTGTATAAACTTTTAAGATTTGGCAGGTGGGTACAGACATCTGTTTGTTTTGTGGCCACCCAAGTTAAGCTTCCCATGTACATCCTCTTGCTTATTAAAAGCAAGGAGCTTCATTCCTAGCATTCAAGGCCACGTTGTTCTTTTGTACTTAAACTCCCTCTATGTGAAAAATAAAAAAAAAAAAAATTTACTATAACCAGCTCTTTATCTGGAACTTTTTTTTAAAAGACTGGCTTTTCTTCCACTTTCAAGCCTATCAAATCACAAATGGACCCATCATGACTAGTTTGACTTCTTCCAGAGCCATTGGCAAAAGTGCCCCACCCGAGTCTGGGCCAAAGTACCCATTAATCCTACACATCTTCTGCCTTGATGAATAATTTGTGATAGAATTTAGTGTCCATTTTAAAGGTAAGGAGATTATCCCACTGGGACCGAATTAGTGGGCTTGAGTTATATCAGGACAATACATCAATAAAATCAGTCAATCATGCTGGCCAAAGAGAAATCTCTGTACTTCTGTCTTTCTCATTTTGATTTTAGCTTTCAGACATAATAAATATACAGCAGTAAAGAAACTGAGCACTCAGTTGACCTTTCAATCATTGACTTATCAAGTATGTATCAAACAGCTACTATGTGTCAGACAGTGTTTTTAGTCACTAGGGAGCCCACATTGAACAAGACAGACAAGGGACTTACGTTCCTGTAGTTTAAATTCCATTTGGGAGACATATATGACCAGCAAATTGAAAGACTAAATATACAAACAGGCAATTATATATAAAAATAGAATTTTGACCCATAACATGCAGCAACTTGCCCAGGAAACCAGCTTCTTATCTCCAATAAGCAGCCCAGAAAGCCAGCCTGCTATAAGTCAAGACTTGTAGGAAGTCCGACTGCTATCTCTAGTAATTGGCCCCAAATGGCCAGGACTTAGTAACTGACAACATCCCTGATTTTGTCCCCACTTCCAACTAAGGACCAACCAGAAAAAAAACAAATATGCACCCATCACCAATCACATAGGATGCCTGGCTTTAGGTTGCTATGCAGCAACTCCCCCGTGCCAACAGCTTCCAGTCTGGCCATACCCGAAGTCTTTCATTTTTTCCAGCATAAAGCTTCCCCATTTCTCTCTCTGCCTTTGAGTCTCTGCCAAACACAAGCGATGGTGGCTGACATCTTTGCTCTAGAAAACTCTGAATGAATAGCCTTTGCTCTTCTCATTTGGTCGGGCTTCATTTATCTCCTCAAAACAGATAAGTGATCAAGACGATTCCATAATGATAACTTCTTTGAAGAAAACACATTTGGACGATGCCATCAAGGTGATGCCATTTAGGGACAGGGGATAAAAGTGGGCGGCCAGGGAATGATTCATTGAGGTGGGGTTTGAGCTGATCTGAATGACAATAATGAAAGAACTTTGTGAAAATCTGATCCAGAAACTTCCTGGCAGAGGTAATAGCATGCTCAAAGCCCACACAGCAGGAATAAGTCGGCACGTTTAAGAAACCAAAAGGTCAGTGGTCGCCGTAACCTGGTGAATGAGGAAAGCAGTTGGAGATGAAGTCAGAGAGGCATTTGGGAGCCAGGTTATAGAGGGCCTGTTGGCCCTTAATGACTTTGGGTTTTATTGTAAGAACTATGGGAAATCACTCCAGGGTTATACGCATGAGAAGAATATGATACGATTTGTATTTGTAAAACATAATTCAAGCTGTGCATAGAGGTAGACCATTTAGGAGGCTTTTACAATGATTCAGGAGAGAGATCTCTGCCTTTGAGTCCCTGCCAAACACAAGCGATGGTGGCTGACATCTTTGCTCTAGAAAACTCTGAATGAATAGCCAGAACCTGGCAGCGATTAGGATATATTTTGAAGGAAGAGCTGACAGACACAAACATCTACCACGATGGATGTGCAGGATGAGGAAGAAACATGAGTCGGGACTGAGTTCTAACTTTTTGTGCGCATACGGTTTGTTTGGCTTGATCCACTGGCTGCATGATGATACATCATTTACAGAGACACTTAAGACTGGATTTCAAGTAGGCTCCAGCCATAGGGAGTAGAGTGGCAGGATCAGGACTTTTAATTTGGTCGTGTTAAGTTTAAGATACCATTAGATATCCAAGTAGAAAGTTCATTATGATAGTTAAGTGCTCAGTAAATGTCTCAGAACTGGAAGAGGTGAGTTCTGCCATCTAGGGGCTGTGTGACTTTGGCCAAGTTACTTCACCCCTCTGAACCTCTTCCTTTATTGGTACCACTTTATCAGGAGAGCGTAGGGGTTATCTGTTGAACTTCACAATTACTTTCTTCAGTTCAGTTTAGGACTTACTGTATCACGCCCTGGATTTTCTACATACATTAAGTGTAATTCCTAGAAGTTAATGATACTGCGATTTTATCTTTTTCTTTTTGGGAGATGTTAGAAAAGCTGCATCATCGACCGCGAACCAGTCACCATTTTAAACCCGAAGCCCTTGGTACTCCTTGTTACATCATGAAGATATCAACCTCTTTCCAAGGGCAGCGTTACAGTAGAGAAACGGACCAACCAGCTATTGATTGATCTAAAATTTCTTGCTGACCCTGACATTTCATAGGGAAACCTGTGTCCTTTTGACCCTTTAATTCTAGGGCTATAAATTCTTGGAGCATTCTGGACTTCCAAGGTCCAGAGACATGTAAGGGTAAAATGCTTATCAAATTTGGGGAGATAATGTTACTCAGATAATCATGGTATGTCGGGGACTAGCTGAATGATTGATTTCCCTAGGGACTAGTTGAAGCAAAAGAAACATTTCTGCAGACAACCTGTCCAAACTGGGAAGATTTGGTACAGTTACTTCCTTTTGAATATAGTAAAACTTTTATTAAAACATTCCCATTGGAGTGCCTGGCTGGCTCAGTAGGTTAGGCATCCAACTTCAGCTCAGGTCATGATCTCACAGGTCGTGGGTCTGAGTCCTGCATCGGGCTCTGTGCTGACAGCTCAGCCTAGAGCCTGCTTCAGATTCTGTGTCTCCCTCTCTCTACCCTTCCCCCACTCACGCTCTGTCTCTCTCTCTCTCTCTCTCTCTCTCTCTCTCTCTGTCTCTCTCTTTCAAAAATAAACATTAAAAAAATTTTTTTAAACATTCCCATTAATATTAATGGATTATGATATGAATTTTTTGATAATAATAGATAATAGGTACTGATAATTACTATTTTCCAGGCACTACACTAAAGCAGTGTTGGTGCATTCTCTCATTTAATCCAACTCTTTGAGACAGACACTATTGTAATGTCCATTTTACATGAGGAACTCGAAGCTTTGGAACATTCGGTAACTAGTCCAAGGTCACTGGGCTGGTTAGCGGTGGGGCCATGATTGAAACCCTGCCAAACTGCCAACCTCTTTTTATTTTTATTTTTTCACTTCTTGCTCCCCGCCAGTCCCAGTCCTCATTAATGCTGTGCGAAATTCTTTTTAGGTCTTGACCACATTTACGAACAATGGGAAGGGGGGGCTGGAATTGTGCAATTTCCTGGATTCTTTTGTCAAATAAAGGAATTGTTGCCCATCTGTTTAAGATTCAGGATTCAAATCCTAGTCTCCTGACTCCAAAGCGCAATGCCCTTTCTACTATAACATCCCACCTGCAAGAAGTTAACAAATTATGGTTTCTTTTATTCACTAAAGAGGTTATTTGGAGGCGTGCCTGGTTCGGTTGGTTAAGCGTCTGACTTGGGCTCAGGACGTGATCTCACAGTTCCCGAGTTCGAGCCCCACATTGGGCTCTGTGCTGATAGCCTAGAGCCTGTTTCAGATTCTGTGCCCTTCCTCTACCTCACTCTCTGTCTCTCTGTCTCTCAAAAATAAATAAACATTAAAAAAAATTCTAAAAAAGAGATTATTTGGCTTTTGTTGGCTGGCTTAGGAGCCTATCCTTCATCTGGAACATTCTTTCTATGGTAACTTACATTTTGCATTATGAAAAACCCATACAGAAACCAACTTTTGGAAAACAATGGAATGTTGCCTATATGATGAAGAAGCATCTTTCTCACACATACATATTTCTGCCCACTTGTGCACATATACATCCAGAGGCTTTGATTCCCCCAGCTTTGTGGTTGGTGGTCACTGCTTTCGAAAAATGGACCGCTTTTTGCTCAATTCAATTTATTTTCAAAGCATGAATTAAATGTGAGGGCTATGCATTATGGAATCAAGAGGAATAAAGAATAAGGTTAGCAACTAGGCTGTATCTTTTGCTGTCTGCAAAGTCGTTCCCTGTTCTCCATGCCGGTGAAGTCAACGGAATGTTCATTGTTTCGAGCATTTTGGTCAAGACCCTCATCTGGTACAAACAGCCTGAGATTATGTGTCTGTAATTCCCCCTTTAAATGAACGCCATTCTGTCCACATGGTTGCTTTGATCATTTCTTAAGCTGAGGCCCCTTCCCTGAAGGGGTGGAGGCCTTCTTGAATGTCTTCCCAATATTTTACCTCTGCCCTGACAAGCCATCAGTTCTTGTGTTGACATCTCTATTTTATACCTTTCCTTTCCCCCAAATAACATTGGCACACTTGCATGTCCTCTTAGGAAACATTTTGAGACGGGGGTGTGGCAGATGTCACGTTAGACTTCCAGATGGACAAAGAAAGTTGTTTAGAAAAGAGCAAATGCACGTTCGTGTGTATCAATGTGCGTAAATGAAAAGTAAGAGAGAATTTCTTCAGTAAGTCGGTGGTGGAAACCTTAGCAGGGTAATGGCTGTAGTTGTGGATTTCGAGTCTCAACAATGTGATCAATTCCTTTACAAAGCCTCCCCTGAACTTTTAACCACATGCGTGCCTTCTTTTTGCTTTCAGGCTTCTCTGTCCCCCACTGAGACCAGCCTCTATCATGACAATTAGCAGTTTATTATTGTAGTCTAGCCTTTGTTTCATTCTCTGAAATTGTAACTAACAGACCATCAAGTTGACTGCAAACCTGTTTTTCATGGTTTCTCCCTTCATGCGTGATGAAATATTTCAAACATGACAGCTAGTAATGATTGACCACGCTTCCATAATGCTCTGTATCAGAAACTTGTAAGTTCTCTTCATGCATTAATGTGTCTCACCAGTTCTCCTACCAAGGGACACGTTGCTTCTGATTTTCCCCGTTTGAAACAATGTTGCAACAGAGAGCCAACATGTCTCCTAGGTCACAGGTCACGTGTGCGAGAATTTCTGTCTGATATCTACCTAGAAATGGAATTGCTGAGTCATGCTCTACACTAGATATTGCACATTCTTGTCTGAGGTGATTACGCTGATTTACCATGACCTTCTAAGGGAGTCATTTCTTTTATGAATCCTCAACAAAATTGGGATCATCTCTTCTTTAAAAATTCCAATCTTACTGCCAACTCTCCTGCTTACATGCAGGCATCAGAACCCTGTCCCTGGCACCTAACACCGAGAGCCTATATTTGGTACAGAAAGCGCTGTGGACAGAAATAAGCCCGCTGACCCAATCAGAGGAGGAAAGCAGAGACTCGGAGCACGGTGAAGCGACGCTTTAATCAGTGTTCTTGCAAGAGCGGTGCCCGATGGACAGGCACACTGGGGCAGTTACAGCAGACCATTTATCTCCTAGCGTGTAAGTCCCTCCCCTGGTTCCTCATTGGCTGAGGACCACAGAGGTTACAGCCTTACCCAGAAGTCGCCTATGGCCACGTAAGGGAAAAAGTAGTCTGATTGGAACAAATGTACGTTCCTTGAGGTGATGGAGAGACTTCAGTTCTTTGGCACACGCTCATTCCAAAGTCCATGAAAATAAGCCCACAAAAGAACCAGGGGAAGAACCAGGAAGTGAAGTGTCTAAGGGTTTGGGACTCCATTGTGGTTGGGTGGGGGGGGGGGGGGTCGTACATTTTCCAATATGTTATAAACCTATCGCTAATTACACAGCACAGCTTTTGTTTGGTACTTCTGAAAAGGAATCATCTCCCTTCTCACAATACTACTCTGACTTTACTCTCTCTTTGATGTGCTATTTTTACTTGAGTTTTGTCAAAATGCTCATTCTCCACCTTTACAGTTTGGTTTTGTCGTTGTTGTTGTTGTTGTTGTTGTTGTTGTTGTTTTGTATCTTACGTGAGTAATCATTCTCTATCTTGAGCTCCTAGGGATATTCTAATACATTCTCAAGAATTTTGAAATTTTGTTTTTCCCTTTACTTCCTTAACTCATGTGGAACTGATTCTCACGCATGGTGTGAGTGCAATTTTGTAGTTTTCTCATTTGAATAACCAATTTTCCCAGTGCCATTCACTGGTGCCCATCGTTTCCCTGTTGATGTTTACTGTCACCCTTCTCATTGAGCAAGTGTTAAAATACATGTTCTTAGGGCTTTATATGGTATCCTTTCATCTGCTCGTTCATTCATTTGTTCACCAAATATCAGGCAAAAGTCTTTATCTTCTTAGAGCTTAAATTCTTGGACCAGAGGTGAGACAAACTATATAAAATATATAAGAGAGAAGGATATCATATAGTGGGCATTTATTTTTTCAAAGTTGTTTTTGTTTTACAGATACTTTGCATTCCCATATGAATTTTAGAAATAGCTAGTTTCTACAAAATATTTCTAGATTTTTTGGTTGAGATTGCTGTAAATCTCTAGATCAGCTTGGACATAATTGACCTCTTAACAATAT
Source organism: Panthera onca (assembly GCF_046562875.1). Lineage (NCBI taxonomy): Eukaryota > Metazoa > Chordata > Mammalia > Carnivora > Felidae > Panthera > Panthera onca. Next base: position 11,058,612 of record NC_138357.1, on the reverse strand, counting down.
CGATCATGACACAATATCTGAAATAGAGTAGGCTATATATCTGCATATGCATAAATATGTATATATGTGTGTATACATATGTGCATACGCATATGTATATATATGCACGCATATATATATAATTATACTTGTAAATATTTGAAATGCATCAGAACATTTAATGATAGCTTAGAAAACATGAAGTCTTTTGACCCTTTGCTTTACTAGTGTGTGCATTTGTAATATATAATTAATACATTCATATCATCAAACGTTCAGCTTCAAACAAGTAAATAGTATGGCATTTTTGAACTTATTTATCCATTTTTTTAAATTTTTTTAATGTTTATTTATTTTTGAGAGAGACAGAGACAGAGCATGAGCAGGGGAGGGGCAGAGAGAGAGGGAGACACAGAGTCCGAAGCAGGCTCCAGGCTCTAAGCTGTCAGCACAGAGCCCGATGCGGGGCTCGAACTCACCAGCTGTGAGATCATGACCTGAGCCGAAGTTGGAAGCTCAACCGACTGAGCCCCCCAGGCACCCCCTTATTTATCCATTTATAAAACATTTATTAAAATGTTACTTTTTAAAAAATAATTATGTTCCATCATTCAAATCTTTTGTTCTTGTTGTTGTTGAACATTTACATTCAATTGAGCCAGGCCGAAACTTTTGCCTCGATTTTTGCTACTCTTCGCTTCATTTTAAGTATAAACCTTCTTGAGGTTGTAACATGAAACACCTAATTAAAATGCAATAGTCACTTTTGCCAGACTGCATTTTTCTTATCTTTTACGGAATTTGAAACATACCGGGCACACACACATCAAAAATCCATATTATGAGAAAACACGCGTTTGCTGTGGTGATTACTTTTTCAAAAGACAGTTTCTGGCAGCTGCAGGCACTCACACTTTTTACAGCAGCCTCACAGCAATTTTGCTCTCATCAGAAATACAAAACTTGTCTGGGAAGAAATGAGACTGCTTATTCTATAAGCCAAGCAGAAATTGTGCATAGAAAAGAATGTGTCCCCTTGTTTAAAAAAAAAAGAAAGAAAGAAAGAACAGGCCCAAGGTGGAGTCACTTGGCCCCAAGACAGTAAACCAAGACTTAATTGCAGTTTCAACCTCTCCCAGAAGTAGAATTTTAAACCAATCAGTCTGGAATTTTCTGATCAGCTCTAGTGAGGAAATCTGCATGATGAGACCCCCTGCACTTCCCCTGAAGGGAAGGCGTCTGTGCCTGAAACAGTCCTTTCTTTTCTTTTGCCAATAGCTTCCCTGTCTCTCCCCATTTCTGCCTATAAAACCCTTCCATTTTGTACAGCTCTTGGAGCCCCTCTCTGTTTGCCAGTTGGGATGCTGCCCGATTCATAAATTGTTGAATAAACCCAATTAGATCTTTAAATTTACTCGGTTGAATTTCGTTTTTTAACACCCTCAAAGTACATGCTAATTGTTAAGGCAAGATCTTCTTTTAATGTTTATTTATTTTGAGAGAGAGAGAGAACAGGGGAGGGGCAGAGAGAGGGAGACAATCCCAAGCCCCCATGCGGGGGCTCAATCTCCAGACCAGGAGATCATGACCTGAGCCACCATCAAAGAGTAGATAGATGCTCCACCAACTGAGCCACCCAGGTGCCCCAAGGTCTTTTTATATTTAAGATTTTTCTCTCTCTCTCTTTTTTTCTGGGGTGCCCGGGTGGCTCGTGGCTTACAAGTTCGAGCCCTGTGTCAGGCTCTGTGCCAACAGCTCAGAGCCTGGAGCCTGCTTCGGATTGTGTGTTTCCTGTCTCTGCCCCTCCCCTGCTCGCACTTTGTCTCTGTCTCTCTCTCTGTCTCAAAAACAAATAAACATTAAATTTTTTTTCTTTTTTTTAAAGTTTTTATTTAAATTCCAGTTAGTTAACATACAGTGTTATGTTAGTTTCAGGTGTAGACTTTAGCTATTCATCACTTACATGCAACACCCGGTGCTCATCACAAGTGCACTCTTTTAAGATGTTTCTTAAAAGCCAATCACGTACCTACTAGAAAACAATCTATTTTATTCTTTCATTTGACATGTTTTAGCTGAGTCCTTACTATGTAGCAGGTACTGAACTAAACACCGGGGACATCTTAGAACGTAAATCACAATCAAGCCTTGCTTTCACAGGACTTAGCACAGAATCTAGTAGGGAAAGTCAGATGGATATATGATAAAAGACAAGTCAACCAGGTAAGCGATTGAATAAGGGAAGCATTGGAAACCGGTGAAGAAGAGAGAAAAACCACTGCAAATTTAGGGAATCAGAGAAGATCTCCTATAGAAGATGACAACTGATCTGAGATCTGAAAGATGGGAAGGTGTTGGAAGTCAAAGAATATTAGAGACAGGAAGTAAAAATGTTTCAGGCATAGAGAATAGCACATCCAATGTCCTGGGAAGTGTATAACATCAAACACGCTTGCAGAAATGCAAACACTAGTCTATAGAAGATCACATATATTGTGATTGAACAATGATGGGCTTGAAGTTGAAAAAGTGCCCAGATCTAAATCATGGGTGGCTCTTGACGTCACGTGAAGGAGTCTGGGTTTTTTATATAGGCAGTGGGGAACATCATGTGATTTCAGAATGGAAGTGACTTGTTGAGCATTAAATTTTAGATCATGCTGGAAGCTCTTTGGTGGATGGATTATAGTGGAACATGAATGATATAAAGTCTTTTAAGGGATGAATAAAAATGATGTGGGTGGAATAGACAAAAGTATACTAGGAGTGCAGAATATAGGGTATATTCAAGATGTATTAAACTGAAAGAATAAGGGCACCAGAGTGGCTCAGTCGGTTGAACTGAGTCCGATTTAGGCTCAGGTCATGATGTCACAGTTTGTGGGTTCGAGCCCCGCGTCGGGCTCTGTACTGACAGCTCAGAGCCTGGAGCCTGCTTCGGATTCTGTGTCTCCCTTTCTCTCTGCCCCTCCCTCACTTGTGATCTGCCTCCCTCTCTCTCTTTCAATATAAATAAACATAAAAAAATTTTAATTGAAAGAATGTGTGTGTGTGTGTGTGTGTGTGTGTGTGTGTGTGCGTGTGTTGGATGCTGGAAGTGAGAAAAAGAGGGTCTCTATAATGAACTACAGTTTCTTCACATGGGTTACTGGATACATAGTCTTGCCATTCACCAGTTTGGAGGACAAAGTTTTTTAAACAAGGGAGAGAATCTCAGGCAGGCTCCATGCTCAGTGGGGAGCCTGATGCAGGACTCAGTCCCACAACCCCGGGATCATGACCTGAGCTGAAATCAAGAGTCAGACGCTCAACCGACAGAGTCACCCAGGCTCCCCGAGACCAGTTTTGTGATAAAGATATGATGAACTTGGTCTTAGCCACTTTGAGTTTAAGGTGCTCGAGACATTCAAATGGAGATGTCCCATAAGTTTTCAGGAGTTTTGAAGTTGGGACAGGGAGCTGGACTGCACACAAACTTTTGAGAAGAATCATAAATTTGGTGACCAAAGCTATTGGAAGGTGTGACATCATTTAGGCAGTATATAGAATGAGAATTAACAGAAGGGGGTCCTGGAGTGAGACCAAAAACAATTCCAACATTTAAGGGATATGACAAAGGAAGGAGAGGAATTCATTTGAAAGCAAAGATGAAAAAGAAGTCTTATTTATTTTCTACTCCAGTGTCTCTCTTTTACCTCCTTTCCTTCCCGTAGATAGCCCAGATCATGATTTAGCCATGTAGAGTATTCTTTTATGGCATGTATTTTTTTTTTTTTAGTCTTTCAATTACAGAAAAAAAATACAATTTGCTCAATTACAGATAAAACAATATATCTTTCTGAAATTTGCCGTTTTGTGCATCATCCCTTTTACCATTTATTTTGTTAATACATACAGACCTCATTCATTTTATTTTTTTCTATTTTTTAAGCATTTTTTAAATGTTTATTTACTTTTGAGAGAGAGAGAGACAGAGCATGAGTGGGGGAGGGGCAGAGAGAGAGAGAGAGAGAGAGAGAGAGAGACATAGAATCTGAAACAGGCTGTCAGCACAGAGCCCGACGTGGGGCTCGAACTCATAAACCACGAGATCATGTCCTAGGCCGAAGTCGGACACTTAACCAACTGAGCCACCCAGGCACCCCAGATTTGCTTTATTTGTACAGACACATGACAGTTGAATTATCCAGTCTCCTATCAATGGTTGCCAGTTTTTTGCCAACACAAACCAGACTTCTTTATCTCCTGTTGTATATATGAGTTGTATAAGAGTTTGGCTTCTCTGGGGTATCTAATTCGATGTGGAGTTCTTGTATCACAGAGCATATGCATTTTAAGTGTCCCTAGCTACTGTCCCTAGCTGTCCCTAGCTACTCGGAAATTATTTTTCCGAGTGGGGTCTTCGCCAACTTACGTTCCTAACAACATCATTTGACGGTTACCTTTTTCTAACACCTTTCAAAAATCACTAGAGTTGCATATTAATGTTAGTTAATCTAATGAGTATAAAAGTTTCTCATTTTTATTTTTGACTTCACATTTACTTAATTATTAGAAGATGGATCTTTTGTATATTCAACGATTTTTGTTGCTTCTATTTTCGGTTGCTTATACCTGCTGATCGATTTATGTTGTTTGTCCTTTTTTTGATTCCTATGTGTTCTTTACATCCTTTTAGTACCAATAATATGGCCATATATATTGCAAATATCTCCCACTCTGTGGTCATCTTTAATTTGATTTATGGTATATTTGGGGGGATGGTGGTGTTATTTTAAGAACGTCTTTATTACTCCAAGGATATAAATGCGTATTATATATTCTCATTTAGTTTTTTAAAGTCTTATTATTTTCCTGTGTGGTCTTTAATCTCCCTTAGAATTTATTCTTTGCATGAGGGGTGGAAACAAGTTTTTCCAATGTGGAAAATCAGTTGTTTCTCCACCAAGTTTACAAATATGTCTGGATATGATTCTGGGCTTTCTCTTCTGCTCTATTTTACCTATTTGTATCGGCTTCACAGTCTTACTTGTTGATAAGACACGCGTCTCTCATCTTTGTTCCTTCCCCATCTCAGAAATGTCTTCAATGGCCTTTATATCATGAGTGACATCAATTTCTCCAGGAACGCAATGAGATCCATCCCTAAAAGTCACAGGATACCGCCAAGGCCTTTCACCGATATCATAAAATGGAAGAATTGGTGTAATACATAAAAATAGTGTGTTACAGTACAGTTTCCAAGCAAACCTCACTCACGTGATGTTGATAATGACAGCTGATATCAAGGAGACGCTCACGTGTGCCCTTTGGTAAGAGCCTCACGTACAGCATCACCTTTAACCTTCACCGCAATCCCGTCCGATACGATTCTCCTAGGTCACACGTCCTTAGCATCGAGTCCAGTCATCTCGGAGTCAGAGGTAGAAATGCCGAATCTCGGCGTCGTTAGCCTGGAAGACTTGGTGCCCACTTTTTGCAAACCTCCCTGTTTCTTCTTCATCTTCCTGGGGCCAACCGCTTTCCTCAAAGCCTGCCATCTGTTACTGGAAAACAGACTTAGGAAACCACTGTGCATAGTTCCGCATAGTGGCTTCGGTGCAGAGCCTCTCAGGAAAACTACTTTCCAGGAGTGTGACTTCTTCATTTTGGTAGAGACAGAGCTGTCCGTCGTGCTGTAGGCAAATCCGGTAGAATCTACAGTATGGATCAAATGTCATCGGCAGATGCATACACACTCAACAAACGCTACTCAGTACATGCCTTTCCTTGGCAGGGGATCTGACCAAAAGCATTTGGACCATACCCTGTATCGTCTGTGGAAACCCAGTCGTATTGTATTTTCTTGCTACATCTTATAAGAAACATTGAGAAATAAATCACTTCAGATTTCTGAGCCCAACTCTCAAGGTCTGTCTGGATGCAGTTAGACTTGATCATGTGACTTCAAACTTCGGGACGGTCCTGTCATTAGCTGAACTGGTATGCAAAGAACTAGTGGAAAAATAATTTATATGGAGGGGCGCCTGGGTGGTCCGGTCGGTTAAGCGTCCGACTTCGGTTCAGGTCATGATCTCACGGTGGGTGAGTTCGAGCCCCACGTCGGGATCTGTGCTGACAGCCCGGAGCCTGGAGCCTGCTTCGGATTCTGTGTCTCCCTCTCTCTCTGCCCCTCCCCCGCTCATGCTCTGTCTCTCTCTCTCTCTCTCTCTCTCAAAAATAAACATTAAAAAAATTTAAAGAATAATATATATGGAAACCAAACAACACAGAACATAGATAGCAAAGAAGATGTGTTTTGTTTAGAGAAGTGTGGTGTATGGTAAGGTAAGACCATATCAAAAAAGGATTCACCTCTTTTTTTTTTTTTTAGAGAGACAGAGAAAAACTTTTTCTTTCAATTTTTTAATGTTTATCTTTGAGAGAGAGAGAGAGACACAGACAGAGCATGAGCAAGGGAGGGGCAGAGGGAGAGGGGGACAGAGAATCCCGAGCAGGTTCTAGGCTCTGACCTGTCAGCACAGAGCCCCCCACGGGGCTTGAGCTCACGCACTGTGAGATCAAGACCTGAGCCGAAGTCGGACGCTTAGCCGACTGAGCCACTCAGGCGCCCCTAGAGAGAGAGAGAATCTTAAGCAGACTCCACGCTCAACACAGAGCCCCACCCCGTGACCCTGAGATCATGACGTGAGCCAAACTCAAGAGTCAGACACTCAACCGACTGAGCCACCCAGGTGCCCCACTGTAGGACTCTTTTAAATAGAGACATCTTCTAGTCAAGCAGTGCTTCTAGAAATGTGATCCCTGACTACCTGCATCATAGTGGCCTGAGGGGAGTTATTAAAAATGCGGATTCCTGGGTCCTTCCACAGACTGGCTCCCCAGGTCATTCTGAGGAATGTTTACGTTTGAAAATCGCATCTAAATCAGAGAGCCACATTTAAATCAGATTAGTTTTGCAACAAAAAAAAAATTATTTTCAGGGATACTTTATGGAGCCTCTTGGTTGGTTGGTTTTTGTTTTTGTTTTTGTTTTTGTTTTTGTTTCCCCAAAAGGAGATCTTCTGTGCAACTCGGAGAGAAACCTCAATTCCTGGAACGAATTGTTCGTGGAATGAATTGTTCCCACGAGAAAAAAAGAGCCAGCCTTGATTCTTTCCCTTCCCACACCCTCCAAAGTACACAGTTGTCTCTGCTTATGTAATTGACATTCCCTATAGCTTTAGGGATTTTTATTTTTTTATTTATTTTTTTATTTTTTTAAATTTTTTTTAACGTTTATTTATTTTTGAGACAGAGAGAGACAGAGCATGAATGGGTGAGGGTCAGAGAGAGAGGGAGACACAGAATCCGAAACAGGCTCCAGGCTCTGAGCTGTCAGCACAGAGCCCGATGCGGGGCTCCAACTCACGGGCCGCGAGACCGTGACCTGAGCCGAAGTCGGCCGCCCAACCGACTGAGCCACCCAGGTGCCCCTAGCTTTAGGGATTTTTAACAAGACTTTTCTTGCGACACTGTTACAGGATCCTTCTACAGGTCTTCCCGTGTTGAAATAATCCCATCAAGTCTACTAGAGACTTGTTGTGAACCCGGACTAAAATAGGGTACTATGCAACACGTGCACATGACCTCTGAGATCAGGACGCCACAAGAACATTGTCGGAGCAACCTTGTTTTGCGCAGAGTGAATCCAGCTTTCACCCGAGTTTCAGTCTCCATATGTGCTATTAATATTGTTGCTCCCGTAGTCAAAACAGAATCACAAGCTAACCACAGGGTTAGGCTAAAGCAGGCAGCTACGTGGTTTGGCACGCGTAGCTCCCGTGTGCCTGCTTGCGTGCCTGTGTGCGGTGGGAGGAGTTGGTACTATCTTTGGATGGTGACGTAGGGATTTCCAGATGCTCCATGTGTATCGTGAATGTTCCAGTGAGCTGTGGGTTAGGAAGTGGCTGCTAGCGTTCCTAGGATTCTACGTGCTTTATCTCGACTATGTGCGCGCTGGGGGTGGATTAGATGCGGAATCGGTACGCATCACTATCTGAGTGACCAGAATCTGAGCCGTCACCATCTTGAGTGACAGCAGAGGTGGGTTTACTCTGAAGCACAATGCCGCTTAAGCTTGACAGCCTCTCACTTGGACCGGACCCTGGGAGCTCTGGGTGTGTCTGTTGTACGATGGTCAGCCTCGGAAGAGGAATTCAGGTTGCGGTCAAGAAGCATTTCCGTGTAAGCATTTCTGGTAAATAGCCGAAAGACATTTCCAAATTTTTAAGCTTCAGTAAGTTTCTCATTCTTAAAAAATGGCCACGTTCATTCATACCTAATTTTCTATTTGTGTTCTTGTTTGTGCGTTTTCTAAAGAGAGCCACCAACTGTGTGACATTTGGACCCACAAAACCTGGATTCCCCCTTAAAAAAACAAGCCGTAGTTTAAAGAGTTAATTTAAAAGACCAGGGTTTAAATACAAGATCTAGGGGCGCCTGGGTGGCTCAGTTGGTTAAGCGTCCGACTTCGGCTCAGGTCATGATCTCGGGGTCCGTGAGTTCAAGCCCCGCGTCAGGTTCTGTGCTGACTGCTCAGAGCCTGGAGCCTGTTTCAGATTCTGTGTCTCCCTCTCTCTGACCCTCCCCCGTCCATGCTCTGTCTCTCTCTGTCTCAAAAAATAAATAAACATTAAAAAAAAATTTTTAATAAAAAAAATAAAAAAAAATACAAGATCTATCAGTTAGAAGCCACATCACATAGTGGAATGCCTTTTTTTTTTTTTTAATTTGAGTATAGCTGACATACAATGTGTCTTGTGGCCTCACTCCCTTATCTTTGAAATGGGGATTGTAACGCTACACTCAAAGGATTGTTTAGAAGACTCTCTGAAGTATTTGTGTATAGGGCAACGACACATGCACACTGGGAAGGCCAATGTGTGGCTGTGATGATCACAGCATTCCCACAAAGGAAGATTCTGGTCACACCATAGCGGTTTAATGGGAAGAGCAGGAGTGATGCAGGAGAACCATCTGTGACTTATCGAATCCATGTCTAATATTTGTCAAATACATCCGTGACAAATACATGTCAAATCTGGATGGGACACTGGGGAGCAAGGCATCTTGTGCAACAGCAGATCCCCAGCACCTAGCACATGGGTAGCATATGCAGTGGGTGATTACTACATGTTGCCAAATGCTTATGAAGGGAAGCTTCTTCCTCAAATTTTATGATATAGAGAGATACTGACCTACAGGGGTAAGCTATCAGAGAAGGACTTAAGCTGATGAGTCACACCTCCATTGGTTAGCAGTTATTTACAAATAGTATAGGTTTCTTAAAAATGTATGTGTCTAAAAAAAAAAATCTTTTTCTAAAAAGGGACGCCTGGGTGGCTCAGTCGGTTGAGCGGCCAACTTCGGCTCAGGTCATGATCTCGTGGTTCATGAATTCAAGCCGCGCTTTAGGCTCTGTGCTGACGGCTCGGAGCCTGGAGCCTGCTTTGGATTCTGTGTCTCCTTCTCTCTCTGTCCCTCCCCCGCTTGCACTCTGTCTCTCAAAAAAAAAAAAAAAAAAAAAATTTTAACGTATGTTGTCTACATTTCTATTGAAACAATGTGAACACCTAAGTAAGTTTCGAAAACCAGTCGAGGAGTCTGTTCTGAATGCTACGTGTCTAAACCCACAGACATACGGGATCAAATTCAGACGCTTGGCAATTCCCAACATACCCTCTATTCATGTGCCTTCCCTGAGACTACAACCTTTGTGAAAGCAGGTCTTATTGGGGCGCCTGGGTGGCGCAGTCGGTTAAGCGTCCGACTTCAGCCAGGTCACGATCTCGCGGTCTGTGAGTTCGAGCCCCGCGTCAGGCTCTGGGCTGATGGCTCGGAGCCTGGAGCCTGCTTCCGATTCTGTGTCTCCCTCTCTCTCTGCCCCTCCCCCGTTCATGCTCTGTCTCTCTCTGTCCCAAAAATAAAAAAAAAAAAAAAAAAAAAAAACATTGAAAAAAAAAAGAAAGCAGGTCTTATTAAGTTTTGTTTTTTACTTATTTTCATCTGTCCTGTGATCCTTCCCCGTCCCCTCCCGCCACTGTAACATGGGCTTAATGAATGGTCTCTTAAACCCTTAGTTTGTTATTGGCAATTTACTTTCAGTATCTGAGGAGGAAGAGCAAGACACTGATAAAATACATTCTCCATGATGGGCACTTTATAGATACAGGTAAACTTCACAAGAGTCCTGTGAGGCGGTTAAGTCTTTTCTGGTTGTAGAAGGATTAGAGCAAAAATAAGAAAATACGTGTCATTAAAGTGGAAAATGGTCGCTTGAGATTGAATGGCAACAGTGTGTATGTGTCTATGGGGGTGTGCATCGGTGTGTGTGCATATCTGTGTGCACACGTACTTATGTTTCTTTAAGTTTATTTACTTTGAGAGAGAGATAGAGAGCAAGTAGGGGAGGGGCAGACAGAGAAGGAGACAGATACCCAAGCGGGCTCCGCGCTGTCAGCGCAGAGCCTGATGCAGGGCTCAAACTCACGAACCATGAGATCATGACCTGAGATGAAGTCAAGAGTCAGATGCTTAACCAACTGAGCCCCCCAGGCGCCCCTGCACACATTTGGGCTTTTGATCAGGGGCCTCCATCTGATAGGGTCTCAAATGTTGCAGGTTGTATGATGCGTAAAGAATGACAAAGTGATACTCGAAGGTATTAGAAAACCTTGAGAGGCAACAAGCATATTTACTGCTGCTTTGTGCCAATCTCAGTCTTATTAAGCAATACTGTGGTTGGGCAAACCCTTGTGGTTCTTATTATGAGTGCAAGACACCCTTCCACAACGACCATCAGAAAACTTTGGAAAAGTAAAGGTTTACGACTTACAGAACCTAGAAATTACATAGCACGCCAGGGGCCTCGTAGCAAGGTTGTAAGGAGACAGAGAGAGTGTGGGCACATACAGGCTGGAGGTTCTGCTTTTTATTGGGGTTGAGGGTAGGGGCCTAGGGTTTCATGCATGGGATCACCCTTTGTTGCTGAATTTAAAACCTAGTGGGAATTTAAAACGTGGGAGGGGAAAAAAAGAAGTGGCCCAAATGGTCAGTTGTTAGAATCAACCAAGATCTCTAAAACAAAGGAGCCTGGTTTAGGGGAGGCCACCTGGCTCTTTATCTAGTGGTGCCTCTTTGACATGGGTGCCTCTGTAATCCAAGCTGAAGTCAGGCACTTGCATTAGAAAAAAAGAAAACAACAACAACTATCAAGGCTTACTCTGCAACCACTGTTGTCGTGATTGATTCTGTCTATCGTTAATTGTCCAAAAATGGCGTTTGCTTTATTAGAATCCTAAAGCGAAATATATGGAAAGCACGAGGACACCATGAACCTATTACTTGGCAGTTGGGGTCACTCAAACACTGTCTTCTTGTTTATTTTGTTTTGTTTTGTTTTATTTTATAGTTTAGTTTTATTCCTACCCAGCCACACCTACGGCCACAGGTTATCACTCGTTTGTATTATTGCACCAGTGATCTAGTGAGTGGTTTTTCAACTCACTTGAGCTAACAGCCACTAAATATTTCTTAACATTCCCCTAGACAAACAGATCACCTTGTATAGGTGTCCACAACCATCAACAATGTTACATATCCTATCTTGAAAGTTTCACTTTAGGATTTATTTATGACTCTGGATTTTCTAGAATAGTTAGTGGATGTCAGTTGAAACATAGAAGACCACCACTCAGATCTACTCCCACCACTTAAACTGACCTCTGATCGAAACAATTTACGTATACCAAAAGAGACTCCGTGGGCACCTGGGTGGCTCAGGCGGCTGGGCTTCTGACTTCGGCTCAGGTCACGATCTCACGGTTCATGAGTTTGAGCCCCGTGTCGGGCTCTGTGCTGACAGCCTAGAACCTGCTTCGGACTCTGTGTCTCTCTCTCTCTCTGTCTCTGCTACTCCCCCATTTGTGCGCGCTCTCTCTCTCTCTCAGAAATGAAAAAAACATTAAAAAAAATTTTTAAATAATTCAGTAGCATTCAACCTGGTTGGAGTTATGCCCAGTGAGAACACTGCTCACGACTTTGTGTCCCTAAAAGGAGGGCCTCCAGAGCAGGGGCTTTTCCTGACGTAAGAGAAGGCAAAAAAAAAAAAAAAAAAAAAAAAGAACACAAATCCAAGTAGGTGGTGAGTACTGAAAAGAAGACGAATGCGGGTAGAATCTAAGGGCCTCAGACAGGAAGTGGTAAGACATGAGGTATAAATGTAGGTCAACTAGATCCTGAATACATGCTGAGAGCCAGAGCTGAAGCCCCACTCCCTGCAACTCAGGCCCCAGCAGATTAATACTCGTTTTCTTGAGCATGTTTGTTCGTTTTGATCGGCTGGGGAGGAAATGTTTTCCTCCACCCCTCAAGATTCTTTTGGTTGGTCTAAGAACTAAATTGACGTGAAACAGATTCACAGGAGAAAATCAAATTTAATTATATACGGAAGGAGATTGCATAAGAATATGAGGCCCACAGGCGGTCAGGCCATTGAGGCTTATATGCCGTCCAGAGCTAGGAGAAGGGGGTAAGGGTCTGGGACTTCAAAGGGGAGATGACAATTCATAGGAGGATGAAAAAGAGCAAACGTTTGGGAAACAAATGCTGGCTGGGCCATATAGAAACAATGGGACATAGGGAAGAATTTTAACAAACAGGCTTTGCTAGGATCTTCCGTGTCTCCCACACCTAGTTCGTATTATGCCATAGTTACCTTTGGTGACAGCTCCCTTCCTGGAGCAGGTCCTCTGTCTCAACTGTTTTAGGCAGTTAGTGAGGAGACAAAAAAAGGAACACCTCTTGAGTCTCTGTTTCATAAAAAGAATCAGCCTAAAATAATCCACATGCAAATTCCTTTGCAGTTTGAGAACACTTTCATCCTTCAGAGCCCGACTCAGATGCTACCTGTTCTCCAAAGATTTCCCAGATCTTACCACGCAATTATTCATTGTCTGTTCTGTGATCCCTGGGCATTTCATTGAAAGCTATTTTAACGGGGTGCCTCGGTGGCTGGGTCCGCTGAGCGTCCAACTTCAGCTCAGGTCATGATCTTGCAGTCTGTGGGTTTAAGCCCCTCATCGGGCTCTGTGCTGACAGTTCAGAGCCTGGAGCCTGCTTTGGATGCTGTGTCTCCCCCCCTCTCTCTCTCTGCCCCTCCCCTGCTCACACTCTGTCTCTGTCTCTCAAAAGTAAGCATTAAATAAATACATAAGCACATAAATAAAATAAAGCGATTCTAACTAAGATATCAGCTGGCTATACGTTGTACATGACTGAAGACATGCCTATGACCACGGGTACCTCCTGACCACAGGAAACCCTTCAAGTTTCCCCCTCCCACCACTCCCCTACACATCCCAGCTGTAGCCTCTTTTGGTCTGTCTCCCTAGCTTTAGGCTCTTGACCAGCTTGGTTTTTCATTTTGAGCCTCCACCCTTATTTTGCCACGTCGAGATTTGGCTGTCCTGTGCCACACCCTTTACTTTGGGTTGACCTGGAAACCAGGATGAAACCTTACCCGAGCTCTGTGTCCCACAACGGTAGGAAGAAACTGTTCTGCTTTTTCTGTAGCTCAGTTTCCTGGGATCCCATGAGCTAAGTCCCAGGAGCTGTTCCATGAACAAGAAAGATTAGCCACGGCATACTGCAACCCTCAACAAAAGTTCACTGCCTGAGAGTGAAAAATAAATTAAATTCCAGTTGTCAATTTTTTTTTCTCAAAGTCTTTGACTTTCAGTAATGCCACAAATAAAAACGAGAATCAATCAAGATGTTATGCAATATATTAAACTAATATATGTGACTACAATCAAATCATCTTTGAACTGTTAAAAACTAAACAAAAAGGCCCACATTTCAATGCATTGTATATTTATATTTAAATGTATGCATATTTAAACGCATTTTAATTCTAAAACTACAGCCCTATTGGAGTGGCCTTTTGATTTAGCAGCCACAGTAGAACAGCTGAACTCCTGAAGAGTTGTGATCTGAAAAAAAAGCTGAAGAATGACTAAACGAAGCAGAGGTAACGTGTTTTATGAATTTTTATTCTACTCATGAAATATTCATGGACCCGGAGTCAACATGCCAGCAAAACACCTTGTCCATTTCTTTTGGGTGACCTCCTCCAACTGTGGGAGAGCTTCGCTACCTTGGAAACAAATCGCTCCCCTTCTCTGGCAAACCCTAAGAGAATTCCGCAGCTACGAGATGCAGCTAACGTCTTTCGAGAGGACATGATGCTTTTCTTGATTAACAGGATTATGAAGCTTATGTGTTTATAGACCTCCACTCCAGGGCAAACTGCACAACCCAACTTCTCTCTGTTACGTTGTCACTAGACCAGCCAGGAGATTCTGATCAGGCTTCCCGGCCATCGGAAGTCATGCTAAAGCAACAGCATGTAGAGCCAATATGAAACTATCACCCTACCTAATTCACCTATTGAATTGGTAACGGGAGAAATGACTTTTCACAAATGCAGATTGCTGAAATTATAATACAACTTTTGGGGCAGATTGCTGAAATTATAATACAACTTCCTACTGTTGTGGGGCACGGAGCTCGGGTAAGGTTTCGTCCTGGTTTCCAGGTCAACCCAAAGTAAAGGGTGTGGCACAGGACAGCCAAATATCGACGTGGCAAAATAAGGGTGGCGGCTCAAAATGAAAAACCAAGCTGGTCAAGAGCCTAAAGCTAGGGAGACAGACTAAAAGAGGCTACAGCTGGGATGTGTAGGGGAGTGGTGGGAAGGGGAAACCTGAAGGGTTTCATGTCTTTTTGGGCAATACAAATTACAGGCAAGCTGTAATTTCCCATTGCTTAGAAGGCTCAAAACTATATTTATCCCAAGGTCATCTTGATATTATCCTTTTGTTAATGTGTTTCTTCCCCTGGGCAAAGTGACTAAATCAAATATATACTTTTAGATCCATAGCCACATTAAAAGAAAACAAAACAAAAAAACTGCTATGATTCTGGTCTTTAGATTCTCTTCACTCTTTTCATTTTGCGATGCTTTGACAAACCAACAACTGTGCTGTCAAGTTCAGAATTTAAATAGACTTTCACAAAAATCTTCACGAACACCAGCTGTAATGTCACCAACCAACTCCATCTTTGTTTTCCGTCTTTAAGCAGAAAGCAGAGACTCAAGATGGCTCTTGCCAGCCACAGCTTGGGCGGGAGGCTCTAAGGGCGGTTCTTCCCATCTGTGAGAAGCCAAACAGAATCACAAGACAAAATGTGTGATGCAAGAAGCATCTAGATCCCGGGGAAGTTGGATTGAGACTGCTTTGGGGAAAGTAGTATTACTGTTTTTAAATTATCCTTGTTGTGCAGTGCGGTTTCAGCCGGGTATGACACCAAATTCAGTCACCGAACGTGAACACACACTGCCAATGAGGCCAAGGTGATGCCATCGCTTTTCGGGACTTGGAGGATTTGTGGAAATTGCAAAAGGTAGTACCCGTTCATTGGCCTGGTGAAGGCAGGAAGGAAGGAAGACTGCT
This sequence comes from Panthera onca, assembly GCF_046562875.1. Lineage (NCBI taxonomy): Eukaryota > Metazoa > Chordata > Mammalia > Carnivora > Felidae > Panthera > Panthera onca. The sequence continues at coordinate 11,043,076 of NC_138357.1, read as the reverse complement.
TCCAGACTGAGGATGTGACAAACCAGCAGACCTGTGCTAGACGAAGTTTGCCAGACGAAAGGATACAAAAAGATAAGACTGAAGAAAGAACTGAGCGGGGAAAGGAGATACAATAGGGAGCGGAATGTCAGATTTGGCAGGAGAGGCAAAAGGCTCTTTGGAACCATGTGAATATTTTGTAATGTAGCGTCAGAGCTGGCGGAGAAACTCAACTGCGGAAAAAAGAACAAATGAGCCAATTTATACATTGTGAAGGGGAAAAGTGAAACGAAGCATTGGATGAAGTGAAAATGATCCAGAGACCTGTATGCTGAGGAGAGGGAGAGACAACGACAAACGAAAAACAAAACAAACAACAACAGCCAAACAACCATTAACATGGGTGGAGCGTTTCCATCTGTATTTGTAGAAATCATTTTTCAAACTGGTGCATGGTACGGGATAAGGAATTGACAGTTATGTGACAGCAGCGACCCGGGTACATTTTCTTCCCCTGTTAGATAGTCACTCTTTCTTGCATCTCGGCCATGGATAGTCACTCTTTCTTGCATCTCGGCCATGGATAGTCACTCTTTCTTGCATCTTGGCCATGGATAGTCACTCTTTCTTGCATCTTGGCCATGGATAGTCACTCTTTCTTGCATCTTGGCCATGGGTCTGCAGGCTCTTGTGTCTCATAGGGATCTATTTCCACTGGGAGGTGGCAGTAAGGATTCTCTCCTTTCTGATCACAGTTCCTAAATGCTTTAGTGTAGGACTGTGCAGTCAGCTAGGGTGGCCACTAGAGCATTGGAAACGTGGCTCGTCAAGATTAAGATAAGCTGTTGAGTAGTCATCGGATTATGAAGAATTAATATGCAAATATGCATCTTCAGTCTCTCCTTTATGTTTTTATATTAGTTGTATGCCGAAATGATCACATTTTTGATACAATAAAGAAATTTTAGTAAATTTGTTTCACTAGGGGGCAGCTGACTGGCCCCGTCGGCGGAGCGTCTGACGTCGGCTCAGGTCATGATCTCACAGTTCGTGAGTTCGAGCCCCACATCAGGCCCGCTGCGGTCAGAACGGAGCCTGCTTCGGCTCCTCTGCCCCCCTCTCTCTCTGCCCCTCCCCTGCTTTCATTCTCTCAAAAATAAATAAAACATTTTAAGAAATTAATTAATTTCACATGTCTCATTTCCCTTTTTTTAAAAAAAATATTTTTTTAACGTTTATTTATTTTTGAGAGACGGAGAGAGATGGGGCAAGAGCGGGGCAGGGTCAGAGACAGAGGGAGACACAGAATCCGAAGCGGGCTCCAGGCTCTGAGCTGCCAGCACGGAGCCCAAGGTGGGGCTCGAAATCACGAACCACGAGATCAAGACCTGAGCCGGAGTCGGTCGCTTAACCGACTGAGCCACCCAGGCGCCTCATTTTCCTTTTTAATGTGGCTCCTAGAAAATGTATCATTGTATCCATGGCTCACGTTTGTGGCTTGCCTGGTAATTCTACTGGACAGCACTGACGTAGAATGTAGGGTAAGGAAGGGAATTTGACCCTATTTCAGGTCAGGTGTTATGCCCTCAGTGTAAAATATTAGCACGTTCTGTGCTGACATGGGTTTAACCAGGGGAATGCACATTGAAGAATGGTCAGTTTGTGAAGTCAAAAGCCGTGTTTTGGGTAGAGAGAAGACCTTGTGTTTTATGGAAATCTCATGATTCAAGGGTGTGTTGTAAGCAAGTCAAAGGGGCAGGAGCTGAAAATAAACCAGCTCATTTGATTCTTCGGTAGCCAGTCTATTTTGACATCTTCATTGTGAATCTGGCCTTTCCGTTTTCTCGATTTTTTTCTTTCTAGCTGGCAGTACTTGCTGAACGGGGCATGGCAATAATGATTAAGTTTGGATTAAAACGTAGGACTGAGCTCACAAGACACTTCACCTTTCAAAGCCGTCCCAGTTTGCCTTAAATAATACAACCAAACAGGTCTGAAGGGTTTGTTGAGAAATCTGTTTAGAAATTGGTTTATGGGCATTATCTTACTTTAGCTGTGTGCATCTGTATTCAATGATAGGATTCCCGAGTGTTGCCAGGGTAAAATTGGAAGAATAACATTATTTTTATAGTGACACCCTAGTGTATCATGTACTTTTTATGTTGTGATGAACCGAGAACCATGCTGTCAATGATATGGGAAACCCAGAGATTTTCTATGTGCACGTGCAGGAAAATTGTTTCCTTGCAAAGCCAACAATACTCATTAAAATGCTTTTGAACTCAAAGTGAGCTTTTCAAACACAGAATACATCTGCTAACTGTGTACACATTTTCGATATGATGGTGACCTTCTGGCACAAAAGGAGATAGGCGCATACAAAGTTGGTTTCATTCAATTAATATTTAATCTGACTTTACGACAGGAGCGTGCATTGTGGGAGGAAGGAAGGCTTCATGACGACGATAATCTGATTGGAGAGATCTACTTCCTATCCATCCAAAGGTAGCGATTAGTATGGCCATAAAAGCCGAGGGGAAAAGGGGCAGTTCAGATGAGAGTCACTGCTAGAGGTCACGGGAAAGACAATTCCCTTATTAGACAATGTGTGGTAGTCAAAAGAAAGGAATCTGAGGTCTAGACATCTGGGATCAAATTAGGGTTCTACCATTTCAAAAATCTGAGGACACGACGTTATCTGAACCTAGGTGCTCAGAGTTGTTGGCCTTTTGGGTTTATCCTCCTACAGCAATATTCTGATGGACACTATTCAGATCCTTTTACCTCTTTAAGCATCACTAAGTGAAGGTTATGTGCATGGCAGACTTAAAATCTGGGACAGTGGAGAGAAGGTACCTGCCAGAGGGAGACAATAGAATATATACAATTTAAAATTAATGCCTTCGACTCATAAACATCCTCTGATTACTTTTTCCAATGAAGGGGTTCCAAAGGCTCTTTTTATTGTTTTCTTTTTTAATATAATTTATTGTCAAACTGGCTAACATACAGTGTGTACACTGTGCTCTTGGTTTTGGGGGTAGATTCCCGTGGTTCATCACTTGCATACAACACCCAGTGCTCATCCCAACAGGTGCCCTCCTCGATGCCCATCTCCCATTTTCCCGTCTCCCCCGCTCCCCACCAACCCTCAGTTTGTTCTCTGGATTTAAGAGTCTCTGATGGTCTGCCTCCCTCCCTCTCCGTTTGAAACTATTTTTCCCCTTCCCTTCCCCCACGGTCTTCTGTTAAGTTTCTCAAGTTCCACCTATGAATGAAAACATAAGATACCTGTCCTTCTCTGACTGACTTAGGTCACTTAGCATAATACCTTCCAGTTCCATCCATGTTGCTGCAAATGCCAGGATTTCATTCTTTCTCATTGCCGAGTAGTATTCCATTGTATATATAAACCACATCTTCTTTATCCATTCGTCAGCTGATGGACATTTAGGCTCTTTCCATGTTTTTTTTTAAGTTTTTTGTAATGTTTATTTTTTAGAAAGAGAGAGAGACAGAGTGTGAGTGGGGGAGGGGCAGAGAACGAGGGAGACAGAATTCAAAACAGGCTCCTGGCTCCGAGCTGTCAATGCAGAGCCTGATGCGGGGCTTGAACCCACGAACCGTGGGGTCATGTCCTGAGCTGAAGTCAGATGCTCAACCAACTGAGCCACCCGGGAGCCCCTCTTTTTATTTGTTTATGTTTAGAATGCAGGTTCTGATTGTTATTACCTGCCTTTCCTCCTCTGTTTTGTCCTGGGTGTCACCTACAGTTTGTCATTCCCAAATGACATATCTTAGGCAGAGTGATCCAGTTCTGCCTTTGACGCCTCCGTAGGCCGACATAAGCAAGCCCGGGGAAGGGCGTGCGGGGTTGAGCTGAGGAGGGAAAGTAGCAATAGAAGTCAAAAGGCCCGCAGGGATAAGAGACTGTTAAAAACTGAGAACAAACTGAGGGTTGATGGGGGGTGGGAGGGAGGGCAGGGTGGGTGATGGGTATTGAGGAGGGGACCTTTTGGGATGAGCACTGGGTGTTGTATGGAAACCAATTTGACAGTAAATTTCATATATTAAAAAATAAAAAAAATTAAAAAAAAAAAAAAAAAAAAAAAAAGGCCCGCAGGGTATTTGGCCAAAGACAGTTCTCAGCATGCTTCAGGCATCTTTTACAAGAATAATGCTTTCCACCCCCAAAGAAGTAAGTGAGCTAACTCCGGTTTTAAACCTTGCACATGATTGGATTCTTCAGTCAGCTGAATTAAACGTCACTTCATGGAGTCGACATAAATGGTGGCCAGTAAAAAGGTTGAGTTTGAAGCGACTGCGTTTCAAGGTTTTTCTCTGTCTTCTGTTCTGCTTCTCATCCCTTATTTGCGTATCTCCGTCATCCTTGTAAACATGTAGACCGAGGTGCAATGAAACGGCCTCCTGCCTATTTATTCTATTACAAAATAGGCAAATCCATATGTAATTCTGCCCTAGGATTTTCCTTTTGTGGTTTAATTTTTTTTCATTGATTTTTAGAGGGACAGCATGAGTGGGGGAGGTCACAGAGAGAGAGGGAGACAGAGGATCCGAAGCCAGCTCTGCGCTGACTGCAGAGAGCCCGATGTGGGGCTCGAACTCACAAACCATCAGATCGTGACCTGATCTGAAGTCGGAGGCCCAACAGACCGAGCCACCCAGGCACCGCTGCCCTAGAATTTTCTAATGAAAACTCATCCTGGGTCGCTCACCAAATGTGTATAATGCTATTACCCACGTCCCAACTTCCTTGTCTGTATTTGACATGAATGTCAGAAGTTGGATCTCAAAAGTGCGTCCTTTAGTCAATTTGAATACTGAATGTGGTATACCTTTAGAGTACTTGTCTCAGTTTTCTTATACTTTCCTGAAGCGATCTCTTTTAATCCCCGCAACAATCTCGTAGGGCAGGGCTCTCCACTAGTCACATTTTACCAATAAAGAAATTGAGGAGCTGAACGATGAAGTCATTTGTTCAATGTCACACAGCTGGCAGGTGGGAGAGCCAGAGTTGGAAACCAGGTGTGTGTGAGTGTAGACCACACTCGTCACCCGATTTGGCCTCTCACTGGCTGGGCTGGGAAAGGCTCCATAGAGCAAATGGCATTTGAGCTGGTTTGGGAACGATAATGAGCAGGATTTTTGATAGATGGAGATGTATGGAGATGGAAGTTCAGACAGAGTATTCCAGATTGAGAGCACCGCAGGAGAAAAAGGCGTCATCAGGAGATGATGCATCATAGGAGTCTGCGGTGACACTTCCAGGAAATTAGTTAGCAACAAGGTATTTTCAATCATGAGCCTAAGATTACTGGCAACCTATATTTAACTAGGCCTTGTCGACCACAGTCTTATATATGAGTGCATAGCTTCAGATCTTGTCATATCAAATAATTTCAAGACAGTAGATGAGGCCTACGGCTCTATCTTCTTCATAAAAGATCACTCTTTGAGCGAAGTTAACAAAAAACAGTATCAGGTAAAATCAGAGAAACCTAGAAAGCACGAAAATTATTAAGAAACGATGGGATTTGACTTTGGAATACTTTTCATAGCAGAGAAAAGTGGGGAAGAGAATGCTAATGCTTCCGATTTATGTCGTCGAACTGCCTTATCTAAATATTGTTCTTTGTGTGGCAGTATTCCCTTCGTCGTATCATCATCGACACTGGGTTTTAATCGAATGTCATTTTTCGTGGCAGTCCACTGACTTTTTGAACAAAACTAACTGAACTCAAACATTTTTTAATGATGTGGGTTATCGTTATAAACTTTGATCGCTTTTCTTGGTTATCATACAATGGTGGTTTATCCCTGCACTAAGTAGCTCAGAAAATATTTTTGACTTCTTTTGCATGACATATTTATGGCTTTCCTGTATTATTCATTCTAGTCAGGCTGTCAAAATCCTCTCTTTATAACCCCTTCTACTTTCGATCCACTGCAGCTTATTAAAGCTTATTATAATTCTGTCTAAAGTTAAACTACCTCTGAGTGAGAGCCTGGAATGTTCCCTCATGAATAAACTTATGACATCTATTTTGGCTGCTGAAGACGTTTGTTTGTTTGTTTATATCCTAGTTTTCACATGTGTTCTGAATACTCGAGGAAGCTGCGGACAGGGGGGCTGGATAAGGAAGGGTGGCCATAGGTATTCAAAAGTCGAATCCCTTGAAGGTACTTTTAAAAAGCGCTATGGCAGCGAAGCCTTTCAATCAGAGCACAGGAAATGAAGAGAATTAATATTTTATTTATGTGTGTTCCACATTAAATCAACTCTGAAGTATTAGAAAGTTCTGCCTTAAAATTTTGAATCTTAAAATGTTTAAAAGCCCTAAAATAAATATGTAAAAGACATTGCCTGAAAACAGGAAAACACGTCCCCATAGGGGTAGGCTAGCGCGGTGGTTGAGAATGTGAACTCAGGAGCCAGATCCACTGGGTGGAAAGCCCAGTTTCTCTGCTCTCCAGCAGAACGACGGGCAAGAATCCCCTTCGGACCGCTGTGCTGTAGGCTCCACCTCTGTAGAATGGAGGGAATTGAACACTCCCTCCCTCTGTATTTCTCTAAGTGACATCGGCCAGACTGAGAAAAGCAAACACCTTATGATTTCACTCGTCTGAGGAATCGAAAAACAAACACAAAGCGGGATCAGGCTGTACATGCAACTACATGGTAAATACATGGTGAACACAAACTGATGGCTGCCAGAGGGGTAGGGGCGGGCTTTGGGGCAAGATGGGTGACGGTGCGTACGTGTGGCGGGGGGAGATACAGGCTTCCGGTTGCGGAATGAGTAAGTCACGGGAACGAAAGGCTACAGCCAATGGTACTGTAATAGTGTCGTACGGTGACCGATGGTAGGTAGCTCCCCTTGTGAGTGCAATTTAAGTGAGGCCTTTTATTAAACAAGAGCTGTTTCACATTTTCTTTTGGTTTTGTTTTTAATCTTCCAAGTCCAGTCTGCATCACTTATATTCTTGTACGGCGCTGTAAGCTCTATAAGGTGAGACACTCTGTTTGCCTTGTTTGTTCCTTTATTTCAGTGGCTGGCATAGTGTCAGGGGCAGTAGGCGCTCAGGATATTTGCTAAAAGAACGACTGAGCGGATCGTGGCGGAAAAATGATGATTTTTAGGTGTGCTCAAGGGCAATACCATAAGAGATGGGGAGGGAAATTATTTTCACTATAGTAAAGAGCCAAGTGTCAGTGCTGGTGGGGCCAGTTCAGTTCTGATGAGTTTTGTGATAAATACTTTGTTCTTTGGAAGACTATTCCTCGGTATGTAATTGAACCCAGTGGTGTGTTAATGTCAAGGCTGATGAGCTAGCAGCCGTGTTTGTTAGAACTAAACTGTTCACTTCATCATTAGAAACTTTTGTAGGACATATTGAAGATTATAGTAAATAGAAATCATTAGACTGTTTCTTTCTGATATCAATACAATTGTCTGAAGAGATTTAGAAAAAAATCACTCGAATGTATTAACATTTACGTCAACGAAACGTACCCTATCTACAAGTAAAACGAGCTTTGAGAAATTTTGCAACGTATTTAAAGTCAAAAGCACACAACCTTAATAGGTAGAACATATGCGCAGGGAAAGAACGCACACATAAAGAGAAAAATGGACAGAAGATACAACGGGCAAACGCAAAATAAGAAATACAAATAGTCTCAATGAATCTCACTAGTAATAACAATGCAAATTAAAGTAAGAGATTTCCCGCCCCCCCCCCCCTTTGGAACTGGCAAGGTTTTTAACGATAAGCATTCAGCTGACAAAGTTGTGGGAAGCGGGCACTCTCACACCCTGCGGGATGTCTTGAAAATGTTTATACCCTTTGACTCAGCAAGTTTTCTTCTAGGAATGTACTCTAGAAAAGATTTGGGCAAGTCGGCACCTAGAAACACGCAAGGATATTTATCATGTAATTCGCTTCTAATACTAAGAAAACCGAAAGTGATTTAGACGTTGGTTTGATCGGCTTTGAACTAATTAAATGCATTAAGATATGTTATCTGCCAAGAGACCCTACATCATTTGTCGATTATTGTATACTGCTTATCTTACTGGCATCATTTCATTGACTCCTCACCACAACACTAGGGACTGCTTAGTTTCCCCATATGGCAAATGAAAAAATCGATAATCAGAAATAAATGTCATGTCCCCAAATTCAAAACTAGGTCTATCAAACGCCAAGGCTCAGGCTCTAAACATTATGCTATATTGTAGTATTCAGTGGCTGGGAAAGAAGTGAAAAGAATAGGTGTCAAGTAATTATAATTATAATTATAGATAAAGATACGTCACCAAATGTTGTCGTCGAGGACACCTTAATGCCCTACTTCTTCACGTGTTTTCTTCAATAACTATATTCGTTCATGTAATTTTTTAAAGTTATATTTTCAAATGAACTGGCTTGTTTTACTTAATGGCTAAATCGCGAGAGTCGTATTTAGGAACTCAATTAAACTCAAAGATCAGTCTAGGACAAGAGAGAAGCGTGTGTCCTTGTGTGTGCGTGCGTCTGGGTGTGTGTGTGTGTGTGTGTGTGTGTGTGTGTACTGCGAGTACTGTAAGGGAAACTAGTAAGCTGGCTTTTCCACTTAATGGCTACCGTGTTCCAGTAAGTTTCTTTCAATAATTGGGATAATTCACTTCTTACACAGAACAGCTCCATCCCATGTCTTAGACCTGTCAGAAGTGAATACAGCTAATTGGGGCGTGGTTTTACACAGTCATCTCTGCACTCAATTTCAAATTTGTCTTTTGTTTACCATAATATAAATGAAGTAATTTTATAATAATGATAACAGTGACATCACTGTCACTCTTTTGATCATTCGGTTGCCAAAGACATCATCGTAACATTTCATTTATAAATTTAATTCAGTTCATGTCTATGCTCTGTGCCAGATGAAGGGGAAGTAAAGACCTGGTCCTTGCCCCTGTAAGGCGCACCATATGTTGATGGAAAGGGTTATTCCACACAAATTGATTGTGTAGTAAGAAATATATTATGGTGGGGCACCTGGGTGGCTCAGTCGGTTAAGCGTCCGACTTCAGCTCAGGTCACGATCTCACAGTGCGTGAGTTCGAGCCCCGTGTCGGGCTCTGTGCTAACAGCAGATCCTCTCTCTCTCTGCCCGTCCCCCACTCGTGGTTTCTCTCAAAAATAAATAAACATTTAAAAAAAATATATATATATATATATATACACATAATGGAAAGTTGAAAAGTGATCAAATAAATGGCAGTCTTCTATTCAATTAGTTATATTGTCCTGGATCCTGTGGACGCAGCCTCAAATAAAACATGGTTCTTGGTCCCATGCGGCTCACAATCTAGTAGGGAAATCACCATATGATTAACAAAAATAATTTTTGTGAAAGGTGTGGTGGAGCCCTAAGTAATTGGAGCGACGGGAAAGGAGCTGAAAAAGTGGTTTCACTTATGACAAGCAACACGTGATGAAGTGAGGCCACTGCTGTCAAGAATGTTCCAGTGCGTTGAGTATTTCTGCCTGTTGTATTTCGCCACCATTTTCACGCATCCTAACTGAGATCTGGGCCAGGATCGCCTTTCCATCGGCCAGAGCTGCCCCTAGAGGTTATCGCACCATCACAATTATGTAGTCCGAAGCGTTTCCTTCTTTCCTGAAATCACTGAAGCAGTTTTTCCCCCTTGGAGTCAGAAAGTAGGAAGCAGAAGATCCGAGTCAGAAATCAGCCACCTGAGCGGTTTTGCCCAAGTGGTCGAACACCCACCCTTTTCTTTCTTTGTTTGTATTGTTTTTAAGGTTTATTATAATTCCAGTTAGTTAACATACAGTGTAACAACAGTTTCGCGTGTACAATATAGTGATTCCACACTCCCATACAACACCCGGTGCTCATCACAGCAAGTGCCCTCCTTAATCCCCATCGACTGTTCAGCCAACCCCCCTACCCGCCTCCCTTCTAGTAACCATCAGTTTGTTCTCTACAGGTAAAAGTCTGTTTCTTGGTTGGCTTCTCTCTCTTTTTCTTCCTCTGATCATCTGCTTTGTTTCTTAAATTCCACATATGAATGAAATCATATGGCGTTTGTCTTTCTCCGATTGACTGATTTTGCTTCGCGTAAGACTCTCTAGCTCTGTCCATGTCATTGCAAGTGGCAAGATTTCATTCTTTTTGACGACTGAGTAATATTCCATCGCGTATATAAACCACCTCTTCTTTATCCATCCTTCAGATGATGCACGCTTGGGCTATTTCCATAATTTGGCTATTGTAGAAAATGCTGCTATAAACATCAGGGTGCATGCGTGTATCCCTTTGAATTATTATTTTTTAAAAAAATATTTATTTATTTTGAGAGAAAAAGAGAACGCGCAAGTGTGGGGGAGGGGCAGAGAGAGAGGGAGAGAATCCCAAGCAGGCTCCATGCTGTCAGCTCAGAGCCCCACACGGGGCTCAATCCCAGAAACCGTGGGATCATGGCTGCACTGAAATCAAGAATCAGATGCCTAACCGACTAAGCCACCCAGGCGCCCTGACTTAGCATTTTTGTATTCTCGGAGTAAATACCTAACAGCGCAGTGGGACGCCCACACTTTTAAACTAGGGCTTCAAGATCCACGAGGTTTCTCCAAGAAACTCCTTGGGAAAAACTCGAGCTCTGACACTGGCCTCCTAGGGCCTGAGGATCAATGGCATTGAGAGCTGGCTGACTGACTGCAGTTGGAGATCCTGTGAGCAAATCAAAACCCGACAGTCCCCATTACTGTCTCTGTGCCTTCTTACGGACCTCATCCGTGGCCTCTACACACTGACACATCAGTGGCTGTGAGGATGGGTGAGAAACGGATCACGAGCGCAAACTCATTTGTGTCATCAATACCTGTGCCTGACGGCGGGAAATGTGGCAATATTACCCCCTCAAGTCTTGCTCGAGCTCTTTGCAGCCAGAATGAGCTTTCTTGTTTCCAGATTTGTTTGCCAGGTTGGTAACATTTTCAGACTCTTGAATCCATTTTCCCGGGTGGTAAAGTCCCAACTCTTTATTCAGGCACACAATGTCTTTGTGCCAACCTCTCCAGCCCTACTCTTACCATCCACTTCCTTGCCCCACGGGCCCCACCTGCTCTGTCCTCCCGGAACCACATACTTATCTGTTATTACTTAGTTTGATGGGTAACTGATGCTTTCCCCAAAATAACAGCAATCTTTCCCTCCTTTGTATCCCCCCCCCACCCCCGCTTACATCTATTTATAAATTGTCCACCCTCTCTATTCAGCTAAAAGCTCCCTAAAGGGAACGGTTTTGTCTTAGGTGTCTTTAAAAAGATGTTCTGGGGCTCCTGGGTGGCTCAGTCAGTTAAGCGTCTGACTCTTGATTTCAGCTCAGGTCATGAGCTCACGGTTTGTTTGTTCGAGCCCCACATCAGGCTCTGCACTGACGTTGTAGAGCCTGCTTGAGATGCTCTCTCTCCCTCTCGCTCTCTCTCAGCCCTTCCCCCACTCATACTCATTCTCTCTCTCTGTCTCTCAAAAAAAATAAACGTTAAAAATAAATAAATAAATAGCATTATACCTACAACATAGTTGGTACTCCGTAGATTTTTACTGAATGAATTAGCACCCTAAGTAGGTATTGATTGAATCTAAAGTTTTGGCACAAAAGGATGTCTATACAGGGAAAGAAGAAAAACAGTCTGGATCTGCCCAAGTAAGCAAACTCTGAAGGAAAAGATATAAAGGTCGTGTTAGAGTATCCTAAGGCAAAAATTCGGATCTTTGAGAAAAATTTGAAAATGTAGTATGATAACCAGGGAAAACAGACCACAACAGGCCTATTTTTCTTTTTGCACATGCATCTTCACATGTCAAGAGAAAAGAACAGATATAATTGAAGGGGGAGGTAATGGTTTGGGGAAATAGTGAAAACAATTGCTTCGTCTTACCAAGGTAGGAACAGGAAATGATCACCTGGCAATTGGAATACAGCTCGGGGCTTATTTCTTTACACACAGAAGAAATTGCGGATACAATTACGGCAGGACACCCAAAATTGCTATCCTCTCCGTTAAGGACCCCATACATGCAACAGGGAAATCCAAACCACTTCCTTAAATGCTTCGGTGTGATGAGTTTGGTTATCTGAATCAGAAACTAACTCCTCGTGAAAAGAAACAGACGGTGTGTCCTCAAATACTGGTGGAGAAAGCCACCGGTGGGTTGTGCCAGGAGCTCCCAAAAGATACGCTCCCTGCCCCTGTGGCACCTGCATTCTAAAACTGAAACCAAAGATCAAGTTTACAAGGCGAGACCTTGAAATGTTATCGTGCACTTCTTTCTATTGTTGTCGGTGCTATTTGTGCATCCACACTTGACTGTAACTTAAACTGGAGTAGTTCGTGAAAGATATAAAGAAATCTTGCCCTCATCCAGTGGAGGGAGTTAAGCAAATAAATGAGTAGGATGCACAGTGTATCGCTTGGTGACAGGGGGAAAAATAAAATGGGGACAAGTGAAGGAAGACTGCAGGGTGGGGGGGGTCGCCTCGCTGCCCAGAGCCACATGTAGGTGAGAATGCCGAAAAGCACCAGCCCGCATGTGGTCATGATTGGAAATCAAGAAAACGGGCACAATGCCATTTGTCTTGATGGTCTCAAGGCAAACAATGGATGTGAGTCATTGAACATTGACCAGGAAGGGCCGGGTTATTAGAAGCACACAGAGCTCTTGGGTATCTTTTCACCCCTGGCGACGGGCGCACGGAGATCTGAGACTGGGCAGTCGTAACTAGATGAAAGGCACCTTCTGGACTTCTGCCGTGGAGGCAGGAGGAACCTTAGGAAGAATGTTCTGATCTAGATCCCACGGAGGTCAGGGTCTCCCCCTTGCCCCTTGGTCAAGTTCAAAAAGTCTGGAAGAGGCCACTGGAAGAAACCACACTGCTAAAACTTTGCCACTGCTTGTGATACTATTCCATTCCAAATTTGCAAACTGCTAATAAGAGGTCTTCAGATGCAAAAACAGTTTTTAATTCAGACAAGAGCTGAATCACAGAAACAAGAAATCGTCTTGGGGAACAGAGACTGGGGCAAGCCACCTCTATGCTCCCAAGAGTCCTTGCTGACAGCGAAAATAACTGTGAGCAGGACTAATGGGGAATCTTTGCATGTTCCTCTTCTGTGAGAGAAGTCGATTGCTAGAGATGCATCAGCAAAACCCATAATTTGCACTTTCTATCTAGTCTCTATATACTCTAAGCCCCTCATTTTGGGATCGAGTCTCAGAAATCAGGTAGATAACATAAGAAATTTCATTCTCTATCGAAGCTCGCCTGGAGTTGACAGTTTCAGACAAACAATGAGACACGTGACCAAATAACTCAAAAAAACAAAAAACAAAAAAACAAAAACAGAAACCAAAAAAACGACTGTTGCCTGTGCCGGGTTACCCTTCTGAGCAGTTACAGTTCTTTGGGCCCCTTGAGAAACTTCGAGACAGTCGAATACCAATGCGGCTTTCTTTACCTTGGAGATCTCATTATTCTCAGGAAGCTGTACGTGCAATGAAGTCGTCATTCACGAAGCCATCACAAGGAAGATGGATCAGCCAACAACACAGGGCTGCTCCACTGTGTACATTTTTGACCAAGATTCCTGAAGTTGCGAGAAATCGTTTTCCCTACATGTCACAATCCTTTGCAACTTTCAGGTTCCACTTAACACGCCACCATAATCTCTCCCGCCGTCAGTAAAGATGGGGTGAATTTGTGTACCGCCGCAACGTTCAGACCCCTCAGTTAAGAAATGGTTGTTGTCTGCGCTTGAGCACCTGACCTCTAGCTGTCCTCTGTGAATCAGAACTGTACTTTTCTGCACTCTGCTAGACATCCTGACACTTGCATTTCTTCTCTGTGTACAGAATGATGATAAGATTCAAGATAGCCTACGTATTAGCTGAGGAAATGGTAAGAATCATTGTCGGCAAAAAGAAGGTAGGTTACCAGGGAACGGCTTGTTTTGCTGCGTAAGGAAGTGCAGGATAGAAGGCTAGGGTATTGCCTCATCCAAGAGCAAAGGACTCCAGAGCTATGATGTTTAGGGAGGTATCCAGAATTTTCCTCCGATCCGGATCCAAACAAAACTAACACTACGTGGTTCTGTCTCATGCCCAGTGAAAGAGCCACACCTCTTTTCCACAGAGGGTATGGCAGTGACACCTCCTTCTGGCAGCCTTAGGCTTTTGTCAGGCAGAAACGGGGGAGTCCGAGGGGGAGTCGAGGCAGCAACGATGCGCCAGGAGCGAGTGTTCTGAGAAGGGGCGTGGAGTCGGAAAGGTGTAAGTCATGTCAGGAGGCAGTAATTTGATCAGGGTGCCTCGAGTAGAAGTTTCAGAGAGGGCAACAGTTAGAAACGAGACCGGAAAAGTAAATTTGAAACAGATCGTGTGAGCCTGTGCATGCCAGAAGGTTGTAAACTAGATTTAAGGTTTTCAGTTATAAGTGACCAGTGGTGGATATGATTCTTGTGCCCTATTTATCATTACACAGCGAATATCATCCTCTTTTTCCAAACCAAAGCTACCTCTAGAAATCACTTTGGACAGCAGAAATCATTGATCTGAGAAGGTCCTATGTCTTTTCTGATTGTTTAAATACTTTCGGATATAGCATATATCTTCTAGACTGACCAACTAGGACACATCTACGTGTCATTACTCCTGGTGGTTCCGAAACATTTTCCATCACTTTACTGTCCTTCTCTTTGGGGCTCGCAACAATGCCCAAAATGCCAAAAATATGTACGTTAAAAAGAAAAGAAAAGAAAACATATGCATAGTTGTATTAGACTAAGTCAGGGAAACTAACTTATTTCAAAACAGTTACAAGGCCATTCCACTGTTAATGCTTCCCCCTGAATACTGAAATAATGTAACTCTCAGGAGTACCATTAATTGACAGGCACACAGTGACAGAATGTGTTATCTGCTCTTTGAGTTAATTTGTATTGATCCCAAAAAAATGTCAGCGGAAACTGCTGTTGCAGAACCAGCTCCCTCAAACTGTAGATGAATTTTGTGTCAAGACATCTAAAGATGATAATCGGAAGAATGAAATATAAAATTCAGCAACTTTTATATGAAAAGGTTCTCCTTTGAAAACTCACGTGTATCACGATGGCTTCAGGTAATGCAAGGATGTCTTCACATGCGTGCATCATAGACTTGAAGATAGAAAGACAGAAACAAACTCTGGTTTATTTGTATTAGAGGACTGTAATTATTTTCACATGAAAAGTGATTCTAGGCTGGGCTTTCCCAGAGACATTTTCTATTCATTGCTTTTTTTCTTGTGAATGGCATATGTTTTCTTATTTTATTACAATGCCTTATAATTTTTTTGAAAACCGGACCCTTTGAATACTATAAATGTAGCAACTCTGAAAATTAGATGCTTCCCCTGCCTTAAGGTTTCTTGTTGCTGCTTATGTGGTTGCTGTTGTTTGTTTACTGGGTTTTTACTTCTTTTCTTACTGTTGCTTTTCCAACGTTTATTTATTTTTGAGAGGGAGTGTGCGCACGCGAGAGCGGGGAAGGGGCAGAGAGCAAGAGAATGGACCCAAGCAGGCTCTGAGCTGGCAGTGCAGAGCCCGACTGGGGGCTCAAACTGAGATCATGCCCTGATCTGAAGTTGGACGCTTAACCGACTGAGCCACCCAGGCGTCCCTGTTTACTGGCTTTTTAAAATTAATTTTGTAGTACCTGTATTCTTTCTCGTGTATGGCCAGCTGAAGTCTCTGTCCCATTAGCTGAGTTGTAGCTGGCAATTTGACAACCTCTTCCTTAAATACCTGGAACCAACCCGAACCGAAGATTATTCCAGCCTTTGTAGATTGGATATGTGTTGGGGCACTCCTCCATTGCCAGGCGGTTTAAAACTCTACCTTAGCTTTCACGTCTTGGTTGTACAGAGCCTGAAGGTTGGCCAGGGGCTAGAGATTAAGAACTTCTCAGATCATTTCTGAGAATGTGTTGTGACCTAGACATTCATGTGGACTCCTAGAATATTTGGAATTTGTGGGAGTTTTTCAAAGCCTTTATTCTCCACGTATTTTCTTCCCAAGACTCTTCCTTCCTAAGTTTTGGGGTATACTTCTTACCCCAGCTGTTACCTTTTACCCTAGGCGGCAACATCTAATATATTTGCCTATAAATATTTTTGGCAAAAACTGCCCAGGGTACCACCTCGGTCCTGGGGAAGTCCTGAGACAGGCAAAACAAAGGCAAAAACTTATTCCAGTCCCTCAGGGAGCCATAGGCGAGGTCAACACACACATAACAATTCTTTTTTAATGTTTATTTATTTTTGGGAGAGAGAGAGAGAGAGAGCAAGCTAGTGAGGGACACAGAGAGAGGAAGACACAGAATCCCAAGCATCTGCGACCCGAAATTGCTTAGAATGCCCCATATTTACCGACGACCTGCTGTTGTGCACCCCAGTCTCTGCTAGAAGGGATGCGGGTACATTAATGAGGTCAGCCAAGTTCGTGTCCAGGTCGGGCATTGTTCTAAATGAGATACGTGTCTTCACTCGGTGGGTCGACACAGCAGTCGTGGGAAATAGCCATTCTGATGCGCATTTACAGAGATGATAGGCACCGGGATCTGACTGCCGACGGTCCGGTTCCAGAGGCTGTGCTCTGCTCTGGACTGCTGCTCTCCACTCCCGATGCGGTAGAGAAATAGTCATCGATTAAGAATGGTAACAGCCGGAGTGACAGAAATAGCTCCGGGGGCCAACGGGCAAAAGACCCTGCAGGCGCCAGCCAGAAGCCCTTTGTCAGACGGGCAGAGTGGCGCTACCCCAGCACTGGGCACGGGTGGAGCGAGATCCCTTACGACACTGGGGTTTGAATCCCAGCCCAGCACCTGGGAGGTGTGGGAGACCGTGGAGTGGGCCAAAGCGTCCCGCTCAGGTTTGTGTGGCGCGGTGAGGGCTGCCTGCACGGGGCGGTCCGGGACACCCAGTCCAGGGAGGAGGGGCTGGGTGTTGCCAGTTTCCTCCCCATCACCAACACGATGGAGCTGCGGGCACAGGACAGCGGCCCCCCAGTGGAGGTGGGACCGCTTACCCCAAACCGCAGCCCTCTGTGCCCGGTAACTGCGCACCTGCCAGACCGGGACCGACACCGACAGAACCAGAGGGCCCCTCCTCCAGGCCAGCATAGCCACCGGTTCAAAGGCACCATCAGACATCGGTCCAGTGGTTTTGCATTTTCTGATCTGACTTTTGGTTAATTCTTTCGTATTTATTTATTTATTTATTTATATTTAATTTAAATAAATTTAATCTAATTTAATATATATATTTATATATATTTATATATATTTTTTTTTTCTTCTTCTTCTTTCTTCCCTTCTCTATTCTGGTTGTTGGTTTGTTTAAGCAGGTATTTTTAATCTATGCTTTTTACACCCCTTCTGTATCTCCTTCTTTATTTCTCTCTCTCTCTCTCTCTCTCTCTCTCTCTCTCTCTCTCTCTCCCTCTCCCTCTCAATTAAGCTGTATAGTTTCTCTGATTCTCTGCCCGGTCAATTCCTTTTCTGCTCCCCGCCCACCCCATCATTTCTCTCTTTGTATGGGATAAGGCTTTCTCCACCACCACCACCCCCTTGTGCAATTTTTTCCAGGGTTACTTCAATGAACAAATCAAAGCACACCTGGTGGAAGGTCCAAACCACCTCTACAAGTAGGGTGGCGTTATATCATAATTTAAGGGGTCTATCCATCAAGGGGAGCTAACAATTGTAAATGCTTATGCCCCCAACTTGGAAGAACCCCAATATATAAATCAATTAATCATAAACATAAGCAATCTTATTGATAAGAATACAGTAGGGGCGCCTGGGCGGCTCAGTCGGTTAAGCATCCGACTTCGGCTCAGGTCACGATCTCGCGGTCCGTGAGTTCGAGCCCCACGTCGGGCTCCGTGCTGACAGCTGTGCTGAGCCTGCTTCAGATTCTGTGTCTCCCTCTCTCTCTCTGCCCCTCCCCTGTTCATAATCTGTCTCTCTCTGTCTCAAAAATAAATAAAAACATTAAAAAAAAAGAATACAGTATTTGCAGGGGACTTTAATGGACAGATCGTATGGGCAGAAAAGCAATAAAGAAACAATGGCCTTGAATGATACACCAGACCAGATGGACTTGACAGATACATTCAGAACTTTTCATCCAAAAGCAGCAGAATACACATTCTTCTTTTTTTTTTATTATTATTTTTTAAAATGTTTTGAGCTTTTCAAGTTCCCAAGAATATATTTGGTCTTGAATTTATTTTTTTTAATATGCAATTTATTGTCAAATTGGTTTCCATACAACACCCAGTGCTCACATTCTTCTTCAATGCACACGGAACATTCTCCAAAATAGATCACATACTGGGTCACAAAACAGCCCTCAACAAATACAAAAGAATTGAGATCATACCATGCATATTTACAGATCACAATGCTATGAAACTTGAAATCAACCACACGAAAAAATTTGGAAAGCCTCCAAATGCATGGAGATTCAAGAATATCCTACTAAAGAATGAATGGGTCAACCAGGCAATTGAAGAGATTTTAAAAATCTACAGAAGCAAATGAAAATGAAAATATGACAGTCCAAACCCTTTGGGATGAAGCAAAGGCAGTCCTAAGAGGAAAATACATTGGAATCTCAAGAAACAAGAAAAATCCCAAATACAGAATTTAACCTCACACTTAAAGGAACTAGAAGCAGAACAGCAAAGGCAGCCTAAACCCAGCAGAAGAAGAGAAATAATAAAGATTACAGCAGAAATAAACAATATAGAATCTACAAAAACAGTACAACAGACCAATGAATCTAAGAGCTGGTTTTCTGAAAGAATAAACAAAATTGATAAACCCCTAGCCAGACTTCTCAAAAAGAAAACAAAGAGAATCCAAATGGATAAAATCACAAATGAAAGAGGAGAGATCACGACCAACACCACAGAAATACAAACAATTATTAGAGAACACTATGAAAAATCATATGCCAAAAAACTGGACAATCTGGAAGAAATGGACAAATTTCTAGACACCCACACACTGCCAAAACTCAAACTGAAAGAAATAGAAAATTTGAACAGACCCATAAACAGCGAAGAAATTGAATCAGTTATCAAAAATCTCCCAACAAATAAGTGCTGACAGCTCAGAGCCTGGAGCCTGCTTCAGATTCTGTGTCTCCCTCTCTCTCTGCCCTTCTCCCGCTCACACTCTGTCTCTCTTTCTCAAAAATAAATAAACATAAAAAAATTTAAAAAAAAGAAAAGAAAGAAAAAGAAAACCAAAATGGGAGGCATCATAATCCTGGACTTTACCCTCTACTACGAAGCTGTAATCATTAAGTAAGGTGTTGGCCCAAAAACAGACACATAGACCAATGGAATAGAATAGAGAACCCAGAATTGGATGGACCCACAAATGTATGGCCAACAATCTTTGACAAAGCAGGAAAGAGTATCCAATGGAAAAAAGACTCTCGTTAGCAAATGGTTCTGGGAGAACTAGACAGAAACATGCAGAAGAACAAGGAGGAGGCACCTGGGTGGCTCAGTTCATTAAACATGTGACTTGATTTCGACTCAGGTCATGATCTCACAGTTCGTGAGATCAAGCTCCACGTTGGGCTCTGTACTGTTAGCATGGAGCCTACTCGAGATTCTCTCCTTCTCTCTCTGCCCCTCCCCCCACCAGACCCCCTCTTTCTCTCTCAAAATAAATAAACATTAAAAAAAAGAATAATAAAAATGAAGAAAAGCTTTAATACCAAACTGTTTCTTTTGCTGGCATTATTTGTTTTCTGGATCATGGATATACAGTAGCATAAAGAGTTCCGTAGTCTCGTAGAAGAGAACTGATTGATTTGGATGTTCCTTCCTTGTCAGTCTTCATCTGCTATTTTGTTGTGGTTTAATTATTTTTGGCTTTGCTTTTGCCATCGTCAATCCTTTTGAGATGAACCTAGTGCTAGTACTGATTTTTATCAATTTTAACTTATTTTGATACATTCCCGTTTGGTGGCCGATAATTAGGTTGCGTAAGTGGCCTTTTGAAATCACATTTCTTCCTAATTGGCACATAATCCTCGGTCATGACATTTGCGGGTATTGATTTATGTTTTTTGCCTTATGTTAACTTCTGGGAGATCTTTGACAAAATTAAATAATAATTCCCCAAATGAAAGCAAATTTAGTGGACATCCACTCCCTCGTATGAGTATATTTGAAATCTCTTTGACGGAGAGCTGAAGTGCACTCTTAAACTCAGCTGCATTAACGTCAGGAGTCTGGAGAACGTTACAACTGCCAAGTGGAAGATTAACTAAAGAATATAACAAACGTCACAAAAAATGAAAGCAGATTTGTGGATTTAGAGAGTTTGATATACCATAACCACAACAGGAGAAAATGGCATCATGCTTGAATTGCAAGGCTCTGAGATATAACTGATTTTTCTTTCCCCCTTGAAATGAATTGAAGTTGGTAGACAAGCTCATGAAAGAAATAGCATTCATGATATACACATGCCTGGCTTCTTTTCGAAATCATAGGATTGCCATATCTTTTCCTGAGAAGCGATTTGCAACAAATCATTTGAACAACCCTCTGAAATTTTTTACAGTGCAATCCTTAATTGGGTAAATTAGAGACACTTTTTTTTAAAACCACACTTAGCACGAAAATGGCTGAAAACTCCATTGAAAAGATGCTATGCTAAGTGCCTAATTAGTAAACAAATTAAATATATGTTAAAGTCTAAACAAAATAACTCTGCATTAAATTACTAGAAAAAAGAGGAAAGTCTAAACTCTATTCTCTCAGGAACTGAGTTTCTCCAGGCCTGAGATGTGACAGGAGGAAGGTCATTAACACCTGTTAAAAAGAAACAACAAGGTGAGCCACTGTGACTCAGCATCTAGGCACCTTGAGCTTGATCCGGGTCAGGGACTCTGGATGAAGTAGGCCACCAGTGGGGACTTCGGAGGGACTCACAGGGATGCCAAATTCTACCACGCTCCAAAGCAGATTTGCCTGTTCCCTTGAGGCCAGAAGTCACAGAGACTTCTTAGCCTTGTCTACAGGGGGTGCAGTGGGAAATTCCCTGATGAAGGTATGCTGGGAGTCCCGGCTCCCACAGAGGCCCTGAGAGACCCCCACAGCGGGTCTGACTCCAACAGCCTTCCCCTCCTGGCACCGGGAGTGCAGTGTGGGGAACCCCTAGCTCTAGAAAAAGGAACAGCAAGCCCGAACAGGGTCATTTGTCCCTCATGAGAGCAAACTAAGAGTTAATCACAGTTTCAACCTCTCCCAGGAATGACCTTTTAGCAGCCCATCCAAACTTTCCGAATCAGGACTAATGAGGTCAATCTGCCTGGTAAAAAGCCATTTGTTCTTCCCCACCCCAAAAGAAGATGAAACACCCCTTTCGTTTCGTTTCGTTTCGTTTTGTTTTGTTTTGCTGTGCCAAGAACTTCCTTGCCCCACTCTTCTGCCCATAAAAACCTCCCATTTTGTGCAACTGGGACCATCTCTCTACTTGCCAGATGGGATGTGGCTCCATTCATGAATCGCTTAATAAAGCCAATTAGATCGTCAACTTTATTCTATTGAATGTTTGTTCTTTAACACATCTATAAGCCAACAGCATGTTTGTCTTCATTCATTTGTGCCTCCGTAACAAAATACTACAAACCGGGGAGCTTATAAACAACAGAAAATTTACTTCTCATAGTTATTTAAAAATGTTTTATTTATTTATTTTGAGAATGAGAGAGAGCACAAGCAGAAGAGGGGCAGAGAAAGCCGGAGAAAGAGATTCCCAAGCAGGCTCTGCGCTTTGCTGTCAGCGGCAGAGCCGAACTCGGGGCTTGATCCCATGACCCTGGGATCATGACAGGAGCCAAAGTCAAGAGTCAGATGCTTAACCTACTGAGCCACCCAGGCACCCCTATTTCTCATAGTTTTAAAGGCTGGAAGTTCAAGATCAGGACCCAGCATTTTCAGTATGGTGCCTGGTGAGGGCCCACTTCCTGTTTCATAGCTGGTGCCCTTCTGTGTCCTTGCATGGTGGAAGGGTCTAGGGAGCCCTCTGGAGTCTCTTAGAAGGGCACTGATTCTATTCATGAAGGCTCTACCCTCACGACCTAATCACCTCCCAAAGGCCCCACCTCCTGATACATCTTTGGGGGTTACCATTTCAACATATGCAATTTGGGAGGGACACCAAAATTCAGACCAGAGTGATGTCTATGGATGCTTCATTGCTTTCATCCCAGTTTCCCTACATGGCCCTCCCCAAAGGCACAGGCACGGGAGCCCGGAAGCACACATACACACACCTCTAAAACCCATTTACCCTCAAGAAGCCAGCTGATAAATCAATCCATGAGTTAGTACGGGATTCGCAGGACTTCGGATAGTCACCAAAAAGAATACGTTCTTCTCCTATTTTATGTTCTTAGAGTTCTGTTGCCTTTTGTTGGGATGTGTCAAATAAAAATCACATGTGGAGCCAGATCAGGAGATTCTTTGTTTAGAAGGATTATTGCCATAATGGGAGGCTGATTCCTTTAATACAGGGAAAGGGAGACTATTGCAGTAGAGAAGACAGTCCAACCACGGCATCTACAGCTGTTTGAAAAACAAGGCAGAAAGGAATTTTCTTTCCAAGGAAAGGATAAACAAGGTTAGAAAGAATCAGATACGGTGGAGTGGGAAGAGTAGGTAGCATGATTAGACAGTCGAGCAGGAAATGTTTTTCCTTTGGGTCAGGGTTACCCTATTCTTAGGGGGGATCCTTAAAGATGGATGGTTCTGAATTCCAATGCTGGCTGAGGGTAGATACAATTCTTGGGCCCGGGAGAAGAAGAGAAAATAAAGTTTGATCAAGTCAGATTAGCAGGTAGGTTGTCTAGATTGGTCAGCGGCTACAAACAACTCAGCTACACTTTCATAAAACAACAAATGGGAATTTGGTAGATCTGTGTCGGGCCCGGTCCTGGTAAAACAAGGGGGTCATCTCTGAGTCTTATCTAAGTCACGTGGGGACCAGGCGGTTCTTCTCAGTAACCCCTTTCCTGGAACGCAAAAGGGGCAAGGGATTTCTTAATCTGGACGTTTCCGAGTGCAGTGGGCTCAAGTCAAGCTCAACATTGTCGGGGGTAAATGACAACGTGACAAACCAGGTAATCAGCCGGTTTGAGCCCTTGGACATTGTGAACACAAGTTCTGTATGAGGCTTTCTGGCCCTAGTGTCACTCTCACAATTTCCCCTTGTGTCAAGTCACCTGACCGCAAAGATCGTCCTTCCAGCTGGGTCACCGCTTTGGGGCGTCCTGTTTCACTGCAAACAAGAAGACTTGCTTCTCCTTCCGTTCCATCTTTCCACCGCCATCATAATCACGACCGATTCCTTGATCCAGCTCAAGTCTGATGAGTCCTTTTCATATACATTTCAGCTTAGAGGCCTGATGTGAAGGGAAGATTGAGAAACCATTTGGCAAAATGATTAAGCGAGCAGCGAAGCTTAACAAATCCTCATGCTGTCAAGACCAGGTTATTAACTGAGACCATTTGGGAGTCAGATGTTCAGCCTGCAGCCAGGATTCAAAACTGACCACGTTGTTTAGGGCCTCTGACCTCTCAGACATGACCCAGTGCCCCGAAAATGGCTCTTCAGGACATGTGTCTATAGAGTGATTGCAGGGCTTAGTACATGAGCCTTGTAAGCGACATAATTTTGTGGTGGTTGTAGTGTTTGTTTTGTCTGCTGCATGGTTGTTGTTCCTTTGGTTTTTTCCCCAGGGATAGGATAAGAAGAAGTTTTACCTTATTTAATGAAGCGTAGTTAGATTTTTCGCTGGTCTGATCATTTTTGGTGCATTACACAGTCCCAGAGGACTCTGTGCGGCCGAAGACCCATTCCATAAAGCTGCAATGTTAAAGTCAAAGCGATTCTAGGAACTTGTGTCTAGGCGGAAAGCCTCCTACCGGATCAGGCCAGCGTGTGCAGAGGGCAGGCTTTCCAGCAGGCTGTGTGCATTTGAATTCTCGGGTTTACCAGAAGCCTGTGCAGGGCTAGTCCCGCCTCCCCTCTTTCCCGCAGCTTCCTGTTACCACTCTGACCTCATTTTCGAATTCTCTCCCATTCGTTCACTTTGCTCTGCTTCCCTGAATATGCCAGGCCTGCTCCAGCCTTAGGACCTTTTTTTGAGTGGTGCCCTCTGCCTGGCATCTTTCTTCCCCAGAGAGCCGCCACTTGACTACGCCCTCATCTCCAAATGTTTCTTGGACTATCCCGAACACCCTAATACAATTGGCCTATACTGGTTCTTTTTTTTTTTTTAATGTTTATATTATTTTTGAGAGAGAGAGAGAGTGCGCATGAGTCGGGGAGGGGCAGAGAGAGAGGGAGACAGAATCCGAAGCGGGCTCCAGGCTCCTAGCTGTCAGCACAGAACCCGACGCAGGGCTCGAACTCACGAATTGCGAAATCACGACCTGAGCCAAAGTCGGAAGCTGAACTGACTGAGCCGCCCAGGTGCCCCCAAACACCCTAATTCAAATTGCAGCCTGCATTTCTCTGCTCCCACCCCTACACTCCTGATCCTTCTTACCTGGATCTACTTATTATTGTCCAGCATTTACCATATTCAGACATCCCCTATCATTTTTTTCTTATATTCATTGTCTTTTTCCACTAGAATGAGAGTGGAATTTTGTTTCTTGTTGTGCCTTATCTCCTGAAATCATGCTCAGTGCGTAGTAGGAAATCAATAATCATGTGTTAAGTTAATTCTATGTTAAGTAAAAATGATTTTTAATAGATAATAAAATGACAGACAATCTAATTAAACACTTTTCCATGATACAAAACTATTTCTACATACATTCATCCCAAGCCTGATCTTTTGCAAATTAAAAGCCGATTTCACAGTTGTTCTTTTGGTACGAAAAAAGTAATTGGATGTGGTCAGACTGAGAGCCTTGCCAGGCCTTTTGTTTATCCTGGAGGTGGGAACACTTTGTCATGTACTGCAAATCTTTCTTCCATTACTAGTTGTCACAAATATTATGTATTTTCTACTTTAGATGTCTTTCCTGATGATAGGAAAGGCTAAAATGTAGGTTCTAATAAAGTCTCCAATATCCTTATAAACAAAAAATGAAAAATGTTTTCTCCTCTTCCAGTACTCAGATATACTTAGTCATGGCTCTTTCCCATACGATGGCTCTTCTGTCCTATAAATACACTTCTCCCTTCTTGCTCAAGGCAGTCCTTTCTTAGAACACCTTGCTATCATTCAAGATGGCTGACTTACATCAGAGAAGGAACTGTGAGGGAGAGGAACTCGCAACTGTGGAGTTAATGGCATGCAAACTCCACTCTGTTTTCACTGTCTTGTAAAGAAGACTGATTATATTTGAAGAAAGGTAGTAAATGATTGCTGGAAGGAAAAGAAAAAAAAAAATCAATTCCGAGTGTCTCTAAGGAGCAGAGTAAATCTAAAAAACAAATGTTCGCTCAGGGTTCCTAGCCCCAAGAGAGCACATACAGGGAGTCGCAGTCTGTTAATCCCAGAGATACCAATCCCACAGAGCGAGAAATTCAGGAGGACCATATTGTTAAGAATCGACTGAAATAACATTCAGAGCAAACAGTGAAAATGGATGCTGGCTGTGAACTGTTCATTTGCAAGGAGCCTTGGAGGTGCAAATGCTACAAATCCGAGAAAGCTCAAAGACTTACGGGCCCACACAGGCCGACAGTGACTACACTGTCCTTGCTTCCTCTTCCCAGAGCCCCAACATGAAAATCAATAGAGAAGGCACCACGATGATTACAGAATTACTCGAAATGGAGTGTAAGAAAGAAGAATGAGCTGAAATCATTCAGCCCGGAAAGAAGAACGGTCAGATTTCTGTGATGGATAGTAAACCGCTCCAGAACTATTAAAAGAAAGATGGCGACTACCTGTCGTCCACTGAACAGAAACAGAGTTAAGCTGAAGGATAAAATAGAGAAGTTAGCAAGAGGCATGTCCCGTCTTTTAGAGATCAGTAAATCTTCAGTGTTTCTGATTTAGCACCCATGGGGTTTCTCTTTCCTTGGAAAGTAACTTGAACCATTTCCCCATGTTCCCGGGACGGAGTGTGAAATCAGGAAGAGAATGAATGCTTAGGCACTGTTGATTCGACAGAGGCCTTTGTGTGCCCCAGCACCCCCATCTCTCCCTGCGCTGGCTCCTTTATTACTTCCAGTGAGCTCGAGCTCATTCCGTCATTCAAAACCCTATCTACGAGGGCGCCTGGGTGGCTCGGTCAGTTGAGCGTCTGTCTCTTGATTTCGGCTCAGGTCATGATCTCACAGTTTGTGGGTTCGAGCCCCGCGTTGGTCTCTGCGCTGAGCAAGCAGATCCTGCTTGGGATTCTCTCTCTCCCTCTCTCTCTGCTCCTCCCCCGCTCACACACACACACACACACACACACACACACACACACACACTGTATCCTCAACACTGGCGTATGTTTACTTAGTCTTAAAAAAAAAAAAAACAAAAACAAAAACAAAACGAAAAAACCACGGGTATCTTCAGATAAAAGGGTATAAAGCTTTGACATTTCCCCCAAATGGCAACCAGTCATCCCAAACAAAAATTGAAATTCGGTGGTAGGAATTAATATTTTATCTAGTCAAACATTCAGGGGTTGTTGCTAATCATTTCACACCAGGTCTCACAGGCAGGAAGTGCTGGTGCAGGGATTTGAAGATTTACTTTTCCATTCTGCTCTGAGCAGGGAACGATAGTTGAATACAATCTGAGGCCTTGATGGTGGTTAAGAGTCGGCACCCGGGACCCAGGTGGCCTGCATTTGGCTCCTGCCTCTACCACTGACCAGTTCTGTGACCCTGAGCAAGTTAGTTTAAAACCAGTCTCGGCTTTAATGCCTTCATCTATAAATCCCGGATAATAACAGTATCTACCTCAGAGGGTGCTTATGAGGATCAGTCGCGTTCATATTTGCAAAGCATATAGGACAACGCCTGAGACATAGTGAGTATTACGTAATTGCTAAATAAAAATAAAATCCAATGACTATGTGTTATGGATGACATGAGCCAAGTGTTGATGGAAACTGGAAGAATGTCTTCACCACACTTGCTGCGGGAAAATCATTCAGCACATTGTGGATTTAGCTTCCATCAGTGCAAATTTATAATTCCATGTGCGTCGAGTGAAAGCTTCCTTTTGGATTATCCGTGAAGGATATGCTAAGTAAATTGTCAATATAAAGAACTTTGTCCCGTTTGTTAATGTTTCTGAAGGGATTGCCTTTTTCGGAAGCATTTTTGCAGTGGCTCTTTGTCAGTGCACATCGGGTGTGCTAATTATCAGTCTTGTTTTTTCATGTAATTTGTTAGATAGCATTCTGTAAAATGTCAGTTTATACTAATTTATGCCCAGAAATGCCATACACGCATATTTAAAATATACATAAGGGCACCCGGCTTGCTCAGTCGGTTAAGCGACCGACTCTAGATTTCGACTCAGGTCACAGCCTTGAGGTCATGGGATCGAACCCCGTATCCGGCTCCACGCTGAGCATGGAGTATGCTTAAGATTCTCTCTCTCTCCCTCTGCCCCTCTCCCCTGCTCTGTCTCTGTCTCTCTCTCTCTCTCTAAAATAAAAATAAAATTGAAAAGTATATATATACATGCATAGTATGTATATATATATATATATATATATATATATATATAATTTACGTATGTCAATCTCACTTCATTTTCTCCCCTGTATATTCCCTTCTCTTTCCATGTCTTATGTGTAATAAAAACAGAAGGCAATTTTCAATGTATTGTGTTTTCTATAAAAGCCACACCTTTAACTTTTCTTTTTCCTTCTGCCCAGCCCTACACACAAAGATTCTGGAGTCTCTGAAGTGTTGAGATGTACTGTACCTAACACACGCTTCATGAAACTTTCTCTTCTCTTTCTTGATGTCCAACATTCATGCCCCGGTATTAGGAAGCATCTGAATATCTCACCATGTACTTTACCCCACATGGAATAAATATACGTATATTTGTTTTCCAGAAATAAGAAGCTGAGACATCTCACTGGCACACTGCCACATGAAGTGACCACACCGTTTTCCTTGCCTAATATTGTGAGCAACTGATTTTCAGATATTTGCACAATTACTTTTCTTCCTCTGTTTTTTTTTCATGTTTACTTGTTTTTGAGAGAGAGAGCGCGTGCGCGCATGTGAGTGA
The DNA here is from genome assembly GCF_046562875.1 of Panthera onca. Lineage (NCBI taxonomy): Eukaryota > Metazoa > Chordata > Mammalia > Carnivora > Felidae > Panthera > Panthera onca. The sequence continues at coordinate 11,014,718 of NC_138357.1, read as the reverse complement.
GGGAAGGGCAGAGAGGTGGGGGGGACAGAGGATCCGGAGAAGGCTCGGCACTGACAGCCGACAGCCCTATGTGCGGCTTGAACTCATGAACCCTGAGATCGTGACCTGAGCTGAAGTCGGAGGCTTAACTCACTGATGCACCCAGATGCCCCTCTTCCTTTGTATTTTAGATGATATCTCTACAAAGCAATACCGTGAGCATTCAGCACGTTTCGAATTATAATCCCCAACACTTGCTTTTGTAAGCAAGACATTGGACAGCAATTACCGTGAAGGCAGAACCACATCGTACGTGTAACTTTGGCTCTTGTGCCCCGTGACGTACTGCATTGACACTCCCGGTCCTGTTTATGCAGCCTATTATGATTATAATTCTGTTGTGCCTATCATATCAAATCTTCCACCATATGTGGGCCTCCAGGGATGGTGACATGTGTCACCACTCGAGTGTTTGCAACTCCTCAAACAAGCTTCTTCACACCGAGTCATCTGCCTACTTAAAACCCTCAAAATATATTCAGATACCGCCCCCCCCCCCCCCGTTCTTGGTAAATTAGAACTAAAAAAGAAAAAAAAAAAAAACACTTGTCAATCAACAGTGATTAGTGATCTATTACCTATTAGTGATCTATTACCCTGAGAGATAATAGATGCCATGGAACTCGGCATTGTGACCTGAGGAATTTGTCACGCGTGACCATAACCCCTGGCATTATCTCAAGAGAACTAGCGCTCCGCCTTTGACTCTCATCTGGTAATCTCCCTGACATACCACACGGGCGTGGGCTGGTGGGCCCGGTGCGTAGCTGTAAAAGCTGTCTATTGCATGCCGTGACTTTCGCACACTCCTGTTTTCAGCACCTGTCACTTCATACTAACAGCATTTAACCATTCAAAACGTATTTATTGCGTCTCTGTTACATCTCAGGCACTCGGCTGGGCACTGGGGAACCCACTGACGGGCAAGGCAGGGTCCCTGCATTCAACATGCTTCAGGGGTAGCAGAGCTGAGAAGTATGTAGGCAGCAGCGAATGCTAAGCTAAGGAAGCCCAGAGAGCTCGCAGAGTTCCTAAAGGCAAGGTCAGAGAGGATGGGGGGCGGGGGGTAGGAAATAAGGGTCATGATGGCATTTCCTGAGGGCGTGAGGCCAAATGGTTCTGCATGTGTCTCTCCGGCTCTGTTTCTATGATATTTCTCACCCCGTACGTTAACTGTAATCACTGCCGACTTCCCAGTCGACAGTGCTCCACATACTTGAAGCCTGGTATTAAGGCCCTAGGAGAATAGTAGGCTCTCTACTAGTAATTGAGAACAGATAGAGTGAGATGACTTCAGAGCAAGTATGCAACACTTAGCCTCTGTCCCATTAAACGCCAACTAGATTGGAAGGAGAGGAGAGAAGGATAATTAAGAATTCCAAGCTGGCCAGCTTTGGAGGGGTCAGGGTAAAGGAGGTCATCCGGGACCTCCTTTATGTGTAAGACCATCCTCCAAATGTGTAAGACCACAGATTCTTTAAGAAGACGGTAACACTGCGCTAATGAAAGAGCGACAAAAAGAGAGGAGAAAAGGTACGCAGCGTGAGGAATATCAAAGGAAAGACGAGAGAGGAGCCGTTGATAATCCGGAATGCATGGGAGTCCTCAGGAAACATACCCAGAATTCTCCGCTGTGTAACTGGGGCTTAGGGGTACAAGAGCATCTGGGCCCATGCGTCCCATACAGACCAGATTCAGCCACTCCCTGCCAACAAAATCCAAAGGCAGAGAGGACAGGGGTGGTGAACCCAGAAGGGAATTCATTTCAGGTTGGCCAACACCAAGGACACAGCGGACGAATGTCTCAAAGGCTTTCTCCACAGTGCTGAAAATACTTCTGGATTTATATAAAGAAAATGCGGGACAAAGGTCGGTGCGTCCATGCAAGTGGGTAGAAAAGGTCAGGTTGATTGATCCTCATCTTGGGGTCAATCACGGGCGAGGGCTTGTAGGCTCAGGGCAACCCGTATTGCTTGAGAGGGCACTCTTGGTCCCCAGCATGGGATGTTTTGCCCACCCAGTGTTTTGCCTGAGGTAAGAGACAAGCTGGAGGGGCGCCTGGGTGGCTCAATCAGTTAAGCATCCGACTTCGGCTCAGGTCATGATCTCACGGTTCATGATGTCAAGCCCCATGTCGGGCTCTCTGCTCTCTGCGCAGAGCCCCTTTCGGATCCTCTGTCTGTCTCCCTCTCTCTGCCCCTCCCCTGCGTGCTCTCTCTTTCACTCAAAGATGAATAAACATTAAAAGAGAGAGAGAGAGAGAGAAGCTGGAAAGAACTTAATTCGAAAGTACAGACTGAGATCAAAATGGAGTTAAAGTCCTCTTTCAACTATGACAAGGCATTTTTACCAGGTTGTTTCTCAGACAGATTCCACGATGTTCTACTCATTCCAGATGGCTTGTGCTTCTGCATACCCAAATTACGGATAGTTACAATCCGGAGACATTATCATATTACGGTAAGACTCTTCCAATGTGATAAAGAACGTGTCCCTTGGCAATTTATTTTAGATGTGCTCTTCATTCCCACACAGGCCTGACTTAACTCTGCTTATCCCCATAAGGGGCATTCCTCATTATCTGCTCCTTTCTGTTCCTAACTTGCCTCAGTCCTCTAGGCTATACTAACAGGTGCCCCTCATCCGCACTCCGGTCACCTCGTCTTTGCTCGGTTCCGATTTCTATGTCATTTCCCCTGCTAAGCCTTCCCTGGCCAACACGCATAGGTCAGGCATCTCTCTAATAGGTTATCCTGACACCGTAGTTTTCTACGGTAACGCATTACTACTGTAATTGTAAAATCATTTGTGTGATCATTTAATGTCTGTTCTCTCCACGTCTTTCCTAGTTAGAATGTAAGCTCCATAAAGGCAGGGGTCACCATATTCCCAGGCCTTATCAGACAGTCCAACACATGATAGGTACTCATTCAATATTTGTCAAGTAAATAGATGATTCAATTGAGATGAAATTCTGTATGTATCTATTTGAAGCTCGGGGCGCCTGGGTGGCTCAGTCGGTTACGCGTCCAACTTCAGCTCAGGTCACGATTTCGTGGTTTGTGGGTTCGAGCCCCGTTTCGGGCTCTGTGCTGATGGCTCAGAGCCCGGAGCCTGCTTCGGATTCTGTGCCTCCCTCTCTCTGTGCCCCTCCCCCGCGCGTGCTCTGTCTCTGTCAAAAAAAAAATAAACTTTGAAAAAAAAATTGAAGCTCTCAATACATTGTTGCTAGTTTGATTTCAGAACAGAGCATACAACTAAACATCACCACCAATATGATATAGAAATGCCAATTTCATTGCATGCTCTTGGGATTGTTTACCAACTAAACATTATAATCTTCTGTCTTTGAAGTCTATGGAGATTTAAAATATATTTAATCACTTAGGACAAACCCTTTTTTTGAGATTGCTGAAATGCATCTCTGGGATTTTAACTTATATCTAATTGTAGCAACATTATTCACATTGGCCCAAAGCCACTATTACTAATACTTGGCACTTCGTTTGCTTGGGTGAAGTTGAAATCAATCTTCCTAAAGCATCGTGTGCATATTTGGTTTAATTGAGATTACTGTGTTGAGTACAACGTACCCTGGCTCATTATATTTTCTTATTTACTAAGAGTTAAACTGAAAATTACTTTTGTCTCATCTCCTTTACAACTTTCGAAAATGTGAGACGATGGCAAAAAATGTAGATCCCTGCTTCAGCTGTAAATCAACATTGATGCCATTCAGAATAAAAAAGTTAAAGTTAAGGAAAGAATATTAGAGGAATATATAAGTTAAAGGTGACTTTCTAGGTATGCTATTTGAATGTGCCCAGGACATCATAACAGTATAAATTTCGAATCATTTAAAAAGTAAGAATTTGTTTTCCACCAAAAGGAGAAAAACACTTATAAATGATTGGCAAAGAGTTCACTTTTTTTGGTCGTTTACTATAGAAAAACTCTTTAAAACGTTAATTCACAATAACCCAAAAAAGGAAAAGTGACAAACGACAGGGGAATCATTTCAGGAAGCATTGAAGTAAATGCCTTAAAACATGAAACCGTGTGCAACTCAGTAGTAATTAAATGAATGCAAATTGAAACAACGGAGTAATATTTTTGGCTATAAAATTGTCAAAGGAAGGTAAATTATATCACGCCTGATTCGTGGGTGACCAGGGGAACAGGAACTTTCACACGCCTGATGGTGGACGATTCCTGGCTGGACAACTCTTTTGTTATGAGAAGTTGGGAGGCCTCACACATTGCCGAGGGGGAAGTAAAATGTGCATACAGGACTCGAAAACTCATTTCCTTCTACCCTTCAGGCCCTTCCAGCTGGTCTGCGAGTGAAATTGACAGGAGACAGATTAACAGGGAAAAGAAAGCGAAGTTGGCCCAATGATGAAATTGAGACCCGAAGAAATGACCAAGGCAGGCGGTTTCTATGCTTTGTAGAGAGAGAGACAATGAATCTGTCCGGAACTGACAGCACAAAGGAAAGTTGTGTTTTGGGGAGCTTCCGTTAGCAAGGAATTCTAAACAGAACCTGGGCTGTGGTAACAAATTCGTAAAAAGTAACAAGGCTTGTTTCTAAAGCCTTTTCTGCTCTAAATTCTCTACCTCCGGCCATAACAATTTCTCTCTACCTCCTGGTACAGGGAAGGTGCCTTTCACATGGGAGATTCATTTCCTCCTTTCAGGGGGGACACAGGAGGGCCTGAGTGTCCTTGCACTGGCTGCTTTTTAAGTGGCTTGAATTTGAAATAATCAATATGCCTTTGTGATACATTTTGGGGCCGGCCTGCCCTGGGCCCCCTATGTGCAGTTACTTTGGAAAACAGTATGATGGTTCCTCAAAAGGTTAAACATAGAGTTGACCATATGACTCAGCAACTCCACATCTATCTCTACACCTAAGAGAAATGAAAACAAATGTCCATTCAAAATCTTGTACATGAGCAGGGTTAGTGATAATAGGCAAAGAAGGGAGAGCAACTTAACTGTCTATCAATTAATTGATTAATGGATAAACGATATGGTATGTGAATACAATAGAATATATGTGTCTAGTTATGGCATATCATTGAGGAAGGGTTGAAACTCCCAGTCTTTTAAGTTGAAAATTAATGCCATTTTAATTTCTTAATGACTTTATAATATAATATAGCAATAAAAGCAAATGAAGTACTGATCCATACACAACAAAGATGATCCTTGAAAACATTATGCTAAGAAATTCACAAGCCAATCCCAAAAGACCACATGTTGTATGATCCTATGTATATGAAATGTCCTGAGTAGGCAAGTCTCTAGAGATACGAAATAGTGGTTGCCCAGGACAGGTGGGCACTGTATACAGTTTAAATGGTAGACTTGTATGTTAATTTTATGTAATTAAAGTTGTTATAAAAAATAAATAATATGAATTAAAAAAAAAAAAACTCTCCAAAGACAGGAAGGGTGGAACAAAAGCTGCTAGACTAAGGGTGCCCGTCTGAATGAAGCTTAAAACCTGCACACATTTTGGGGGCACCTGGGTGGCTCACTCAGTTAAGCGTCCAACTCTTGATTTTGGCTCGGGTCGTGATCCCACGGTTTGCGAATTCTAGTCCCACTTTTGTGCAGGGCCTACTTGGGATTCTCCTTCTCTCCCTCTCTCTCTGCCCCTCCCCTACTCACACGCTCACTCTCTCTCTCTCAGAATAAATAAACTTAAAAAAATAAACCTGCATACATTTTGATGTATTTTATAATATGAAAAGATTTAAACATTTATTCATTCACTCATTCAATCAACAAATATATTTGAAGGCTTACACGAAGCCTGCATTTTAGCTAGAGAGCCAGACATTGGCCAGATACATAAAAAGATTGAAAACTGTAAATGTGATAGGAGTTATAAAGAAGATAAATGTGATGTTGTTAGAGCATAATCATTTAATACAGGTGCTGGGGATACACCAGTGATCAAAATAGGCGAAAATTCCTGTCATCATGAAATTACAACCTAGTGGGGAAAACAGAATGCAAAAAATAAATTAGTAAAAGATATGGTATATGTGATGCTTATGATTCACTGTGAAAAACAAAGTGGGGCAAGAGATATGGGTCTTTGTTTAAAATAGGACGCTTCAAGGGGCGCCTGGGAGGCTCAGTCAGTTAAGGGTCCGACTCTTGGTTTGGGCTCGGGTCACGATCTCACGGCTCGTGTGTTCGAGTCCCTCACTGGGCTCCACGCTGACAGCACAGAGCCTGCCTGGGATTCTCTCTCTCTGCCCCTCCTCTGCTCTCTGTCTCTCAAAATTAATAGACTTTAAAACTTTTTAAAAAAATAGGATGCTTCAGGAAGGCGTTTCTGCGGAGCAAAGATCTGCAGGGGAGGCAGCTGGCCGTGAAGAGATCTAGCAGCAGTATTCCAAGCGGAAGACGAGGCTCGTGCAAAGTCCCTGAGGAGGAACTGTGCCTGACCAATGAATTAGGAAACTCTCAAGATCAGCGTAGCTGGAGCTGGGTGTCTAAGGAGAGGCTGTCATAGAAGTTTGAGGTCACAAAACTCACAATTTAAGAGGGGGCAGTAACAATTGAATTTTACTCTGAATGGGATGGCAAGCCCTTGGATCATCCGATCATCGGATTGTTTTCAGCAGAGGAAAACGAACTGTTGTGGATCATTCCGGTTGCTGTGTTGAGAACTGGCTGTGTCGGGGGGCGGGGGGAAGCAGAAAGACTTTAGGAGGGAGATGACGGTGTCTCGTGTTTGAGGGGTAGCAGTTCCGGTGGACTAGGGATACGGTTGGAAGATGGGGCCGACAGCATGCGCTAGGCTGTGATGAAGAAGAGGCAGGAATTACTCTACAGAGGCCTGTAGTAGTGTGTTTCGCTGAAAAAGCAAGAGTGGTTGTGGACATGTGAATTTTGAATTGCTTATTAGACTTCCAAGGCTGAGGTGTAGCAAGAGGCGGTAAATTATATAATTCTGGAAGACGGTAGAAGACCTGGGCTGAGTATATAAATTTGGGAGTTATCAGTGTAGAAATGATATTTAAATCCAGACGATCCAAGGGATCATTTCATCAAGGGAGATAAAAAGTTGTGAGGACTGCGCCTCATTGTCAACAAATTAGCAAAATAAAGAGGAACAGCTACGGAGAATGAGGAGGAGCCGTAGAACATTCACAAGGGTGCTTGGTCCAATCAGGATGTATACATAGATGTAGTTCTATTATTGTTTATTGCTTTATTATTGATAGTTGTGAAAAGTTAGAAACAATCGCAATGTCCAACAACAGTAAATTCTGGTGGATCTGTTTCATGGAATGCTATGCAATGATTACAGATTCTGATAACGACATGTTTTGTTAACATGGATAAATATTTATTGCATACCACTGAAAAGGCAAAAACTGGAATCATTCCGGATGATCAGATTGTAGCCTATGTGGATTGACACAGTTCTGAGAAGATTACGGAACAATCCTGAACGTCAGGCTGAGGAGTGGAGGAAAGATCTCATTTAATACAACACTCACTCAAGACAGGTATTATTATCATTTTTGATAAGTTAGTTGAGGATCAGAGATCTTCTCAAGTGTCCTCACTAATTCTTTAGCCCGGGTTAAGGGCTGAGGACTATAGGCTTTTGTTGACAAGGTTAGAGGTGTTCAGAATGTTGAAAGTAAGAATGTGACACAGGTGGAATGTGTGGTTCGTAGGGACACCTTTCGAGCCCTATATGACCGTTCTTGGCAAATATCCCCATACACAGATTATTTGATCTCTGGCCCTCATCCGAGCGAAGACTGGCATCATCGAGATAGGGTCAATCATTATGCCAGTTGACCCTGACTCTGAATATCAGTTCTCAAACTGTGGAGCTCTCGAAGAAGGGTGAATGAGGGAGGAGTTTGATCCTTAGGGGCTCTAGTTCATGTCAAGGTTCGGAAGACGTGGCTGATGAGTGCAGAAGGGGGGCTAGAGAATTCTCATTTTCTCCTGGATATCTCACGGAGCTCTGGGGTACTTGACTCTGGTTCTGTCGCCCTTCATTAGACCAAAAACAGAACAGAAATCCCTATTAGAATTCAAGCACCCCACAGGCAGTAAACTTGGTTATTTTTCACAGTTGTATCTCCTTATCCAAAAGACTACCTACGACACAATGGTCTTAAATATTTTGTGAATGCAATTAATTGTATCCTTGGGAATCTGAAACAAGGCAAAGGTCCAGCCAGCGTTTGTTCTTCTAGTTCAGTGGTTCTCAGCTCTAGGTGCACGTTAAAAACTCCCGAAACCATTTTTAAAAAGCACAGCTGCTTTGGGAACGCCCCCCAGAGATGCCAACTTAGTTAAAATGAGGTAGGTCCCATGCATCAGTATCTTTAAGATCTCCCCAGGAGATTCCAGCGAGTACCCAGAATTATGAACAAGTGTTTGAAGCGGTCACCAGTTGGCCTGCTCAAAGTAATGAGATGCCAGTTTTAGACCTTAGGACTTGGGTGGCTTTCTTATGCCTCCTACGGTTGGGGCCCGTTGCTTCTGCTGGGCCCTGGTTTCAGAGCCACATCTGGTCCTGGGGGACTGTCAGGGTCCTTGGTCCCAGAAGTCCAGGCGATGCCCATCCTTAAGGGCCAGAAAATAAGGCCAATTCTAGTTGGGAGCTTAGGTAGTCGAGCAGATTTGAGGGGCTTTGAGGGTGCAGTGACCTGACCTTGTAACCGATGAGGACCAGCATGATAACGTGGTCTTCCTCATTGGTGGGGAGAAAAGGGATTCGGAGGCCAGAAATGCCACAAGGCCCGACATCTCTATTTTTTATGCCCTGACATCCCCCTCGCTGGGGAAAGGAAAGTATGTGTTCTTTTCATACCACATAAATTATTATGATTATAGGACCGAGTAATAGTACACATAATCACAAATCTCTCCTGATAGAAAAACGCTCCACAATGGCACACACATAATTTAAACTACAATCTAAAGGGATGTATCAGGTCACATTCCTACTTATCCGTATCACAGAAGATTTATTATCTGACAAACATAGAATAGATTATGAAATGAAACTTTCCAAAAGTCATTGCTGACATTGCAGTCCAATTCTCACCCTTTATTTCCCCAGAAAGAATGTCATAGACTCAATCTACAGATAAACATATAGCACTTTATTTCGCTTTATTCCACCTTCACGAATTGGACAGAAAATCCCTCTGGGTCCTTTTGATTATGGATTATCCCTTTAGAATGCCCTCGCTGGAAGTGCTTCATGACCAAAAAAAAGTTATTGTGAAATGACATTTTTTGCCCTTTGAAGTAAGAATATAACAGTGAAAATAACTTTTATGAGACCTGGTGGGAATCTTACTCATTGTGATGGTAGATGAGTATATTCAGAGGTAGAAAAATTGTTGAGGAGTTATCCTTTGGAAACAAAAAGAAAACAGGCCTCTATTTTGAGGTGATACAGGCACTTTTTTTTTCCAATTGAGCATCTCTAAATACAGTTTTTGAAAATGAGGTCTTTGCTCACTTCTTTATATCTGCACCTTGAAGTCCATAAGCTTGGTCATTCTAAACAGAATCTGGAGCTGTCATGGCCAAAATCAGCTAATTAAATTTGTGCAATCACATTGACCTAGAAAAGCTTCAGGTTAAGGCTGATTATTTCATCCAAAAATGCAGTAGGAAGATGCCATTTATTTGAATTCCTCTTGCGGCCCACAATACATTACATTAAATTAGAACAACTGTTCTTAATGATATTAATTAGGTCAACAAAGGTCAAATATTTCTCAAGTAAACGTAGGAGGAGCTCTGCATCTGTCTCCTGCTGTGTCTGCAAAAAGAAAGTTAAATGGGAAGTCGGATGATTTGTATCAGAAAGCATTAGTGACTGTCATTCTTGGCTACTTAAGGAATTGGCAGATATTCTGGGAATACCACAAGCTATTATTTTTGGGAGACCATGGCTTCCCAGAGCATTAGTGAGGGGAAAGTTTGGAGTCAACCTATCTCAAAGGGAAAGATTATACCCAGGTATAGCAGACGGATCAAGTTCATATTATCACCTGGAAAGACGTGGTCCATATTGATTTCAGTAGGGCTCTCAATTTTATTTCACATGATTTCCTCACTAATAAAAAATTAAATTACGATAATGACCATAGTGCTTTGAGTAAAAACAGGGAATAAGTTATTGGGAGACTTGGAGTCAAATTTGGTGATTATGCAGTATAGTAACTCATGAACAATGTCCTTGATGGTATTCAACACCCTTATTAACCTTCACTGTAAAGCACCTGAGGTAACATCCAGCAGAACTTCAGATAGAATTAAGTCATTTGCGTTTCCGACATTCTGGAAAGTATAAATGCAATTTTAAGTAATCGTGATAAATTGGAAAGATGGAATTTGGCTAGGATATGTACATAATGGCCTACTGCTAAGAAAGGAAGATATTTCAGGAGGGAACTGAGTGCCTGTAAGCCACATTTCTACCCTGCGCTCAAAGTCAGTATGGCACTGGGAATAGCAAGAGGCAAATACAACGACGGAGAAAGAATGTCTTGCCTTTGTCTGAAGAGTAGGAGAATATTAGATTGATTTGAGCCACTAACCTTTGCACAAGAGGTAGGAATTCGAGAGAGGATCCAGAGAAGAATGATCAGATTGATTTAAAAATACATAAAATAGGTCTAATGTAAAAGATGTGTGGTTTTTAAGATGAGATTATTAAGGAAGGATGCAGTTAATGTTTTTCAAATATATGAAAAATTTGAAATATATGAAAAATGAGGATGACCATTACTCAGTTTCCATGTTCTTTGACTACTTTTGTATGATCTATGTTTAAACTTAGGCAACACCTATATTTTTATTTCCAGCATAGATTGTTGAATCGATGTTTGATAGTGATAACCAGCTATCATCTATATGGAAATAAAAGTAGAGTAATGTACCTTCTTATGCCAAATTAATTTCCTACACTCCTCGACCTCTTCCCTTTTGACCTCAAACTTATTTTGTGCTTCCTATCTTTAAAAAATAAGAAGGGGGCACCTGGGTGGCTCAGTCGATTAAGTATCCGACTTTGGCTCGGGTCATGATCTCACTGTTGGTGGGTTTGAGCCCCACATCGGGCTCTGTGCTGACAGCTCAGAGCTTGGAGCCTGCCTCGGATTCTGTGTCTCCCTCTCTCTGCCCCTCCCCTGCTCATGCTCTGTCTCTCTCTGTCTCTCAAAAGTAAATAAAACGTTAAAAATTTTTTCAAAAATAAAAAACAAGAAAGAAAAATCTTTATATGATCCTCATTATTATTTCCTTTTCAAATTCCTTTAGCATTTACTAGCTGAACTTCAAATTAGTATATTATATTCTATCTGATTTTTCTACCTGCCACAGATAATTTAATATTTGTTTATATCAGCATGTAGCTCTACTGTTCATAAAACTTTCTCATTCATTCACTCATATTGAACAAGACTTTATTTTATTAAGTTCATTTATTTATTTTGAGAGAGAGAGAGAATGTAAGTGAGGGAGAGGCAGAGAGAAAAAGAAAGAGAGAATCCCAAGCAGGCTCCCCACTGTCAGTGCAGAGCCTAATGCCGGGCTCAAACTCACGAACAGTGAGATCATGACCTGAGTTGAAATCAAGAGTCAGATGTTTAACCGACTGAGCCACTCAGGCGCCCCTTGACCAAGACTTTACTGAGCTATTAGTATGTGCTGTATAATGCACTTGAACTGTGAATACAGACAAGAAAAACACAGAGTCCTATGTGTAGTCTTGGGCAGAGAAACACAGACCCTTACAGTTGAGTAGAGGGAATAAGCAATATTCTAATATCACACAAAAAATAGACAAATGCAATGGTTCAGAGTACTGTGAGCTTCTCAGGAGCTACACAACAGGTGACCTAACCTACTGCAAATGCAAAGTCAATATTTCCTGTATGTAGTATGTCTCATGTCAACTAGATTCTAGGATAAAGGAGTCTAAGTTTGTTTTAAAGAACTCGTGATATTAAAGATAGTAATAAATATACAGGTGTATATGAGTTAATGTTTTATAACACTGGGCATTATTGATGATGACACATCAAAATTCACATTGTATGGAGCACGCAGGTCTCAGGCCAGCATGTAAGGAGTCTGGAATCTGGCACTCTGCTCTAACAATAAGTAAAAAGTTGAACAAATTAAAAAATCAATAATTCTTCTTAGATGCATAAGAGAAGTGAGGGCGTAGGTCCACCCACTGCCCCTACCTCAGAGAGATCGGCAAATGAAAATGGAGAATCACAATTTACCAGAGCAGAAACCAATCAGCGGAAAACTCTGGAATAAGTGCTGGATACATCCTGCCCTGCTGTCAAGAAAAAAATTACAAGAAATGCCAAAAAAAAACCCCAAAAACACAGTTTGAATAGAGACAGCAAGCATTTGAATGCCACTCACATACGGCAGGGACGTGAGAATGATCAGATCGTGATTTTAAAACCATGGCTACTATGCCAAGAGCTGTAACGAACAAAGTAGACAGCATGCAAACATGGGCAATGGAGCAGAGAGATGGAAATTCTAAGAAAGAACCAAAAAGAAATGCTAGAAGTAAAAAACATGGTAACAGAAACGAAGCATGCCTTTGATTGGGTTATTGGTAGATTGGACACAACTGAAGAAAAAAATCTTTGAGCTTGAAGATATCTCAATAGAAACCTCCAAAACTGAAAAGCCATGAGAACAAAGACAAAAAAAAAAAAAAATCCAAGAATTGTAGGAAAACTACAAAATATGTAACATACATGTCATTGGGAGTACCAGAAGAAGAAGAAGGAGAGAAGGAACGGAGGAAATATTTGAAACAACAATGACTGAGAATTTCCCCAAATTAATGTCAGACACCAAACCACAGAATAAGTGCCCCCCCCCAAATATATCTAAGCATATAATTTTCAAATTTCAGAAACTTAAAGACAAAATTCTGGATGAAGTTGGGGGGAAACCACACCTTACCTATAGAGAAGCAAAGATAAGAATTATATCCTATTTCTCCTCAGAAACCATGTAAGCAAGAAGAGAATGGGGTGAAATGTTAAAGTGGTAGGAGGTGCCTTTAAGCTAGAGTTCTGCACTCTGCAAAATTATACTTCAAAAGTCAAGGAGAAATGAAGATTCTCTCAGACAGAAAAATTAAGGGAACTCGTTGCCAGTAGAAACCTGCTTTATAAGAAATGTCAAAAGAAGTTCTTAAAAAAATTTTTTTTAGGGGCGCCTGGGTGGCTCAGCCGGTTGAGCGGCCGACTTTGGCTCAGGTCATGATCTCACGGTCCGTGAGTTTGAGCCCCGCATCGGGCTCTGTGCTGACAGCTCAGAGCCTGGAGCCTGTTTCCGATTCTGTGTCTCCCTCTCACTGACCCTCCCCTGTTCATGCTCTGTCTCTCTCTGTCTCAAAAATAAATAAACGTTAAAAAAAAAACTAAAAAAAAATTTTTTTTAACGTTTATTTATTTTTTAGAGACAGAGAGAGACAGAGCATGAGCAAGGGAGGGGCAGAGAGAGAGGGAGACACAGAATCGGAAGCAGGCTCCAGGTTCCGAGGCATCAGCACAGAGCCTGACGCGGGGCTCGAACTCACAAACCGCGAGATCATGACCTGAGCCAAAGTCGGACACCTAACCAACTGAGCCGGCCAGGCACCCCAAAAGAAGTTCTTTAGAGAGAGGGTGAAAATATAGGTCAGAAACCTGAATCTATATAAAGAAAGGAGGAGCATCAGGGAAGGAATAGAATTTTTAAAAACTTATATTTTATATATAAAATACATACAAATACACATTTATACATATATATGTATTTTATTTATAAAGTTATGTTTGCTGGGGCGCCTGGGTGGCTCAGTCGGTTAAGTGACTGGCTTCGGCTCAGGTCATGATCTTTCGGTTCTCATGAATTCCAGCCCCGTGTCAGGCTCTGTGCTGACAGCTCAGAACCTGGAACCTGCTTCAGACTCTATGTCTCCTTCTCTCTCTGCCCACCCGCACCCCCCCCCCCACTCGTGCTCTGTCTCTCTCTCTCTCTCTCTCAAAAACAAACATTTTAAAAAACTAAAAAAATAAAGTTATATTTGCTTATGTAAAAGTAAATAATAAAATATAATAAAAATAGCAATGATGTCAGGGATAAGAGAAAAGAATTTGGATTATTTTGTCATTATTAAATACTGACACTACCTGTGAAGTGGTATAGAGTTATTTGAAAGTTACATTTGGGTTCATTGTTATTTGAAAGTTACAATTTGGGTTCATTGTTATTTGAAAGTACAATTTGGGTTCATTGTAAATGTGTGTCGCAAACACAACATTTAGGGCTACCACGAAAAAAAGAAGTATAATGGATATGCTAAGAAAGGAGAGAAAGTGCAAGTACATAAAATATTCAATTAAAACCACAAAAGACAAAAGAGCAAAAGACAAATAGGTATCAGTAACAAATACGGTGGATAATTAGTCCAACAGAATCAATTCAGTTAGAATGTCAACAGTATAAATGCATCAATTAAAAGAGATCGTCAGGATGAATCAAAAAATAAGAGCCAACTGTGTAGTCTACAAGAAACGGACTTTATTTTTTAATTTTTTTAAATATTTATTTTCACAGGAGAGAGAGACACAGTGTGAGCAGGGGAGGAGCAAGAGAGAGGGAGACACAGAATCTGAAACAGGTTCAAGGCTCTGAGCTGTCAGCACAAAGGCAGAGGCGGGGCTTGAAGTCATGAACCGCGAGATCATGACCTGAGCCGAAGTCAGATGCTTAACCGGCTGAGCCACCCAAGTGGCCGGAAACTCACTTTAAATATAAAATACATATAGATTAAAAGGAATAGGATGGAGAAAAAGAAGAACAAATTAAATCCAACGTAAGCAGAAGCAAAAGCATAATAAAACTTAGAGCAGAGGGGCGCCTGGGTGGCTCAGTTGGTTAAGTGTCCCATTCTTCATCTCAGCTCAGGTCTTGATCCCAGGGTCATGAGTTCAAGACCTGCACTGGGCTCTGTGCCTGGTGTGGAGGCTACTTAAAAAAAAAAAAAAAAAAATTAGAGCAGAAACTAATGAAATCAAAAGTAGGAAATCAATAAAGACCAAAAGATGATTCTTTGAAAACATTAATAAAAATCAATAAGCATCTAGCCGCACTAAGAAGAAAGGAGACACAACACGACTTACTGATATGAGAAGACAGGACAACACTAAAGATCCCATGGGGGCACCTGGGTGGCTCAGTTGGTTGAGCTTCTGACTTCGGCTCAGGTCACGGTCTGGTGGCTAGTGAGTTTGAGCTTCGCATCGGACTCTGTGCTGACAGCTCAGAGATTGGAGACTGCTTTGGATTCTGTGTCTCCCTCTCTCTGCCCCTCCCCTGCTGATGCTCTGTCTCTCTCTCTCAAATATAAATAAACATTAAAATAATAATAATAACAGAAAGATCCCGTGGACATTAAAATAATATAAGAATACTGTGAACAAAACTTTGCCAATAAATTTGATAACCTAAATGGAATGGACAAATGTCTTGAAAGACACTTTTTGCTAAAACAGCGGAAGAAATAGAGCATCTGAATAGGCCTATATCTAGTAAATACACTGAATCAATCCTTAAGAAAATTCCAAAAGAGCAAGCATTAGGCCTAGATGGGATTACTTGTGAATTCTACCATACATTTAAGGAAGATATTTTGCAGATTCTTAAGAAACTGCTCTGTATGATACTATAACATAGGATAAATGTCATCATACATTTCCTCAAACCCAGAGAAGGTAAAACACCAAAAGTGAATGCTTATGGAAGTTGTGGACGTTGAGTGACCATGATGTGTCAAAATACGTTCATCAGTTGTAACAAATGCACCACTCCGGTGGGGGATGTTGGCAATGTGGGATGCTATGCGTGTGTTGGGGTCATGAGATACATGGGAAATATCTATATCTTCTTTTTTTTCTTTTCTTTTCTTTTCTTTTTCTTTTTCTTTCTTTTTTTTTTTTTTTTTTTTCAGCAGCAGACAAAAGTTTATTAGAATACAAGATTAGAAAGGAAGAATCGTAGGAAAGCTCTCTTTACAGAGAGGGAACATTCGAAAGTGAATGCCCCCGGGAAATACCTATAGCTTATGCTCAATTGCTGTGAAGCCAAAACTGCTCTATAAATAAAGTCTATTAATAAAGAAAAATGAAAAAAAAATTATATACGGCAGATCCCTGGTATCTGTGGATTTCATATTCTTTTTAAAATTTTTAACGTTCATTTTATTTCTGAGAGAGGCAGAGACAGAGACAGAGACAGAGCATGACTGGGGGAGGGGCAGAGAGAGAGGAAGACACAGAATCTGAAGCAGGCTCCAGGCTCCCAGCTGTCAGCACAGAGCCCGTCTCCAGAACCGAACTCCTGAACCCTGAGATCATGACCTGAGCTGAAGTCGCACGCTTCACGGACTGAGCCCCCCAGGCGCCCCTGCGGATTTCATCTCCTTGATTTTAACTGTGTATTAGTACCTTGTTAACCTTTTCAGGCAGTGTCTGATTCATATTTACTCTGGGGATTGTAGGCAACAGCCGATTTCTTAGTGAGCAAACCTAGTGGGCAATTAATACGTATACTCACAGACAGCGTTGCTCTTCTCTTCCCATCACCCACTGTCATCACGTAACGTAAAGGAAGACGTGCCATTCCTTGGGTAAGATTGGTGCCCCACTAGAAGTTTTCAGCAAATTCTGTAGCTGGTTGTCACTTCATGGTACAGATAACCTTCACTTTCAAAAGTTCAAGTCATCCCACGCTGCTTTTATGAAAGACCTACGTTAGTACCTGTTTTTGTTAACTGAAAGAAATCTGAAGCGGGTGTTTACTTTTATTTAAAAAAAAAGAAAAAAAGAAAAAGAAAGGCAAAAGGCAAAAATAGTTTGAGCACTTGTTTTGCAGCCAGCAAGCATTTAAGAGGCAGCTCGCACCCCAGCAGCGAGAGTGGCGCCGCCCCGCGCCTTCCCCAGGAACTACACTCCGCGTCTCAGCATCAAGCTGAACTGTGTGACCATGTGCGCTTTATCGCAGTTTATTCGGTGCATCCCTTAGCAAGGTGTGTCCTAAGGTATCAGAAAATCCTAGGAGAGGCCATTCTGGGGGGTCTGGGAATGCTAAAAACTTTTCCCATATAAATTAATGGCAATTACTTGTTCGCTTTATGCCACTTTGACTTAGGAAAGTTTTCATGGGAACGCTCTGCTTTCAGATAGTGGGGGAGACCTGTCATTTGACGATGATCCCCAGCTTCTCCCTCTTTCTTGTTCTCTGCTCTGAACCTTTCAGCCTCGAACTCCGAACTGGAATTGTCCACAACCTGCACTCTAAGCTATTGTCTTTGCTCACCCCCTCCTGAGCACCCACTAACGCCCGACTGCTGTGCCTAAAACAATTAATGACCTCTGGCACGTGATGAATGGAACATTACATGGATGAAATGGCAAATACCTTGGCATTTCATATTAGAAGTTATTGTTATTAGATGACCTTTTGGACATACAGTCGCGGAGGATCTCTCACAGATCACACTGGTCCATGAGGTATTGGCTTCACTCTCTCTCACCTCTTAGTTCTCTCCTTCCCCAGGCTGGGCAATTGTTCTCTCTTCCTTCTAAAACCAAACTCCATTCTTGGCCAACCTTCTCATATAAAAACTATCCACGTTCCTAGCTGCACAAAGGGGCCATCCTTGGTCTAAAGACGTTACGTTAGCAAGATCTGCTCTCTCCTTCAAGGCGGTTGTGATTTTCGACAGTGACTTTTTTCTCCTTTACATTTATGTGAGGGAGGAATAAAAGATTTCTGAAGAGAAAGCCAAATGTCAGTTGCTAGAGATGAAAGGAGAGGTTAGGCAAAAAGATCGCAAATAATTGTGGCTCTTAACCTGAGTAGAGAAGTTTTTTTTAATTAAGGAGTAAAATGTCAAATTTTTTTCAGTGGCCTAGGTCTGTCACATCATATGAAATTGTTTCGGAAAATGTTCAGTACAAAAACTGACTTTAGTCTTGCATATATTAAACCTGTTACAATCTGAAGTGACCACTTATATTTTCGTTGATATGCTACTGTATTTTGTGATGAATTTTATGTTATATTGAAATTTATGAGTTTGGTGACTCAAAACTATCTTTGTATATCTCCTTTATGTATGTCAAGGGAGTGTTGCAATATTTTTTTAGGTTTATTTATTTATTTTGAGAGAGAGAGAGTGTGCAAGCAGTGGAGGGGCAGAGAGAGAGGAGACAGAGAGAACCCCCAATTAGGCTCTCCACCGTCAGTGTGGGAGCCTGATGTGGGGCTCAAACTCACGAACCGTGAGATCGTGACTTGAGCCAAAACTCCCGAACTGTGAGACTGTGACGTGAGCCAAAACCAAGAGCTTAACCAGCTGATCCTCCCAGATGTCCCTGTTGCAATATATTTTTTATCCTCTGACAACTGAGGTTCAGTTCATTCACAAACATTGATTGTTCAGTATTTGCCAAGCACCTTGATACAATTAACATATTTTACTGGAAGCAGAACATAGGTGCCGTAGTCCTATATTTCTTACTACGTGACCCTTATAAAATTACATAACTCTTCTGGGTACCATGTTCCTCACTTCAAAAGCTTTAGGTGTCATGTTCACTGTGCTTGATTTTTAAAAGTATATAAATTTACAAAAACCAGAGTATTTTAAGCAGAGTCCATTACTGCCACTTATACAACTATACCAACCAGAAGGAATTTCGCTTGGACACCAAAGGAAGAAGGAACAGACCAAGTCTTACTGATTTTTACCAAAAGTGTAAAGTTTTGTAATATAAACTCTTTACGCACTTAAGTCTTAATTTTTAAATGATATTTGAAATCATCTGGAACTTCTAGTTCTATTTTTTTTTTTAAGTTTGTTTATTTTGAGAGAGGGGGAGAGGGAGCAAGAGAGGGAGAGAGAGAATCCCAAGCATGCGCTATGCTCAGCACAGAACCCAACGCAGGGCTCGATCTCATGACTGCGATATCATGGCCTGAGGCGAAATCAAGAGTCGGACGCTGAACTAACTGAGCCACACAGGCACCCCTAGTTCTAATTCATAATAAGCTATCCGTGATGAAATACTTGAGTCATACTTTCTCCTCTTTCAAATATTGGGACCCCTTATATAATAGACATTAGTGGAAAAACAAGACCACGTAGTGAAAAGTGAATGAACATTAGAGCCAAATAATCACAAGGCTCACCATTCACTGCCTCTATGACCTTGGGAGAGAAATTTAAGCTTTTTTTTTGTCAGTTCCTTTATCTGTGAACTGATGACAATACCTGTATCACAGCGTTGTTGTGATGATTAACTTACATGTCTTCATTGCCGGGTTAAGTTCTCATGTGGTCAGTAGAGTATTGTACTGATGTGAACTTTCTGATTTCCGTATGTGTACTATGATTGTACAAGGTGTTAACATTAAGAGAAACCGGATGAAGGGTATCTGAAACTCCCTATACAACTTTGCAAGTATTCTGTGTCTAAAATGATTTCAAAATTAAAATAATTAAAAGGAAAAGATAAGACATTTGGAAAATTTTAAAACTAATTTAAAAGTTCATAAGCTCCTCTCCGATGCTAATTTTGATTCAGATTCTCATTGTGTCCTACTGCTGTAACATCTAGGTCTCATGGCTTGACTAGAGTGACCATAATGTAACTAATTTCAGTATTTTACCCTCTTACCTGAATCTTGACTACTACTTTGATTCCTTGGTGATCAACTTATCAGGGCTTGATCAAGTCAACCATGTGGAGTTGGCTCAATTTAGAGCAATCCCATCACAGAGCATCTTGATTATTTCTATAATGCTCGTATTCCCAGTCAGTCATTTTTCCTGGATTCTGTCTATGCATGACTGGATTTAATCAGATTCATTACCTTGAGGAGTTTCGTAATGGAATTCCCTAGAATATAGGTAGAAAATTTTTGAAATAATTTTCAATTTATTGTTAAGGATCTCTAGTGAAGGAATCTCCCGTGACAAGTCTTTTCCATTCAGAAAGTTCATCGTCCTTTTAAGTCCCTCTTACTTCTCATTTTATCTTTGTGGTAATAGGGGAAGAAAGATTTTTTTCTTCTTGATAATAATTCAGACTATATGAGGGGACTGTTATTAAATCTTCCCTTCTGTTCTCTTCTTTGTTTAAGAATCTCATTTCTTTAAAAATAACTATTATTCCATACTCTGAAGATCAGATAGCTTCTCCTGGACACACCTTTTAGAAAAGCATTGAAATGATGTATGATTTGAGTCAAGAAAATAATTCGCTTTATTTTTCTAAATATTCTGATATTGAGAGCACTTTATGTAACTGTCATGACATTTTGGAGAAGATGTTAATTCTTGGCAACAGCTATTTTTATGAGATTATTATTACTGTCCAGTTAAATGTCCGGTGTGTATTTTAAATGTGTATTATTGCATATATTGCAACCACAGTAAGCAATGCCATCATCAGAATAAATTGACAATGGACAGTGATGTTCGTGATAGCCCAATGTAAAAAAAAATCTCATTTCTTTAATCTTTGATGAAAGCTATTTTCCAGATCTTTAATACATTTTCTTGTAAATCTTTCTAGCTGCAGCATGCATTTTTGCCACTTACTGACTATATGAATAGGCTTAATATTTTTTGTATGTGTCAAAAATCATCCTGAAATTCAATACTTTAGAGGTAAGCAATATCAGATTAAAAATTTGGATCAAATCTCAGGCCCTCAACCCCTCCCAAAATTAAATGCTGTTACCTCTGCTAAACCCCCACAAAAGTCAGAGATTTGCCCCAAGTCTTTCACCTTGCTTAAATATTCTCACTCTGAATTATGGTTAAGTAGTATAGCAAATAGAGAACTGTCTTAGAAATCAGAAAGTAGAGGATTGAGTCACATTCTTGCCTTTTGTGCCTGGAACTTTGGCATTCTGCTGAACTTCTCAGTTTCCTTTTCTGCGAAAAAGAATTCCTGACATTTGCGAAGCCTACATCATAATGGTATCTTGAGGATCAAGTTTGAAGATCATTTGTGATCAATGAAATGGTATCATAAGGTCAGATATGATTATGATGCAACAAATCAACAAAACACGATTTATGAACGTGGCTGCCTAATATATACATTAACCCACTTACGTATATATTTTAATGCTTTCTTTGGTGCAGTTGATTTGCTAGCTTTAAGTTTCGAATGGACATAAGTGCATTTCTCTTTAACTTTTGCGGTCTACTTGAAGGGGATTTTTAACAGGGTCAGGTTGGGGTGGCTCAGTTGGTTAACCGACCAACTCTTTTTTTTTTTTTTTTTTTTAATTTTTTTTTTAACGTTTATTTATTTTTGAGACAGAGAGAGACAAAGCATGAACGGGGTTAGGGTCAGAGAGAGGGAGACACAGAATCTGAAACAGGCTCCAGGCTCTGAGCTGTCAGCACAGAGCCCGACGCGGGGCTGGAACTCACGGACTGCGAGATCATGACCTGAGCCGAAGTCGGCCGCTTAACCGACTGAGCCACCCAGGCGCCCCAACCGACCAACTCTTGATTTCGGCTCAGGTCATGATCTCACAGTGGTGAGGTCGAGCTCTGCGTCAGGCTCTGCGCTGAGCCTGGAGCCTGTCTAAGATTCTCTCCCTCCCTCCCTCCCTCTCCTTCTGGCCCTCCCACAGGCGTGCTCTCTCTCAGCCCCACCCCCCCAAAATTTGAAAGACATCACAAACCGCTATAGGAAATTTGTAGAGATAGCATGTGTGTTTTAGGAACATTATTAATTAATTCCTCTTTGTCAATGTGTTCAAACATGTCTGAAAAAATCATGTCAATCACTGCCAATGCGTGGCGTCCCACAGCTATCATCTGGAATGATATCATTCGCAATAATATAGCTTGATAGACATAATGTAGACCGTATTAGAAATTCAATTTTCCTAAGCGTCAGAATGTATGGTAGTTTCTATGAAATACTTCTTGGTAGCCTACTCGTCTCAACGACAATTTATTTCTAACTCTCGCATCTTGTTACAAATGATTTGTTACCATACGGCTCCAGGTTTCTTTGAGAAAATGTTGTTCTTCATATTCATTAAATTAAAATAATGTTCTTACATACTGTTATTACAAGTAAAGTATTTTTCTGGGAATGCAAGCTGGTGCAGCCACTCTGGAAAACAGGAGGGAGATTCCTCAAAAAGCTAAAAATAGAACCACCCTACGACCCAGCAATGGCACTACTAGATATTTGTCCAAGGGATACAGGTGTGCTGTTTCAAAGGGACACATGCACCCCAATGTTTATAGCAGCACTATCGACAATAGCCAAAGTGTGGAAAGAGCCCAAATGTCCATCGACGGCTAAATGGATAAAGAAGATGTCATATATGTATATACAATGGAGTATTAGTCGGCAATCAAAAAGAACGAAATCTTGCCATTTGCAACTACACGGATGGAACTGGAGGGTATTATGCTAAGCGAAATTAGTCAGTCAGAGAAAGACAAATATCATATGACTTCACTCATAGGAGGACTTTAAGAGACAAAACAGACAAACATAAGGGAAAGGAAATAAAAATAATATAAAAACAGGGAGGGGGACAAAACAGAAGAGACTCTTAAATATGGAGAACAAACTGAGGGTTCCTGAAGGGGTTGTGGGAGGGGGGATGGGCTAAATGGGTAAGGGGCACTAAGGAATCTACTCCTGAAATCATTGTTGCACTAGATGCTAACTAATTTGGATGTCAATTTTAAAAAAGAAAATTAAAAAAAAAGAAAAAAAAGTATTTTTCAATAAGTTTATGCGTTTGATTTCATAAAACGGTATCCTTGGAATTACTTTATATTTTAATTAGATCAGAAGTAAACCACAGTGAGCTTCACTAGTCAAGTTCTATATCTGAGGACAGAAAACAGTGATGAATTCTAAGCCACCAATAATGTTAAAGATGAATATAACCCAATTATGATAATATCTGGCGCAAGTTTTTTCTCATTGAAGAAATATGGAAGGAAGTAGTATATTTTAAACATTTGGGCAGCACATAAAGGAAGGTCTTTTCTAAGGTCAACTGTTGGAGAGAAGATGAGAAGATGACACCCGAGGTCCCTTCTAGCCATGAAGAATTGTGACCTTAAATCATTCAAGTTTTGCTCATTAGCACTCCTCTGAGTATAGACTTGTTTTGCTCTCGAGTACTCCCCCCACCTCACTGAGACTTTAGCTAACAGCTTTAAGTTGAAGAGGGAAGGGAAAACACCAGTTGAACATCATCATTAAGCTAAATTCATGAAAAAAAAGCAGTTAATTTCTAGGTGCATGCATCCAAGAGATTCAAAACTAATCAATCCCTGGAACATTTACAGACAACTCACGTGGGAAACATGAAGATACTAGAATTCCATACTGTACGAAAGTACGATGGAAGCTACAGCCAATGGCCTTAAGTCACTCACCATTGACCTACAGTGGATCCTTCTAAGGATACATATGAGGAAGGGCCTGACTTCCTTAGAAATGATGGCACATGTCATGGGTGAAAGATCAATTTCGTACATATTTCATTGTGTTATGTAGAAGTAAAAAGGCAAGTTGTATGTCAGGGCTGGCTAGAAACTGCTAGATTACATGGTAAGAAGAATTCTACGCTGGCCCCTAGTTTTTCCCTCTCCTTGGTATATACACATCTTTCAGTAATTCAACCAGACACTAAACAGTTGGCTTTAAGGGAATAAGGCAATTCAAAATGTGAGAGCGCACATAGCAAGGAACTGTAAGCGGCCTCTGGATGCCTCGTACAACCCCCAGTCAACATCCAGCGAGGGAACGAGAGCCTCAGTCCTACAACTGACAGAAAACTTGATTCTTCAAACAACATGAATGTACTCGGAGTGGATTCTTCCCTAGGGTCTCCAGATAAGAGTCTGGCCTGGCTGACACCTTAAGTGCGAAATCTGGAGCAGAGGACCCAGTCATCCCTCCTGTCCTTGTGACCCACAGAACTGTGGGTTAGTGATTTATTTATATACTGTCGAAGCCATTAAGTTAGTGGTAATTTGTTACACAGCAAGAGAAAACCAGCATAGGGGGTCATACACGTTATTTTAAATTACGTGCGCGAGGCACAG
The DNA here is from genome assembly GCF_046562875.1 of Panthera onca. Taxonomy (NCBI): domain Eukaryota; kingdom Metazoa; phylum Chordata; class Mammalia; order Carnivora; family Felidae; genus Panthera; species Panthera onca. Next base: position 10,990,465 of record NC_138357.1, on the reverse strand, counting down.
TAGAACGTAATGTCTTGTTCCTTACGCGTGCATCTTAAGGGCGCTCATACTGGTTGTTGCCTTTGGTGTAAGTGTGGTGGCTGAGGCCTGGTGATGGTGAGGTATTCCGTTAGATGATGGGACCCCACACTCTCATTCGTCTATTGTTTTAGTCTGTGTATCATAACCCAGAATTGTCAGATCCTCGATGGAGCCTCCTATTGCTGTTGTGTATCGAGCGCTTTTCAAGTGCTCAGATTCTCTTAGTTCCCTGTCTTTGGGGATCTTGGTCACTTGTTCTGTCTCAGTTGCGGTGAGCAAATTGGCCGGTTCTCGCCCGGGTGCTACCGTAGCCAGCACCTTCACGGTAGCCACACACACAGCCAGACAGCACGTCACTTAAAGCAGGACTACCTGCCCCTCACCTCCTGCCCAACAGACACTGGGAAGATATTAGCTACTTGGATCAGCTGGCACCTGATCAGTGCACACGCTGAACAACGGAAGACCGAAGTTTGGCGGATACGTTCTCCTTCCTTCTTCCCGTCAGCCAGACTGTCTTGAGCTATATTGGTGGATGTATTCTCTTCGAAGATATTCTCACAGACCCAAGTAAGAGGTGCGTGTTCTAACAAGCAAGGGCTGCCTTGGTGATGCCCATTGACATTTGATTGTTCTCCTTTCCTGCCTCATTCTCCATTTCCCACATCCTGCCACCCTGGGACTATACTCACATAACACGCAGCAGCGCGTTCGCTTTTGCCCGAGGTTCTGTCTTCTGCGGAACCCGTGTTAAAACAGAAGACCCGTGTCGGGCTACGTCATCTGCTGCAGTAATTCAGGTGGGACTAGCTTTGCCCACAAGGCTAGAGATTTCTCACGATTCAGCAGAAGGTATCCAGCCTTCTCTTTTTTTAGAAGCCGCCTTCAGCCTAGCTGTATATACTTGAATTTGCATGAAAGGAAATGCACCTCAATTGATTATATCCTAGCTTCATCCATTTGGCTTATTTTATCTGTCACACTCATCTGATTTTTTGGCCTGGGCTAAAATCCTGGCTAGATATTTTTTCCTCTCTACTTTGTCTCCGCATCTGTGTAAAATGCGGCTAGCAACATAGCCTGCCTTCCTCCCAGGACTGTCGTCCGAAGTAAATGAGATAATGCATGTAAGTATCCTTTTAGATAATGCTATGTCTATAGCGTTTATGTTGCTGTGGTTCCTAAAGCCAGACGAGAGATCTGAGCGGGCTGCACAATGCACCCAGAAACCAGAACGAAGCGGTTCGCGGGTTTTAGCACTGTGGGCGCCGTATCTTTACGGACCTTCAGGACACCGGTATACCCCTTCCCATGGAACGTTCTGCTAGTCAGCTCAGAAGATGGCTCCACGTTCCTCTCCCCGCTCCTGACTGTACCCTCTTCTCTGGTCTCTCTTTTCACTTCATGCCAGGACGCTACTTCTCTGCCAACCACTTTTTACACATTCTGCCCAATTTTTAAAATTTTTAAATCGACTTTATTTTTTTTTTAACGTTTATTTATTTTTGAGACAGAGAGAGACAGAGCATGAACGGGGGAGGGGCAGAGAGAGAGGGAGACACAGAATCGGAAGCAGGCTCCAGGCTCCGAGCCATCAGCCCAGAGCCCGATGCGGGGCTCGAACTCACGGACCGCGAGATCGTGACCTGAGCTGAAGTCGGACGCTTAACCGACTGAGCCACCCAGGCGCCCCAAAATCGACTTTATTTTTTAGAGCAGTTCACAGCAAAGTTGAGTAGAAAGCACAGAGAGTCCCCATATATTCCCCGTCTCCCGGCCCCCACCCCATAAACGCCAGAAGCCTCCCTCACTATCAACATTCTGAACCAGAGTGGTACATTTGTTACGATGTACCTGCGTTGACACATCATGATCACTCTAAGTGCACACATTATATCAGTTACGACGTTATAGTCACTCTTGGTGCTGTATGTCGTATGGGTTTGGGCAAATGTATAGTGAAATGTGTCCACCTTCATGGTATTAAAGAGAGTAGGTTTACTGTCCTAAAAATCCTGCGTGCTCCACCGGTTCATCGTTTTTATCTCACATCGTTTTGCCTTTTCCAGGGAATATATGGGGACGCTCTGTTGCTCCGAATCTTTCCATGGCTCGATAGCTCATTTCTTGGAAGGGCCGAATAGCAGCTCATTGTCTGGCTGGACCCCAGTGTGTTTGTCCATTCGCCTACTGAAGGACATCTTGATCGCTTCCAAGTGTTTGGCAAGGATGAGTTAAGTTGTTATAAACACCTGTGAACAAGTTTTCGCGTGAACACGAGTTGTCGGCTCCTTTCAGTGAATGCCTAGGAGCACGACTGCTGGAACATATGGTCAAAGCGTGTTAAGTTTTATAAGAAAGAGCCAAACTGGAGAGAGGCGTCATCAAGATGACAGAATAGGCGGCTCCCGACTTCAGTCCACCTCACAGAAAGAGCAGCCAGCGGCTCTCGACAGATGAGATGCCTTTGCGAAAACCCCAGAACCTGGGGGTGAAGCTGAAGCATTGCCTTGGCCCACAAGAACCGACAGAAGACACACCCGAAGGGTAAGAGGAGCGGTTTCACTCTGACCTTGACCGTGTTGCCACTCCCGGAGACCATCCTAACGCTGTCCTCAGAGGGCACCCCTGGGCCTATGGTTTCTCCAAAGGGAAAAAGAGAGCCGAGCCCGAGGTAGACGCCCAGCTCCCTCAGTGCTGTGGGACACTTGCCGGGAGACCCACTCTGGTTTTACGTCATGGGGATCACTGGGAGAGTCGGCGGGGCTAGACTATTGGGGATCAGCTAGGGTCAGCCGGGAGGAGCTTGTGGCCCCGTCTTGCCGGAGAAGCGCTTGACAGATATGCCCGGTTCCGGTCCCCAGATAATGGACGGAATTGGCCGCGAAGCCCATTTTACAGTGTTCCCCGGACAGGCGAGCGGGTGGGTAGCCCTCGGCCGCGGCTGAACACAGCCTCCACCACCCCCACCTAACCCGGAAGTGTGGCCAGAGAACCCGGGCAGCTTTGGAGCCCATCCTGCCTCCTGCCCAGGTACCGAAGCAAGTCAGCGGTCGCACCCGACCTCCAGCCCCACCCGACCGGGAGGCCTGGCCAGAGAACGCAGGGGTCTGTGGAGCCCATCTGGGCAGGGAGACGGGTCAGCAGGGTCCTGCACAGTCTCAGCACAGGGTGCTGAGCATAGCCTCTAGGCTGCCCCGCCAGGAGGCCTGATCGGAGACCAAGCAGCCACGGACGGACGAGAGCCTCAGGCTCGGGCTGACCAGGGACACCCATCAGTGACACCGAGGCAGCCGTAGAGACCAGCTCTGATCCCATCTGGGCAGGGAGTCAATCCGGAAACCCTACTCAACTGTGAAGGACAGCCAGTGGCCCCACCCAACCAGGGGGCCTGAACAGTGTCCACGGGCAGCCTCGGATACCAGCATATGGTGCCCCCCCTGCTCTCTACCCCTGGCTCCGGAGCCTCGCCTACGACCCTGCCGATTGCTAAGCACAGTCTAACGCAGGCAGAGGAGCCGGCCGGCCACCCTGACCCATGGCACGGCATAGCCTGTGGGGGGGGCCCGGATCGTGACCCCTTCTGACTGCAGAGCACAGCCTGCAACCCCATCCAAACACAGAGTACGGAGGATGGGCACACCCAGCCAGGTGGCCCGTCCCGTGACCTTGCCCAACAACGGAGCACAGCCAGAGGCCTGGCTGATCGCGGAGCCCAGCCCGTGTCTTGAATTCCTTCATTTCTGTCTCTACCATCATGCCAGTGAAGATGTTGAGGCTTTTACTGCCACCTCCCTGCCTCCCAACATCAGTCTATACCCCTCTTTAAACTCTTACCCCTAAGCAGACAGACCTTGTTCTCACAGTCCAAGTCTGATCGTGATATTTACATGGCCACAACCCTTTAATTCTCCCCTTTACCCTCAGGATGAAGTCCAAACTCATTAGCATGACGTGCGAATACCTCCTGAGTATGTCTCTCGCCTATGGTTGCAACTCATTAGGAGGGTCAGGAAATCAATTGAGTTGGCCGTGACCAGCATCTTCTTTGAAATGAATAAGAATGGAATCGAGTACAATAGAAAATACTAGAGTCCATTTCACATAGTGAGGGTATTTTGGGAAACATTCGTGTCAGTTATAGATGTGTACTCCTGAGTCACAATAGAAATGTATTTATTTTCTTTTGGAAACTGCTTTATCGAGGTGTAATTGGTGCACAAAAACCTGCACACGTTTAATGTGTATAACGCGATGGGTTTCGACATACATAAACACCTGTGAAACCATCACCACAATTAAGGTAATAGACACATCCGTCACCTCCACAAGTTTCCTTCCGCCTCCCCCTTTTTGGGGGCCAAGAACACTTTGCACTCTACTCTCTTAAAATTTTCACAGCACGATACACTATCGGAAACTTTAGGCACCGTGTTGCACGGCACATCTCTAGAATGCGTTCTTCTTGCATGACTCGCACAACACGTTCTACCTGTTGAACAACTCCCCACTTCAACCTTCCGCTTCTACGATCTTGACTATTTCAGATAACCTCGGGTACGTGGTAGGACGCAGTGTTTGTCCTTTGGAGACGGGTTGACCTCGGCATAAGGTCCTCCGGGTTCACCCGTGTTGTTGCATGTGCTAGGATTTCCTTCGTTTCTTCGGGCTGATTAATATTCCTCTGTGTGTATACACCACGTTTTCTTTACGCACTTACTTGCTGATGAACATTTAGGCGGTTTCCATAGCGTGGCTATTGTAGAGTGTACCGTGAGGAGCATGGGAGCGCAGACATCTCTTTGAGATCCGTTTGGATCTCTACTCAGATGTGGGATTGCTGGATCTTACGGTAATTCTCTTTTTAATTTTTTGAGGAACCTGCATACTGTCTTCCATAGCTGCTGTAGGTCCCAGTGAGAAGATTTTGAAAGCTGTTGCTTTATAGTATCATCACATACCGCCTTTCTTCTCGCTTTGCATTCCGCAGCGTTTTGAACTTCTCTCGGTCCCCCAAATGTGCCACACGTTCTCCGCCCCCCGGCCCTTTGCACATGAGCTTTTTGATCCCACGCGTGTGCGTGTGTGTGCCTGTGTGCGCCTGTGTGGCTACAAACATATCCAAGTGTTAACACTGACTATATCCGAGGGATGGAGTTGCATGCAAATATGCCTTGCTATGTTCCTTTCTGTATTTTTTAGTAATCATCTTGCATTACTTTTATAGTCAGTGCAAAGTACAAGAAATACATTTTAAGTAAATAAGAGGCTTATAGCGTAATTGCAAAGGACACGTAAAGTACAATAATTTTAAAATTAAATACTAAGTGCTACTTTGTCGTTCACAAGGGAGGAGCAACAGACAGGCTGGGGAGGGCCGTTCAGGGGAGATGACTGGTGAGCTTACCAAAAAGAAAGTGTAGGAAGTTACCAGACCGACAAGGGGGCGGGAGGGGGGCACCCCATGCTGAGCGAGCAGCAGGCGCGAGGCACAGGCGTCCGAAATCACGTCCTAGGAAGGATTTATAATTTGCCGGGACAAGAGGATGTGCTGTGCAGTTGACGTGTAACATCATGGGAAATGCAGACGGAAAGGCACAACCGGGTCAGGCTTGACTTTATCCTGTGAGCAATAGGGAGCCATGCAGTATTTATAAGCGAGAACTCAGCAGACTCGCTCAGGGTTTGGAAACGGTAACTCCGGCAGGAGTGTAGAGGTTGCGGTGGCTCTAGAAGAGGAGGAAATTGCGCAGCTGGCCACATCTTTCCTTGCCATCTACCTCTGCCCTTCATCTGTTGACAGCCCGTGCCACCGTGGAGCTCAGGGGCCCCGGTGGAGCCCAATCCTGAGGGTGCTTCCCGGGCCCTGAGTGTGCAGTGTGCACTCCGCCTCGAGCCGGCCTCAGGTGGGTGGAACTTCTTCACTCGGAGCCGGATGTAATTGGCCCCTGTGGGACCTCGATGGCAGCCACGTGGGGGCAGGTACGGAAGGCGGGAAAGAGGGATGAGCCGAACACCCAGGGGATGGGTGACGACTTTATGCATATTTATCCTACACGACAAAACGAACACCGCTCAAAGAGCAGCACAACGAACAGACCACCGCTCCCGGGATCGTCGGCTTCCATCGGTGCAAAACCCCCAGTTGGCCATCGGGCCTCATAAGTGGCTTTAATCTGGGTACCAAATCAGAGTGTATCGAATCCTGACACTCTGCCAACTCCCGACTGCTGCCGGCACAGCCGAACGAGGCGGGATATTTCTCGAGAGGAAGCCTAGCCATGGGATCAACTTAGGCTTCACAGTCCAGCGCCGGTGGGACCCCGCATTCAACCACCTGCAAACATCGGTTCATCTCTCCCGAGGCGGGGAGAACGCCCACCTTCAGGATGGATGGGTACAGTTAATGAAATAATCACCGTCGAATTCCTGGGGCGTAATTAGGTCCCAGTTAGTGGTACTGATAAGAATGCTAATGCTAATAATAATACCATGACCGTGAAGGGCAACACCAATGAACACCTATTCTTGGTCGCACGGATGACGCTAGCTGTTTCACATACATTGACCCATTTCATATTCGCACCTTAAAGGAAAGGCGACTCGAGTTTTGGGGAGATTAATTTGTCAGCAAGCCACAGAGCTGAGACTTGACCCCAAGACCGTGCGGCACCAGGTTTCGTAAGTGCAGAGGTTTTCTGATATCATCGCAATAGCAGGGATGTGCATTCCTCACCCCCACCCCCCCCCCGCCACATTTTGGGTTTTTTTCTCTCGTAATCTGGCTGCTGCTCCTTACAAGATACAAATGATGCTTCCCGGGCACGCGGGGGACTCAGTCGGTTAAGCCTCGGACTATTGGATTCGGCTTCAGGTCATGATCTCACGGTTTGTGAGTTCGAGCCCCACATCGGGCTCTGTGCTGACAGCGCAGAGCCTGCTTGGGATTCTCTCTCTGTCTCTCTCTCTCATTCTGCCCCTCCCTTGCTCACTCTGTCTGTCTCTCTCTCAAAAAATAAATAAACTTAAAAAAAAAGCAACAATGCTTTCCATTTTAGCAGCTTTGATTAGTGCTATTACTACTTTAAAAACAAATTTCTAAATAACCTGCCAGTTTGGCTATTTTGAAAAAAAATTGATTACACTTACAGTTGGTGACAGAAATGAAAAATTGCAGGAATATTTAATTTTATATTACTCTCCAGCAGCAGTTACTAAAACCTCATCACACTTCTTCATAACTAATACATTACTGGAAAAGGGGGAAAGATCGAAAGATCATGCCTTTTTTTTTTTTTTTTTTGCCAGCTGGAAATAAGCAATTTCGATTTTAATAGCGCAGGTATTGTGCTATAGAAAAGAAGTGTTCTACCAGTGTCCTGATTGTTTCTTTCTTTCTTTTGACTCACTGCCAATCAATCACCCACTACGACCTGAAGCAACGCTGGCCCAAACGATCTCGTTAGGATTCGTTTCCCAGGTTAGGTTTTCTGCAATCGTACGTACGTTCCTTTGAAAACCACTTCTTTTTTTTAATTTTTTTTTAACGTTTTTATTTATTTTTGAGACAGAGAGAGACAGAGCATGAATGGGGGAGGGGCAGAGAGAGAGGGAGACACAGAATCGGAAGCGGGCTCCAGGCTCTGAGCCATCAGCCCAGAGCCCGACGCGGGGCTCGAACTCACGGACCGCGAGATCGTGACCTGAGCTGAAGTCGGACGCTTAACCGACTGAGCCACCCAGGCGCCCCTGAAAACCACTTCTTGAAGGATCCAGTAAGCGCCCAGCACTGCACTACATTACCCCGATGTCATGCATATGAAACCATCTCAAAGGACACTCCCAGCTCGGAGCAGCAGGTCCAGGGTAAGGCTTTGTCATGAAGACCGCTTGTGAGTTTTGAGTGACTATGGAGGACCTTCCGTTTTGTGTTATCGTGGCGTGGATCTGTGTATTGCCTTTCCACTGAGTTCCATCCCCTTGAAGGTAAACAGCAGATTTTACTCATTTCTCTGCCCTCCATAGTGTTGACCATCGGGCCTGGCACTGTTCCTGATGTGAAGAAATTGGGTAATACTTAGAAATTTCATTCTTTTTGCAATTATTTTTCTCTCCGCTTTCCTCTCCATTGAACAAATTAATATTCAGAGCTAAATCTTCAATGGACGTCTAACTTTGTAAGCATAGCTTTTAAGTATCAGTGCTCCCATGAGAATGAGGCAAAACAAGTGACATGAGATGTGACAGTAAAGGATGATCAGACATTATATGGCTATTCAACAAATGCCATGGTGCAGAGAGCTCATTAAAAATGCCTTACATCGGGGGGCACTTGGGTGGCTCAGCCGGCTAAGCGTCTGACTTCCGCTCAGGTCACGATCTCTTGGCTCGTGGCTCCGAGCCCTGCGTCAGGCTCTGTGCTGGCAGCTCAGAGCCTGGAGCCTACTTCGGATTCTTTGTCTCCCTCTGTCTCTCTCTCTGCCCCTCCCCTACTTGTGCTCTCTGTCTCCCTCTCTCTCTCTCCCTCTGTCTCTCAAAAAGAAATAAATACACATTACAAAAAATAAAGTAGTTAAAAAGAATAATCACTTACACTGGCTATCTGGGGGTTTTATATACATTTTGCCCTTGCCCTGCCCTGTGACTTAGCTAGTCCATTTCCAGTAGACACATGGACACATGGAGGCTTGAAGAGGTTAAGTAATGTGGGTGAGATCACATAGCTAGGAAGTAGTGGGGCCGGGCCTACTATCCGGGTCTTGACTCCCTGTCTATGGAAGTCATTCATACGGTTCTCCCTCCCTCCTACACTTGGTAAACCCCTCTTCCAGCCTTTTCCTTTTCTAACCTACCACCGGTCTGCTCCCAATGATCATAGATTTACACAGCATTCTCCAACTGTTGGTCTTTCTGCTTCCAGCTTCCCTCTCTAACCTATTCTTTGTAAACACTTGAGTCTGACTAATCACTCACCTGTTCGAGATCCTTAAATGGATCCACAACACCTGAGCCTGGTGCCCAACCCCCCCCCCCCCCCCCCATCAAACCACTACTTCCCTCCTTTGTAATTCTCTACCACTATATACCCATGATGAAACTAAATGTAGGTGCTCTCTTATTTCTGGACCATTCTGTGTGGTGTTCTCTCTGTCTTTATGGAAATCCTATTTTTGCCCTTTTCCAGCCTCCTTCCCATCGGGTTCGCATCTATTCGTTCTTTAGGCCATTAAGCAGATACCACCTCTGTTTGGAGAACTTTCCTGAGGCTCCCAGTTCACCATGGAGGCCCTTACTTATGGTGCAGTAGCCCCTCGTGCACATTCATTTTGTTAAAAATTCTGCGTCATGCCTTGTATTCCCATGACTTATTCATTCCATGTCCTCATGCTCGTTCTTACAGCATTCGTCACGCTGCAGTGTAATTACATATTGTATTTCCCATTAGGCTGTAGCTGCATTCAGATAAGCAGGCCAGGTAGCACGGTTCTTCTTTAAACTCCTTGGGGAATTGGAAGATGTATGGCTGGAGCACTGCCACAAGAGCTGATGGGCGAACACCAGTATGAACCCGACCTCTATCAGAAGGCGTGTCATGCTTGAGTTATATCTAGGGTATTCTTTTAAGTTTATTAATTTTGAGAGAGCGAGCGAGAAAGGGCGCATGTGCACTCCATGGGGGGAGGGGCAAAGAGAGAGGGAGAGAGAATCCCAAGCAGGCTCTGTGCTGATAGCACAGAGCCCGACGTGGGGCTCCATCCCACAACCGTGAAATCACGACCTGAGCCAAAAACAAGAGTCGGACGCTCGACCGACCGAGCCACCCAGGTGCCCCTGTATCTGAGGTATTTGAAGCACAGACTCCTGAGTAACCACGGAGGGGTTAGCAACCGGACAAGAACTCATGCACTCTCTCCTTTAAAATCTTCACTCCAAATTGAAATAAAACCAACTCATGGAAAAAGAGGGCTGGTTTTATTTAACAAAAATGTCATCATGTCCCATGGCCATAGCCTTTATGAAATACGACATCAAACATATTAAGAATGTATTATTTGAGTGCTGTTTTCAGAATTCAGAATTAGTAATAACATAAGCAATCATGATCATTGTGACAGCACAAATATGCGATCCTTTGATATAAGTGGTTAAATCAGCCTCATGCGCTATAGTTTACAATGGGCATCGTAGGCTGCTCATGGGCAGAAACCACTGTTTTGTGCTCGGTACGTAGTACACTACATAACACACGGCATTTTGTCCAGTAAATCTTTAAATAATTCAATGTTTTCACATATACCAGGTTGTTTGACTCTCACCACAGAGTCCTGGTTCTCAGGGTGGACATTTTCCAGACCCGAAAGAAGCAAACACAACCAACAGAGAACAACAGCAACAACAACCCCCAAAATACCCCACAACATTTAGAGATGTAACAAAAGGGAGAAAATTCCATCTGTCAGAACACCTCTCCGGGATGCGGTGGGGGGAATACTCCTTGCTGGGCCCCCTGGGAGCATGCTTGAGTAATAATAGCTAGTCATTACATTTCCTTCAGAGGTGGACCTTGTGATAGTTAAGACCTTTGTTTGTTTGTTTGTTTGTATACAGATCTGGGCACAGAGCTGAAATCCTTTGGGAATACAGTGGAGGGACTCAGGAAAGGGTAGAGACAGTGCAGCCCAGCCAGGCAGGAAGGAGGACACCGTGGAGACAGAAATAACAGATTGTCTCTCCTATGAATTCTTCAGCAAAATCTATATCTTTCCCCAGGATTCTTTCCATAAATTCACTCTTCCTGAGGAATATGACTGACAAAGTGCCGACTGTCTCAGACATTCAGACAGTGGGTGACGTTGGAAATGTGTTTATTTATCACGTATCTATTTGCCGAGCTTCTTCCAAACGGCAGGCACCCAAGGACTCTTTCCTTCTGGAACGTCCTTTCTAGTAGGAGAGCCAAAAATTGTAGTGCCGACACAGTAAAGCTTACAATGAGTGCTTTAAAGGAAAAACATAAAAGTCTTATGTGACAGATAATAAAATGAAACCGGGGGTACTTTCAAATAGGATGGTCAGTGAAGGTCTCTCTGAGGGGTGATGTTCAAAGGGAGATTTGAAGAAAGAGGGGAAGCAACCTAGGTTAAAAACAAAGAGGAAGAGAATTCCACACCTAGGGAGCAGCAAGTAAAAACACACTGAGTCAAGACATAGGCTGGCATGTTCCCAAACTGTCGGAAGACTATTATGATTGGAAAAAGTGCTGGGTGGCATGAGATGATACCGAAGTAGAGAATTTATAAGAGTGCCTAGTTTATCCTTTATCTTAGTTGGTTTGGGCTCCTGTACCTCCCAGTTCAGGAGACTGAGAATTCCAAGATCAAGGTGTCAGCAGATTCTCTGTCTGATGAGGTCCTGCGCCCTGCTTCATAGGCAGTTGCTTTTTGGCTGTCTTCATATGGCAGAAGGGGTGAGAAAGCTCTCTGGGGTCTCTTTTGTAAAGGCACTAATCCTATTCAGCGGGGGTTCCACCCTCGTGACTTAACCACCTCCCAAAAGGCCTCACCTCTCCACACCATCATATTCCACGTTAGGTTTCAACAAAACCATTCTCTCTAAAGAAACTCTTTCTACTTCATCCCTAAACCTCACAATGATCATAAAACGATGATGGCATTTACATTGGACCGTCCACTCGGGGTGGTAATGAGCGGCGTCGAATGCAACATATTTTAGTGCAAAATTTTAATTTGGAAGTCATCTGTATATCATTCTATCAAGGAAATTACCCTTTTTTAGTGACACTGGCTGATGCCTTATCTCCGTGCTAGTGTCTGTTTTATTTTGTTGCCTTTTCTAAAAAAGATGGAAAGAATTTTATTTCTTGACTATAAATGACAGTAGGGCATTAATGTGATGAATAGCTTTAATTTCAGTAAGTGTGTTCAAACCTGAAGAAGGCCAGAACTGAAGCACTCTGCTGATACATTCTAAAAGCAATGCCATTATCCATCAATAGTTACTTAATCAATCCATCCAAAACCCCCAAAAGCAAAATTGGAAGTTCAGAAATAAATGGGTTTACAAAAAAGAGACTAACAGAGTTTTTCCGTGAGGGTCTCTGCTTTGCATATGACAAAGAATTAGATGCTATTCTCTCGTGTGTGAACTAAGCCACTTTTGTGATGTTGAAATGAAATAAAACACCACCACTTTGAAGCAGATTTCTCACATTCAGGAGCTTAAGGCAATGATGAAGCCCCGGAGGCTCCTTATTTCTGACTTTTAACCTCTCTTAACAATTGAAGTGTTACATAGGTGTTGGGGATTAAAGAATACACTTACCACAGTGAAAATAAAATAATAAAAAAATAATAATAAAAGAAAGAAGAAAGGGAAAGAAAAGAGGAAAGAAAAGAGAAGAAATGGAAAGGAAAGAAAAGAAGAGAAGAGAAAAGAAAAAAGGAAAGAAAAAAAGAAAAGGAAAGAAAAGAAAGGAAAGGAAAAGAAAAGAAAGGAAAAGAAAAGAAAAAAGAAAAACATCTGAAGTGCTTAGAAAGTCATAAACACCGGTGAGAAACGAAATGAGACAATGGGGCGGACTTTCACTGGAGTCTCCTAAGGAATAACCCCCCTACTAACAACTCTTCACATGGCACATATCCAAAAGAACTTACAAAATTACTCTTTATATGGGCGCCCGGGTGGCTCAGTCAATTGAGCATCTGACTCAATTTCAGCTCAGATCATGATCCCAGGATCATGGAGCCTGCTTAAGATTCTCTCTCTCTCTCTCTCTCTCTCTCTCTCTCTCTGCCCCTCTCCCTTCCTCGAACACTCTCTCTCTCTCTCTCTCTCTCTCTCTCTCAAATAAAAAGATAAAAATAAAACACAACAAAACTACTCTTTATGAACATTAATAAGAATAGCATAGTCAGTGTTCATAGTACGAGTTCCGGAACCCAATGTCTGGGTTGGAATCCCGGTTCTAGTGGTTGTTGCCGTGTGACTTTGAGCAAGCTGCTTCACCGTTGTGTGCCTCAGTTTCCTCGTTTGTAAAATGGGGATAAATACTAGCTTGTAGGTTTGTGAAGACTGAGTTATAATGCATGTAAAGAGCACCGAGCAGTTTCTTGGGTCCTAATAAGCCCTCAATGTTAGCTGCTTTTATTATTCTAACCCAATATTTTATATTTTAGGATAATCGCCTACATGTTATAAGACGTCTCCTTGCAGTAGAGAGCCCAATTGCAGATCATGTTATAATACGCTGTTTCCACTAAAGACATATTAATTGAACGACAAGAAACAACCCACAGACAGTAGTAAGACATCTGGTTACATAATACTGGAAAAATCTTGTAGTCATCTTTTTTTAGAAAATTATTTTTTGAAGAAGTAGAATTTTCAAAATAGTCCTAGAATACCAAAATCCTCCGAAGAAAACCCTCTGGAAATATGGCAATGACTTCTTATTTGACATGACAATTGCTTATTTATGTAATCAATTATTTTGTCTAGAAGAGTAAAGCATGCTTCCAACAAGAAGGGAATTACGTGTCAGTGCGGTGAAGATGTATCCTCTCGCAGTCTGTTGGAAAGCGGAAGGCTGTTCTAATTTGTGGATCTGAAGACAAAAATAAAGGTACATAGATGCAGGAGCAGAGAGAGCGCGGATGCTAAGCGGGTACGGGTAAGATAACAAAACGGCTTGGGAAGGAAAGACAGTGAGAAGCAGGTCAGCTCTAAGGATAACAGCGGAGGGAATTTCTAAACCAAACTGGGCAAAGGGAATGTCAGTCGATGCACACGTGGGCGATAAGGCGCGGCAACGGCGTTCAGGTTTGCTTCACCCGGGAACCTGCTTGGCCAGTTACATCTAACTTGGAGGACCAGTTACATTTCATTCCATACACTGTACCCACAGCTCCTACGGAAGCACCTATGTCTCTGCACAGAGAGAAATTCTGGAAGCTGGAACCGATCGTCTCTGTTCAATTACAGTGTTTCTGATGATCCTAGAAGGGCCCTCCTCTGCAGCGTCAGCGACGTACCGATTCTTGTGGAGACACGGCGCACGGAGGGGAGCAGTGGACACAGGGTTATAAGGAGCGATTCCGATAGCCATCCTTAGTGCTCCCCCAAAGCACCAGGGCAAGGGGTTCATTTGATGTTTGTAAAATCAGCTGCGATTCCGACCGAGACGGGGCACTTTATCCTTCACACATGCCACACGGATGCGTCACGTTCTCCAAAAACCCATTCAAACTATTAGAATGACTCGGCGCGCAGTCTTTTGCCTCTGTAAACATGAAATGCAGGTTTACGATCAGTAAGAGCGGGCGCATCCTTGCACGTGGCCGTCAGCTTCCACCTTCCTCGTAGAGGCCATATGACAGAGAGTGAAGAAACTCTGAAAGTCATTTAAGCAGTCTGTTTTTCCTGATAGAAAGATAATCCATACCCTGCCTTTTAATTTACTTTAATACTTTAACCATGTAGTTTGCACTTTATACAACACGTACATACTCATCGTAGAACATGGAAAATATGAGAAAGTGGGAGGGGCGCCAGATTCTTGATCTCAGCTCAGGTTTGTGGGGTTCTGTGCTGACAGTGTGGAGCCTGCTTTGGATCCTCTGTCTCCCTCTCTCTTTGCCCCTCCCCGGCTCGCTCACGCTCTCTCCCTCTCTCTCCCTCAAAAATAAATAAACATCCAAAAAAGGAAAAAAGAATGGGGGAAAAAATAACATCATCATCCTAGGAAGACATGACTTTTTAAAAACCGGTATCAGGTAACATAGAATTTACGAGAATGTGTGCGCCTTATAGGGCATGAACCTGTGGCCATACCGCCAACAGAGAAAAGGTTAACAGCACATATAGGAAAGAAATGAGCCAGAAGTTGTCTCCAGTCAGGCACAAACAGCACTGCCGACAACAAAATGTGATGCTTAGAGACACTTTTTTTTTTTAAGTACCACTAAATTTTAAAAATTGTAACCTTGTCAGAGGGAAGCCTAATTATTTTACCACAATATTGATATGAAGGACATTGCAAATCCATTGTCATATGAAGGACCAATCAAATAGTATTCAGCCCAAAATGCAGAAGAGCATCACAGAGGTGGGTCAGGAAGTTTATTTTTAAAATGTTCTGTCCCTAGATTTGGTAATTTCTGTGTTATTCATCGCTTTTGTAAAGATTTTACTTTTCCTGATTTCTCTTCGTATTCTAAATAAGTACGCATGTGCTTTTTTACTTTGCAAGTTAGTGCTTTGTGATATTTTAGCTGAAATTACGTTGCAGGTAGGGCGCTGAAAACTGCAAATATTAAATATTTCAAATATTGATGTATATTTAATAGTTAACAGTGTTAATGGAACCATTCCCATATTATTAGACATCAGCCGGTTTGTATATTTTGATTCTTAAAATTAACATGCCAATTATGGTGAATATTTTTGACAAAAATACCTTTCTACGGACTATGGGTGATAATGATGTCAATGTGGGTTCATCTGTTGTAACAAACATACCAGTCTGGTGGTAGGTGTTAACGATGGGGGAGCTACGCGTGTGTGGGGGCAAAGGGCATAAGGGAAATCTCTATAGCTTCCTCTTAATTTTGCCACGAACATAAACTGCTCTCAAAAGTACAGTGTATTTTAGGGGCACCTGCCTGGCTCAGTCGGTGGAATGTGTCACTCTCGATCTTGGGGTTGCAGGTTGGAGCCCCACGTTGGGTGTGGAGATTGCTTAAAAATAAAATCTTTTAAAAAAATACAGCGTAGGGGCGCCTGGGTGGCTCAGTCGGTTAAGCGTCCGACTTTGGCTCAGGTCATGATCTCACAGTTTGTTGGCTTGAGCCCCAAGTCAGGCTCTGTGCTGACAGCTCGGAGTCTAGAGCCTGCTTCAGATTCTGTCTTCCTCTCTCTCTGCCCCTCCCCCACTCACACTCTGTCTCTCTCTCTCTCAAAAATAAATAAACATTAAAAAAATTTTTTTAATTAAAATAAAGTATATTTTTAAAAAACCTAACCTGCAATAACTTGTACTTAAAAGTAACTTACAGGGAAATTAGGGGAAAAAAATCTTGGCTTCCGTACATTTTTTCCTTAAGTTTGTGGTTCTCTCTCTCTCTCTTGTTCTCCCCCTCTTTCTCGAGCAAATCCCTTTCAAATGGGTTTGGCAATTTACATTCCCATTAACACATCCTCATCAGCCCTCTGTATTGTCATTAAAAATAATACGTGCCAGTTTGATAAGCAAAATGCATCTTGTTTAAATTTGCATATTTTTTTGCTCACTACTGACTTTGAACATTTGTATGTCCGCCGTTGAAATTAACTGTACATATCTTTCTGAAAGTTTTTATTGTAACGCTGGTGCTTTCATTACTGCGTTGTTTAATGTATCCAGGCATTTCTACTTACAGCTCAAGGTGTTCCTAAAAAGATTTGTGCATAATGTGATCCATTAACCGGGCAACATAACTCGCAACTGTTTTTAACATTCTGGTTATCTGAAAGTCGCACCAGGAATACAGGAGGGAAAAAAAACATCCAGTAACAAAAATCTCTTTGGAGCAGGATCATGTTCAGTCTTTTTGTTTTACCCATAAAAAACACGAGGGATGGAAGTGATAAAAATGTGTAGGAGGAATGAAGTAATGGCAGAGGTAGAAGCCATAAAATGGGATTCGCCGAGCCACGTTTAGGTTATGTAACTATACACTCTTCGAGCTCTAAAAATACCTTATTTAAATGTCCCTACAGAAAAATAACTATTATTGAGTCCAAGACTTCTAGGTTCTAATGTTTTCCCCTTTTCTCCTTCTGTGACAATTACTCTCATACAAAATGGGCAATAAAGGAAATCTCTTGCCTATATATCTATCTTGGTCTGTTACAACGCATATTTACTGGTAAGTTAACTTATTAACCTTTTGTCACAACTGTCGAAGGACTTTTCTTTATTTATCATTTGACTTTCTCATTTGTTGGTGCTTTCATTCGTAAAAAGATTTTGTGGGTAGATGAATTACTTGTCTTTAACTTTTAAAAAATGTTTTTTAGTTTTTAATTTTTTTTTCATTGTATTCATTTGAGAGAGAGAGAGAGAGAGAGAGAGAGAGAGAGAGAGGGTGCACGAGCAGCAGAGAGGGGCAGAAAGAGGGAGAAAGAGAGAATCCCAAGCAGGCTCCATGCTCAGCATGAAGCGTGATGGGGCTCGATCCCCCGATCGAGAAATCAAGAGTCGGGCACTCAACTGACTTACTTTTTATTTTTATTTTTTAATGGCTTCCATGGCTTCTGTGCTTACAGAATTCTTTCCATTTCCGCATTTATTTAAATATTATAAGTCTTACTCCAAATGGCCCATGTGTTTAATGATTTTGCGTTTTATATTTAATTGTAATCCATCTAAAACTTATTTTCACACATGACATGAAGAGGTCTATTTTTCAGTCAGTTTACTCAATTTATTGAGGAATCTATATATTCTGCCCTACTTCCATAATTTTATATGAAAATTCCGGAAAGAGTAGGGCCTGCTTCTGAGCTATCTGTAAGTTTCGAAGGTTCGTTTGTTATAATTGTGCTGAAAATTCTCTTTCGAAACAAAAGTAAACCAACATTTTGTTTTTCAATATAAATGAAATCAGTAGGACAAAAAGGACTGTTTGCCATATTTATGTATTTGAATGTCCTTTTACTGCTGGTTATTTCTACACTAGTTAAGAGAAAAATTAGCACCTGATTCTTTTAGTTTATTCCTTCTCATTCTTTTGTTTTTGTTTTTGTTTTTTGAGAAAGAGAGAGAGAGAGAGAGAGAGGGAGAGTAAGAGGGGGAGAGGCAGAGAGAGGGAGAATCCCAAGTAGTCTCTGCACTGTCAGCTCAGAGCCCGACAAGGGGCTTCATGTCACAACTGTGAGATCGTGACCTGAGCTGAAATCAAGGGTCGGTCGCTCAACCAACTGAGCCACCCAGGCGCCCCGCCCTTCTCATTCTTAAGACATCCCATGATATGCCAGTTCCAAAAGCTTTATTACTCAGTGGCCTGAGTTATAAGAGTCAATAACGTTGCCTACCTGTGAAGGAATTCTTGGCATTCTCTAAATCTGTATGTGTAGATTTTGAGAAATCTTATGAAAAGCTGTCTGTGGGACATGTTTTCTTTTGTAAATTCATCTCTTTAAGTGTTTCAGCATTGTATTAAATGCCATTTTCATTTTAATAAATTTCCCGTGACACTGTTTCCATATGAATAAATTTTCCATGGTGACAAAAATTTACTATCAAGGCATCCACATTTTTAATGGCGTCTTTTGATGCATAATTCAATAAATATGCAAATAAATGACATATATACATGTACAGTAATGTGTTTTTCAAATTTAGGCAAAGTCAATATTCCAAACTTACTCAGTTGTGAAGGAAACCTTTTCTCATTGGTTCCCCATGTCTTAACCAGACAGTGAAAGACAGTAGAGTTGTTGAAATGATTATTCCTTGCATTGGACCTTAAAACAACCTATATTAAAATATTAATGCCTGTGAAGTATGTGTGTAAGTAAACAATCTCTTGTAACACTTGAAGGTTTGACAGGAAGTAATTTAAGATTAATTGTCAGTCCTGTCCAAGTGACACAGACGTCACGATCACCCTCCCGCCTTTATTTTTTGCGGAATCACATTTTGCAGTTAGATACCACCTTATAAAATCAAATCATAGCACCATACTGGGCCTTTGCATATTGGGTTAGTAAGAAATATATACCAGTCTAGTCAAAGTTAGGGTCTTCTAAGATCTGGGAACTGCTGGAAACTTTAGATAGTCACCATGGCCGATCTTGGCAGCCAGCTCGCTAAGGTGTTGTTTTCATTCTGATTATAAGACTAGTAGACTGAGAGATATGAAGGAACTTGCCCTGGATGACACGGGAGTGACCCTGATGGTGGGAGTGGGGTTGAAAAGCTTTGACCGTTGGCCTTGGAATCCAGCTCTCGGTCACTCCGCCACACCACGCCCCCCACATCTGCAGAGTTTCATCTCCTTCCCGAGTTTCTCTTTTTCTTTTGAAATAATTTCAAATTTACAGAAAAGTTAAAGGAACAGTACAAAAAAATTCCAGACTCCCTATTCAAGTTTCACCAGCCATATCGGTAATGCCCTCTGGGGCGCCTGGGTAGCTCAGTCCGAGAGGCATCTGACTCTGATTTCAGCCCAGGTCGTGATCTAAAGCCTCGTGAGTCTGAGCCCCATGAACAGTGTGGAGCCTGCCTGAGATTCTCTCCCTCTCTGTCTGCCCCTCCCCACTCGTGTGCTCTCTCTCTCAAAATAAATAAACTTAAAAAAAAAAAGACTATTTTTATAAAAACTAATAAAATAATGCCCTCTGTAGCACGACGATCCAGTCAGGGCTCATGCGTTGTACCCAATCATTACATCTCTTCAGGCTCCTTCCTTCCAGAGCAGTTCCCTGGTTCTTTCTTGACCTTAAGACCTTAAGACTTTTGTAGATTATCAGGCAATTATTTTGTAGAATGTCTCTCCATTGACATTTGCCCGATGTTTTCTCACTATTCGATTCAATTTCTACATTTGGCGGAAGTGATACCGAGTCCTCACAGGGTCCTATCATGAAGCACATCATGTAAATCTATCCCATCATTGATGATGAATCGGATCACCTGAATCAGGCAGTCTCTGCAAGATTCCTGCTGTAGAGTTCCTTTGTTTTTAAGTTACTTTTCATGCATCACTAATATGCATTTTGTGCAAGATACTTTGACACTGTTTACATTTTTTTTTCTCTTCCAACTTTCACCCACTCATTTTCGCACATATTGCTTCCTGCCTGAATTACTTATAAATATGATGGTTACCAAGTGATGATTTTCGAATTCCATAATTGCTTCAATGTTATTGGTTGGTTTTACTATAAGGAAGAAATTTCCCATCTCTCTTATTTATTTGTTCACTTATGTATGGCAGCGTGGACTCATGAATTTCTACTTTAAGCAATAGTATATAATCTGTCACTAATATTATTTCTTTTTATGTTCAGATTTTCTAAGATTTGGCCAGTAGGAGTCTCTTTGAGCTTCTAAGAAGAACAAATGTTCTTGTGATATGTTCCTATTATTCTCAGAGCAACTCTTTCCTTCTTGACCCAATGAGATGTTCCAGGTTCATCTGACTTCTGCTCGATCCTGAAATGTGCTATTTCTTACAAGAAGCCTTATTCATTTTAGTGCTGAGTGGTACTTAGAAACCAAGATCTGGGTGCTAGATGTCCTCATGGATTGCACACACATATACAACCTTATGGTTATATGTCTTTCTAGTTCTTTCTATATACTGCAATCTAATATGTTATATTGAGTATATATACAGTGTATTGTAGATTATATTGCAGTCTAATACGACACTACAGAGTTCATTGTAGTTTTTCTCCCCGTCCCTAATGTTTAAATCCCTTCAGTGAAAAACCTGGACCCCATTAGCTGAATATATTTACTTCTTTTCTTAATTCCCTTGAACATGACAAATCCCCAGAACCTCTCAGTCTGCTCCCCTGCTTGCCACCTTCCTTCCTATGGCCTGCTTACAGGCTTTTTGAGTGAGATTTTCAGAAAGGAAAGGAAAGAAGGGGGAAAGGAGGGAAGAAATACATACATTCATTTCTAGACCATTTTTTTTCCCATTTCTTCATCATAGGCACCAGGGACAAATTTTTAAAGACCCGTCTTCATGACTAGTGTGTTATAATTTATATTAACTCATGCACACAAATACCTTAAAATTGTGGAAATATATAACAAGGGTGAAATCAAAATCTTTACCTTCTTATTCCGTTGTAGCATAGTTCTCTAGGTCTCCAGACTCAGATCCCCTTAGGTACTTGAAACTTGTATTTCATACCAAGGCTTTACGAAGAGCAAAACATTTTTCCAAAACTTAAGCCTACAAAGACCCAACTGAAGTGTTCTTTTTTTTTTTTACCCAACAGTATTCCGCAGAGAGAATCCAAAGGGTTGGAGCAGTCAGAGTTTTGACATTCTGTCCTCTCCGACACGTGGCTGATATAAAAAGAACGTAATTGATCAGTAAGAAAAGAATGTCTGTATTGCTTTGTACTGAAACCCTATTTTTTTGTTCTCTGTTTTTGTGGGTTTTTTCTGTTTGGTTTTGTTTTCTTCTAAACTCAAGTCGCTAAACAGAGTTTGACCTTCTCATACTTCACTGAGAAAATGTACACAGCAAACAGTGGTTCTGATTAGAATTGTGTCTTGTGAATTTTATGGTGGTTGACATTTGTTGTTTCATAACAGGTCACTACAAAAGCACGGTGTTTTAGCGTCGGCCGGGACGGTGGATGGAACAAACCTGGTTAATGGCTTGGAACCCACAGGGAATATTCTCTCATGAGATAGTCACTTGAGCCAACCTAGGGATAATTTATTATCTCTCTTCTGTTAGCTTAATAGAAAGACTCGCCCCTGTTTTCCCACAAGAGCTCCACCCACCTAGGACTCATGTTCCGAGCGTGTGTGTCCATGTCCGAGAGAGCTTCTCCATACAGTGTAGGGATTCAGTCTACAAACCACTTTGCTGGGGTTCCAGTTCTGACTCCACAACATGCGAATTGTGAGGGACGATATGCAAGTGAATGAAACTCTTCTGTGCCTCAATTTCATCATCTGTAGAACATAGGTGATATTAATAGCTTCTTCACGGGATGGTCGTGAGGATTAAGTGAGTTAATACATATTAAGTTCTTAGAACAGTGTGCAACACTTGATGATCCCTTTGGAAGCATACAGGAAGGAAACACAGTGTATTTGTGTGCATGTGTGTGTGTACGTGTGTATGTGCTGGGGAATGGGGATGAGATAGAGTGGGGGTAGTTGGAGAAGTTTTGGGAGTATAAGCGATTCTTGAGAAATCTTGAAGAAGATGTAGTTTTCCAGGCAGACAAGATGAGGAGGACATAGAGTTTCCCAAACAGGGGCCACGTCGTGAAGAAAATGTGAGGTCCCTGTGAAGTGCAGGGAACTCAGTAGAGCTGGAAGGAACGTGTTTGGAGCAGAATCAGGAGGTGTCCGCTAGACTAAGGAGTTTATTGGGTAGTAGGTCGAGACTCTGAAGTTGTGTCCACTACTGGGACCCATGCACGTCTGGGAAAGCCTAGGGAATTGAAGAGATGAACTCAGTAGAATTATTTGGGGGGGGGGGGGGAGGGCAGTGGCTAGGGGGCTTCTGATTGAGGAGCTGCCTGAGACAGAATTTCTTCTAAGAGAAGGAGGAGGTACAGTGAGTTTGATATACAAACCAGATCTTGGTGTCGGTGGAGAAGAAGGTGTTTTGAAGGTCAGCATGTAGGATAATCCCTGGGGTCTGACTGGTGATCTTGATCCCCCGGGTCGCACGTCTGCTCATAGTGATACAGCCTTGAGTTTTCTGCCTGGCTGCAAAGGCGTGAATAAATAGCTTCATACCTCCTTGGTGAGGCCCCTATCAGGTGATTACAGTTTTCAAAGGGAATCGTTTACCGCCTGCCATTCCAGATTGATGAAGGAGTTCCGTGCAGACCATTTGCCTGGCCGCCTTCCATGCAGAGCAGAAGAGGTTTTTGCCATCAATGCCAAGGTTTCAAATTGGCATTTTCATAAAAACAGGCAAAGCAGCCCATTATCTAATTGATGTCCATAAATTATGGTGGCTGAGGGAGTCAATGTCAATGCACATGCTGTTGAGCCATTTTTTGGAAGGCACTCAATTCTAGGCTTGGAATATTCTCTGGATAAAGAGAGGCCCAGATTCCTTTACTAAAAAAAGAATTTAAACTTCCTCCTTTGAACCGCTTTCACATCCACAATTTCTGGAAGCAGACACTAGGACTCTTTACCAAGTTCCCTCCGCAATCTATTGTAAGTAAAGGAAATGTACCGTGACGTTTTAAGATGAATTAGAGGTGACACATAATACAGCTATACATATCTCTTAGCACAAACAAGCTTTCTGCCTAACAAGACTTGTTTCTGTTTGGGTTTAATTACTCTGGAAAATGACCAGCTGGCTTCGTCTTGGGCTCCTCACACTTCCACGATGACACCTATCCATGACCTGTCACCAGAAGAAACGGGTGTCACCACTGACGCGCGTGGTGCACCACACAGGGGAGCAGAAGCGAGAACCGAGGCCCCTTTATAAATGGGAGATGGTGTTTTCGCCAGCAAAGGCAGGGCCGTTAGGGAGTAAAAGGAATCAAGTGAAATCGAAGCAGATGACTCCACAACGTCTACCCCAGCCCCACTCAATTGCTTGAGCTGGCCCCGGATGGGTGGGTGGCCTCGGCTGGTTCATAGCTGTGCCCGGCAGCGCTCAGTTTTCCAAAAACGATGCAACACGTTCAACGCCTCCCGTGTAGCGTCTAAAACAGATCCGCGGTGTAACCTACTCACAGTAAATTCCCCTGCGTGCCTGCTACGTGCCAAACACGGTGCTGGGTATTGGGAACAAGAACTAACACGTACTGACTGTTTACTCGTGCCTGGCCCCAGTGCAGCTACAGCCGACCCTTGGTCAGTGCGAGGGTTAGAGGTGCCGATCCCTGCACAATCGAAAATCCATGTATCCCTTTTTTTTAAGCTTATTTATTTATTTAGTTTTGTTTTGAGAGAGAGAAAGAGAGCACAGATGGGGAGGAGCAGAGAGAGAGAGAGAGAGAGAGAGAGAATCCCAAGCAGGCTCCGCTCTGTCAGCGCAGAGCCCGATGCGGGGCTCAAACTCGCGGACCGTGAGATCACGACCTGAGCCGAAAACAAGAGTTGGACGTTTAACTGACGGAGCCACCCAGGCGCCCCTCATGTATAACTGCTGACTGCCCCGAAACACAACTACTAATAGCTTACTGTTGCCCGGGAGCCTTACCAGTAACATAAATAGTCGAATAACATATTTTGTACGATATATATATATATATATATATATATATATATATATATATATATTCTATATTTTTACCACAAAGTCAGCTAGAAAAAAGAAAATGTTAAGGAAATCATAAGGAAGAGAAAATACGCTTGCAGTACTGCTCTGTATTTATCAGAAAAAATTCGTGTACAAGTGGACCTGTGCTGTTCAAACAAGGGTCGACTGTACTTTATGTGGGTCGATTCATAAATCTTAACCACCACCCTGGGAATTATGAATTATTATTATCTCCATTTGCAGGTGAGGAAAATGATGCATGGAGACTAATTTGCAGATGGTCCCAGAGCTGAGAAATGGAGGAGTCAAAATTTGAAACCGCGGGGGGGGGGGGGGGGGGGGGGGGGCGGTCTTGAACCCATAAAGCGTGCACGTGCTTTATCCTTAAGCTTTACCACTTTCCGTGATGCATCAAGTCTGTACCATGAAGTGACACTGAATCTAGGCAGGAAAGTAGACATAAAAATGAGCCAATGATCATACCATATCATATGAATTTGAGTTGGCCTTGAAGGCACGAGGAGAGAGGAGAGAGCTTCCCAGTTATCAAGCACCTGCTAAGTGCCAGTTCCTAGCAAAAGTGCCATATTGACATCACTTAATTTAGTTCTTATGGTATCAGGATCCTCTCTCTAAAGTGGTTGAGGTCAACTTAGGCTCCTGAAAATACTATCGAAAGGGCAGCATTTCAAAGATATACCTTTATGGTCATCGTTTTCCTCAGTACATATGAGAAAGCAGCTTCTCTATTTTTTATAACAATTTTATTGAGATGTAATTCACATAAAATTCAACCCACCCTTTTGAAGGGTGCAGTCAGGGGCAGCTGGGCGTCTCAGTCAATTAAGCATCTGACTCGTGATTTCAGCTCGGGTTGTGATCTCACAGTTCTTGGCATTGAGCCCTGCGTCGGGCTCTGTGCTGACAGTGAGGAGCTTGCTTGGGATTCTCTCTCTCTCTCTCTCTCTCTCTCTCTCTGTGCCCCTCTCCCGCTCATGCTCTCTCCCTCTCTCCCAAAAATAAATTTAAAAAAGGGGCACCTGGGTGGCCCAGTCAGTTAAGCATCTGACTTCGGCTCAGGTCCTGATCTCCTGGTTTGTGAGTTGGAGCCCTGAGTGGGGCTCTGTGCTGACATCATGGAGCCTGCTCGAGATTCTCTCTCTTCCTCTCTCTCTGTCCCTCCTCCGCTCATGCTCTCACTCTCTCTCTCAAAATAAATAAACATTTAAGAAAATAAAATAAAGTGTGCGATCCAGTGGTGTTTAGCGTATGCACAGATTTGTGAACTATCCCTGCTATCTAACTTCAGCACACTGTCATCACCAGAAAAAGCAATCCTATACATCGTTAGCAGGCACTCCCCGTTCCCCCTTCACGGAGATGGTCTCCGGGAAACCATGATCTGCTTCCATTTTTTTTTTAAATACATAACAGCTTTATTGGGATAAAATTCACACACCATACAACTGACCCATTTGAAGTGCACAACTCAGTGTTTGTTAGGATATTCCTGGGATTGTGCAATCATCACTGCTATTTAATTCCAGAATTCCAAGCTATAACATCGCTGACGAGAGGGCGAGCAAAGGTGCATAGGTAAATTGTCACAAAGTTCCGTAAAGACTCAACCATTTTTCTTGAATAAGGGTTCCTTGGATTGTTGTAAGACTTTGGTTCACTTCCAGAGTCCTGGAAAAGTTGATTTTGTCAGTTTTTGGTCATGTTCTTGTTGCTTTTATGGAAGACGAGACTTTCTGAGTTCCTTACTCTGTCATTCCTTTAGAAATAGTTTCTTGTACACAACTAAAAATGCCAAAGCTCTCAGATGCTCAAGGTCTATTTATAAACTATAAACTGCGTTTCTTAATATAACAAGCCCCGCCTTGGCTTACCTCTGTGAGCTCAACACCAGTTGCATTGTATTGCTATATATGCAAAAGTCTCTTTCCTTCCACTTCTCTTCTTTCCATAAATATTTACTGGACATTTACCGTGCACTATGATCAGAGCTAAATTCTGGGGATAAAAAGCTAAATAAAATAGAGCTTATGCACTCATGGAATTTGTGGTGTGGTGGTACAGACAAAAAAAAAAAAAAAAAGCAAAACATATCCAAGGACATCTAGGGCAGGTACTAAAGTACCCACAGGTATGTATATGTATGTGTGTTTGGAGTCGGTGTTCATAGGGCAGGGGGCACTGGGGCTATTATCTCCTTCTCCCTTTGAAGCTTTGATGGAAGACAGGATTCTGGAATTTTATTATTCAACAACGTACCGTATGTCAAGCGTGCTGAACGAATGTTTGGAATGTGGCAGTGAGCAGCGGTGAGCTCTGATTATTTGCCTCTGCCAGGGCACCGTAGTGGCTTTTGTCTGATCCTTTGCCTCCCCTTTCCAAACCTTTACTTCCCAAGCTCCTCCCACAATCGCACGTGGTCTATTTCCGTAGATTAACTCCTTATTCCAAAACAGATTGATATATGGAATAGCAAGCTGTTCTGGTCTGAATTTTATTTCTTGTGGGCAAGGTTCTGATTACACCTAAAAGCGTCGTTCCCTCTATCTTGAGTACCTGCCAATGGTTGGTTCGGTGTTAACAATGGATCTTGTGCCTTTTGCTTTACGCTGTCGTTACTCAATCTTCCGACATAAGTAGTTTCACTCCTGACCCCATTCCTTTTCTGCCTTTTACCTGATAATCATAGTAATGATTATAATAATTATTAACATTAATTAAACACGCATCGGTTGCCAGGAACACTGACAAGCCCTTTACACGCATAACTTCTTAATTCTTCACAGCAACCTACCAATGAGGTAGGCTTTCTTGACAGCTCAGTTTTATAGAGGAGGAGATTTAAACTTTCAGAGATAGTTGATAACTGGCTAAAAGTCGCTAAACTAATAAGCGGTAAGACAATCATTAGAACCAAGACTGACTTAGCTCTGCTATTTCCAAAAGCTAATTGTGAAAATATGTTTATGCTATCAGACGCTATTTCTCCCCCCAGTCTGAATATAATGCAAGTGTTTTTGAGGGGCTGTGGATGATACATAAAGCATCACACTTAACTGACCGTGCACCTAGGAGTTCACATTCCATAATTTCCATAGCCTATTATGAGTTAGGTGTTATTATTTCTCTTTTATAGGTGGGGAAACTGAGGCTCAGAGGGTTTAAAACATCTGCCAATAACAAAATAGCTAGAAAGCAGCAGGGACTATATTCACATTCAATTCTTAACAAAGGTAACTCTCGACACAAGATATGTGTGTAAAGAACACGTCTGGGGGCACCTGGGTGGCTCAGTCCGTCAAGCGTCTGACTTCAGCTGAGGTCATGATCTGACGACCTGTGAGATCGAGCCCTGCATTGGGTTCACTGCTGTCAGCGCAGAGCCTGCTTGGGATTCTCTCTCTCCCTCTGTCTCTGCTCCTTCCGCATTCACACATGCACGCATGCTCTCTCTCTCAAAAATAAATAATAGTAAAAATATATAAAGAATATGTTGGAAAGGGAATTAAGAACGAAAAGGATGTGGCTATGGGTAGGCTGATTGTAGAAGATTCTGGTAGGGTGGCGTAGTTGGAGTAGATGAGACTAGAAATCTAGTGGAGCCATGCCTGCTCTGTGAAGGAATTAGGACTTTGCCCTGAAAGCAATGACTTGTCTAAGATTGCAAAACTCAGCTACGAGTCAAGTCTAAGTTTTCTTACTCTAAATTCACGGTTTACAAATCACAGCTACGGCCATTATTTCCTTCACATAAAAACCCTGTGAGATAAGCATGACTTTTAACCTGATTTAAACATAAAGAAACTAAACATTGCTAATAATGCTTAAATAAATAACACCAATATACACTGAGCATGTGGCAGATCTCACAATGAATCCTCGGGAATCTCATGAAAAATGTCACACTTTTTCACTCCAATTGCCTACTGGATATTCTATAAATCTCTCCTTTAAGCACAATATGCAAACATATAATTTTCTCAGCAAGGGCTGCTTCTCCTGTCATCTCTTTCCTGGTAAATGCACGACTCTCCCACGAGTTGTCCAAACCGAAAAAACCCGAAGACATCCTAAAACCCTAAGCATCTGAAGAGTTACACCTTCATCAGAGTTTAAAAGTGCCATTTGCCAATTAAGTCACAAAACGTGACTATCAAAACACTGAGTTTTTAAATCTGTAATATCCCATGTTCATAATTTGGTTACTCCCTCTCTGGTTCCTGGTAGTGATTACCACCAAAAGTTTGATAATTGATAGACTTGGCCATGACAAGGGGTTTACCATGACGTTTGGTCTGAGAGCAGAGAACTCTTGTACACTGTTAACAAAACGATGCCTAATCACATTTTTTAACAGATTTGTTGAGGCATGATTGAAATACAATAAACTGCACATCTTTCAAAGGTACAAGTTCAGGGGCGCCTGGATGGCTCGGTCGGTTAAGCATCCGACTTCAGCCCAGGTCATGATCTCGTGGTTCATGAGTTTGAGCCCCACGTCAGGTTCTGTGCTGACAGCTCAGAGCCTGCTTCAGATTCTGTGTCTCCCTCTCTCTCTGCCCCTCCCCTCACTCTGTCTCAAAAATAAAGAACCATCAGAGGTACAAGTTCATAACTTTTGACATATATGTACAGCCATGAATACATCATCACAATGAAGATGAAGAACATAGCCATCACACCCCCCAAATTCTTTCCTGCCCTTACCGGTTCCTCTCCCACCCACTGATCTGCTTTCTGTCATTATACATCAGTTTACATTTCCTATTTATATATTTTTTGTAAATGGGTTTATATATTTCCAACCAAGAATCCCATAGCATCCAAACTTTCAGGCGGGTGTGAGAGGAACATATAGGAATTTTAAGACATACAAAGGTCTCAAAAGTTTGTTTGCCACACATTCTTCTTCAATGAATGATTAGAAGGTATTTTTAACAAAAAAAAAAAAAATGAAGGCAAAAACTAAAAAAGAGAAAAATACAAAAATCAAGAAATAGAATCCAACATAGGAAAGAGGTAAAGTAAATTTCTGGGATGATTATAAAAGGGCACCATAGGGGCGCCTGGGTGGCTTAGTCGGCTGAGCATCCGATGCTTGGTTTTGGCTCAGGTCATGATCTAGGAGTTCATGAGTTGGAGCCCCACGTTGGGCTCTGTGCTGAAACACGGAGCCTGCTTGGGATTCTCTCTCCCTTTCTTTCAGCCCCTCCCCAGCTTGCTCTCTCTCTCTCTCTCTCTCTCAAAAAAGTAAGTAAACATTAAAGAATTTAAAAAGGGGGGGGAGGGCATCATAGCATGGTAGCCGTGTGGCAGTCTCAGAGACTAATCAGTCCATTGGACTTGAGCAGTGACTTCAAGAAAAGAAATTAAGCTGATTGATTATCTGTTGTGTTCGTATGGAGAAAAGAATGCTCCTGGGACCCTTAGGAGCATCCCTGAGAGAAACTTTGATGACTAAGCAAAGAAACAAACTGGAAAATATAAGTAACATTTAACGGTCTGAAGACAAAAAGGGAAATCTTGTATAAGAAAGGAAATATAATCAAAGTGGCACAGGTACAAAATACTTGTATGTGAGTAATAATAATTTGAAAACTGAATATCAGTTTAACCAAAAATGGTCACATAGTTTTCTTCAAATGATGGTGATTAAAAGAATGTTCAGTGGTGATGGCACAGTGGCAAAAGATTGAGAAAAATGCTCTTTGTGTGGAGTCTGGGTAAAGAAAACCTATTTATTTATATCTATAAAAACATGAAGAATAAAACATGGAGATTTTTATTTTATCTCATTTCATTTCATTTCATCTCATTTCATTTCATTTCATTTCATTTGTGGGAGGGAAGGGACAGAAAGGGAGAGAAGCCCAAGCAGGCTCCATGCTCTGCACGGAGAGCAACACAGGCCTTGATCCCGCAACCACAAGATCACAACCTGAGCTGAAATAGAGTCCCAGGCTCAACTGACTGAGCTACCCAGGCACCCCTGGAGATTATTTTAAATATGAAAGAAAGTGCTGGAAGAAACCAAAAAAGTTAACAGGTAAAAGCAGTTAGCTTTAGAGAGTGGGAGTCAGGGGTGGGCAAGAAAATGGCTGGGGCCTGGGGCTGCTGTTTTGGTTATAAACTTTGAAGGACCAGTTGACTTTAAGGTTATGCACCCGTGTTAGTTTAATAACAATGAAATTCAGTTGAATATAGAAAATGAATTAATAATTTAGTTTAAGTAATTAACCATCGATTTTTACCAGTTCGGTATTTTTATTTTAATATGTTAGCATATAGTATTGATAAGTGTTGGATGGTATTTTTTTAATGTTTATTTATTTATTTTGAGAGAGAGAGAGAGAGAGAGAGAGAGAGAGAAAATCTTAAGCAGGCCCCATGGAGCCCGATGTGGGACCCCATCCCATCACCCTGGGATCATGACCTGAGCCAAAATCAAGAGTAGGAAACTCAACCAACTGAGCCACCCAAGGGCCCCAATAAATGTGGGAGTTTTAAACATTTATTTTATTATCTCTTTTGGACTTGAATAATTTGGAAATGAGATAATAAGAGCCATTTAGTATCTTTTTAAAAATTTTTTTTAATGTTTATTTTTGATAGAGAGAGAGACAGAGTATGAGTGGGAGAGGGGCAGACAGAGAGGGAGACACGGAATCCGAAACAGGCTCCAGGCTCCGGGGTGTCAGCACAGAGCCTGACGTGAGGCTCGAACTCATCAACCGTGAGATCGTGACCTGAGCCGAAGTCGGACGCTCAACCGACTGAGCCACCCAGGCGTCCCTAGAGCCATTTAGTACCTTAAACTTGAGAATGCTAATCAATTGTTTGTCAATGTCTTGTTTTTTAAGAATTTTTAAGAATTTTAAGAATATTAAAATTTTAAATATTTTCTGACCTCAGTCACCATGACTTTTACAAGTTTTT
Source organism: Panthera onca (assembly GCF_046562875.1). Lineage (NCBI taxonomy): Eukaryota > Metazoa > Chordata > Mammalia > Carnivora > Felidae > Panthera > Panthera onca. The sequence goes on along the minus strand of NC_138357.1, from coordinate 10,959,488 downwards.
TCTTAGAAGCCATGAGGGAATGAGTTCATTGATGTCACTGATGACAGTATTATACACCTCATCTACACCTAAAACTGGTATCACTTAATGAACAATAATGAATAGACTCTTCTGAGTTCCTGCTGCCGTTGGCTTTGTATTAGAAATTACAGGGGCGCCTGGGTGGCTCAGTCGGTTAAGTGTCCGACTTTTCGACTTTGGCTCAGGTCATGATCTCACAGATTGTGAGTTCAAGCTCCACGTCAGGCTCTGTGCCGACAGCTCGGAGCCTGGAGCCTGCTTCGGATTCTGTGTCTCCCTCTCTCTCTGCCCCTCCCCTGCTCACACTCTGTCTCTCTCTCTCTCTTTCTCTCAAAAACAAGTAAACATTTTAAAAAATTAAAAAAAAAAGAAATGACAGCAGCAATGTTTTCTTTCATTGCTAATATCCATTTGCTTCCCTTTCTAGGCATTTTATGCTCATTTTCTCTATGGCAATCATATCATTTTAACCCTTAAAGCTTACACAGGCCTTCCATCAAAGTACCATTTCTTAAATTCTACACAGTATAAATATGAGGCCCCACTCTGGTAGAAGTTACCCCTTGTGGAAATGGTGTGCTTCATTCACAGAAGACTTGGTTCAATTACAAATGTTGAGGGTCTCTGCGTTTTCCGAAGCAGTGAGCTCTCCTTGGGTCGCCAGGATGTAGGGAAGGACATAAAGATGTGATGAAAAGGGGATAGGTCGATCAGAGTTGATAAGATTGGGAAATGCGAACTTAGTATCATTCAACCATAGTTGTGTAATGCTAGTCAAACCACGTGTATTGAGCCACTCATATTTGTAGGACATGGTGGCAGTTGCTGGAACTGGAAGAGGAGTTGGCTAAATAGCTCTAATACAGCTAAAATATAAATATGATCCAAGGCCAAAGTGCTGTAATTTATATCACAAACACAGAAAGTGTTTTCAGGGTATAGATTAGGGGAGTACTCTGGGCTACCAGTTTATTTAGAGAGGTGGTCCCAGGGGAATTAGTATGTAACTTGAACCTTGAAGGGAGAGAAGGCAGAAAAATTGGAAGATAAAAGAACACTCCAAGGAGGACACAGAATTAGCCTGGCTGGGGGACCGAAGAAGTCTATGATGTATTCAGACCACAACGAATAATATATTGTGATGCGATGCGATGCGATGTGATGCGATGCGATGCGATGCGGTGTGTGTGTGTGTGTGTGTGTGTGTGTGTGTGTGTGTGTGTTTGGAGAGGACATGTGAAGAAAATACAATACAAATAATGTGTACAGAGTTAACAGTTGAGATAAAGGTGTTTTGGTTTTTTTTTGTTTTTGGTTTTTTTTTTAGAATTATCTGACAAGAGATAAAGGTGTTTTCAAAGGGACAAGCTGACGGGCTCCTGGGTGGCTCAGTCGGTTAAGCGTCCGACTGGCTCTGTGCTGACAGCTCAGAGCCTGGAGCCTGTTTCAGATTCTGTGTCTCCCTCTCTCTCTCTCTACCCCTCCCCTGCTTGCACTCTGTCTCTCTCTCTCTCTCTCAAAAGTAAATAAATATTTTTTAAAAATTTTAAAAAGGGACAAGGTGAGATTCCACATGTACTTGATTGGTAAGGGGATGACCAAGAAAAGTAAACTAATATTCTGATACCTCTATGTATTAGATGTTATCATGCACACCCTCAGATATTTACAATAAGTCTATACCCAAGAATGAGGAATAGAATCAGATTTTAGTTACTCTGTGCAGCACACTTGAGCCCAAGTGTATTGATTCCATCTGAATTAAACTCTCTGAGATGGTAAAGGAACACTTGATATTTATTCCTGTAATAAAAGGGTTTATTTCTTATGTATTTTTAAGCTTGGGGGGGCGGGTTTTATATGACTTGTGTGCCTCAGGTCAAAGTCATGTGGAGCTGCCGTAGCCCTCAAGTATCTTAATGATCACCTCCTGGAATTGGCTAGACCGTGAAGTTTTCACCTCACTTTCCATTTTTAACCCTCTCAACTTCTAGGTCATCCCAGTCTCTCCTGCTCATTTGACTCTGTGGTCACCCCAGGAAGTAGAAAAAATATAACGGATTGGACCTTCAGTAAGTTGTGAAACGAGAGCCTTGAGCTAGGGGAAGAACAACAAGAAAAGAGAGTAACCACAATTGATTTTTCAGTAATAACCAGTTGTTATATTTTCTCCAAGACCGAGGATATCTTAGAATGCATCCAACTTCATTTACATTAGATTTACCAAATTTTATTTAAAATGAATGTAAGCAGTTAACCACTGATATGTAATGTGTACAGAGTTATTAACATCCTTTAGATAACTTATGAGGACCCTAGTGTTTTACGTCACTAAACCGGATTCACAACAATTTTGTCAGTACCTATTACGTGCCAAATGCTAGGAATACAAAAATGAGCTTATATGAGGGTCAGCTTGATAAAACCATAGACAGAACTGGTCAGATGTCCGTCAGTGCAGTTAGAGGTACAGTGTGTTATGGGAGCCCCTGGGGCTGAATCTGAGAGTGAGGAACGATGGAAGGTGTCCTATCACAGGCTTGTGGATAAATACCTAGGTCCCGTCATCTCTGTTGCTTTATTACTTAGAACTCTTATGTAATGAAAAGAAAATAACGAGGTAAGTGGATGGCTTTCTTCTTTACTCCAGTAAGGTCTGAGAAGAATGGACAGGCCTGTTTCATAGCAAGAAACCTTCAAACAAAGAGGCTTACTGCCATCTTGATTCCCACCAAGGGGTCGTGTCTGTTGACAGGTAGAGTTTGTAAGGCAACATCTATCAGAAGACATCTGTATGAAAGTCCAGAGGAACTTTCAGTCTTCTTTTCAATTCCCTGCGAACCTAGAGGTAGGTTAGATATTTTTGGAACGTGCCATAGGCAGCCAGGCAGGTTGGGGATTTCATTGCAGCCCATCTCTGTTCTGAAATAATGAAAGAAGCTCCAAGAAATTGTACCTGTCAAACGTGTCAGGGACTGAAAGCAAGAGGAGATCATTTTGACAGTTTGCAGCATTCATTCTGCTGATCACCCATGTTACTACTGCACTGTGTTCGTGGGGGAGTGATGGCTGAGCAGTGAATTACGTGTTTCAGAATTAACTCAAAAAGATCTCTCAAATGTATTTGTTGCATTTCGACAAGTTTGGAAAAGCTGACTTTATATCCGAGTAAGGCATGGAGTGAGAGAGAAAGGGGGGGATAGAGAGAGAGAGGGAGATTTAATACATGTTGGATATGTACAAAGCAGACAATATGATCATATTCTGGTCTTGTTTCTGAGTTCGTGGGTTTGTTTGTTTGTTTGTTTGTTTGTTTTGCTGTGGGTTTTAGTCACCAATAGAAAAGAACTTCCTGACCCCCATGTTCACTGCAGGGAAAACCAACAAATAACACGAAACAAATACCGCTGGCCAAAAAACAAGCATCTGTGTCCAGATGAGAGAGGAAGGATCGGCAGTAAAGGAAGACATTGGCTATGTTTCCGAATAGGTTTGTTTGGGGGAATTGGCTGGATTCTATTCTGAGCGTTAAATCTAATACATTTATTAGTCAGTTGTCTGAGTGTTATCTAATCTAGCTCTTTGTTTTGTGATAGGTTAACTTATCCCCTTCCAAAGATTTCTATCAGATCTAAGGTTTAAATTTTAAAGGCAGATTATCTGAATGCGCTGTGAGAAGAGTTTAATCTAGAAATAAGAGTTTAATCTAGATCTCTGATTTCAAGAGTCCCTCTTCACCTCGGTTTTGCTTTCCACGGTTTCAGGTTCCCCGTGGTCAGGGTGCTCTGGAAGCAGATGATCCGTCTTCCGACGCAGCATCAGAAGGCCACCAGTCGCCTGACGCTGCCTCACGATGTCTACGTGGTTCCCTTGACTGTGTCTCATCACAGACGCAGTTTATCATCTCATATTATCACAGGACGAAGGGTGAGTACGGGACAAGATATTTTGAGAGATATTCTGTAACTGTTATTACGGTATGTCGTTAAAACCATTCTATTTTATTACTAGTTACTGTTGTTAATCTCTTCCTGTGCCTAGTTTCATAAGTTAAACTTTATCATTCGTATGCATGTATAGGAGAAACCCGTCTACACAGGATTCAGTACTACCCTTGATTTCAGGCATCCACCGGGGTTCTTGGAATGTATTCCCCGTGTAACGATTAGTTGCTTGAATGGAGCGTCAGAGAAGAATGTTGTGCTTAAGTCAGAAAACTTGGGAGGAGTTTAAGATTCTACTCCTCTACTTGTTAGCTGGGTATCCGGACAAGCCCCCTAAGCTTCCCCAGCTCCGATCTCCTCATCTTCAAAATGGGCTAAGAACAGATGTACCGTGCGGACTGAAGGGCTGTTTTCGGGAGTGTCAAGTGACATATTAAATACTCTGGGGATCTTTAAAGAACCGTAACAAACGCGAAGTGTTGTCAAAGGCAGTAGGAACAATTGGTATATTTTTATTGCGGTACAACCTGCATAACCTAAAATTTACCATTTGAGCTGTTTTGACAGTTCCGTAGCATTAAGTACATTCCCCTTCTTGGAACTGTAATCCCCATCTCCAGAACTTTTTCATCTCAAACTGAAACTCTGTGCCCATTAAACAATAACTTCCCATTCCCCACAGCCCCCCTGTGCCAGCTCCTGATAAACACGATTCTACTTTCTGTTTCAAAGAATTTGCCACCCTTGAGATATTTCATACAAATGGAATCGTACAGCGTTTGTCATTTTGTGTCTGGTTTATTTCACTTAGCATAAAGTTTTCAAGGTTCATCCGTGTGTGGCATCCATCAGAATGTCATTCCTTTTTAAGACCGAATAATTCCATTGTATGTATATACGTTGTATGTTTATCCATCTCCCTGTCTGTGGACATTGGGTTGTCTCCAACGTTGGGCTATTGTGAATAATGCCATGAATATAAGCGTACAAATATGTTTGAGTCCCTGCTTTCAATTATTTTGGGTATAAGCCTACAAAATGGAATTTCTGAAATCATAGGATAATTCTCGGTTTAGTTTTTTGAGGAACTGTCAATGATTTATATTTTCATCACCCCCAGAAGTGTGCATATAGTAAGATTTCATGGTGAAACAATATTCATCCCCCTCTCTCCTTCCTTCCTTCCTTCCTTCCTTCCTTCCTTCCGTCTTTCCTTCCTTCCTTCCTTCCTTCCTTCCATCTTTCCTTCCTTCCTTCCTTCCTCCCTCGCTCGCTCCCTCCCCCCCTCCTTCCTTCAACAATGAGCCCCTACACTATCCAGACCCTGTACTAGGCATGGAAGCTATAATAGTAAATCAGACCTTTCCTCTGTCCTCCCTGAGCAGTTATTAATAGAAATGTTAGTATTAGAATTTGATATTTTCAATATTCACATGTTACATTATACATATTCCTTGGTTGAGGAAGCTTTTACAGTTATATTGCTTGAGTTCTCTAAAATATTTTTTAAACTTTAGGTAGCATTCAATTAACTGTGAAATAAATTTAGTGGATCACAAGAAGCATTTATTTTTAGTATAATGTAATAAAATACAATAGGAAGTTTCAGGAAAGCATCTCAAATTAAGGGTAGGTATTATTTCATGATACGTTCATTTTGGCATACACACACACACGCAAGTTAAATAGCAATTCAAAATTATTTCTTGCTGTGAAAAAAATCACAAAAAACGTTTGATAACCACACATAAAATAAGGTTCTTTTTTTTTTTTTTTTTTTTTCAGTGAAGAGGCTGGGACCAAAGGGGTAAACTTTTCCTTCTCCATTTTCCCGGCTATTTTTTAAGCTCTGCTAAATTTTACCAAAAGCAACATTCCCATATTTCAGTTCCTTTTGAATGAAAAGACTCCAATCTCGTAGTTTAAAAAAATAAGAGAAATGAAGTTGTTTTGATGTTTTCTAGTTAAGGACTTTATAAACAGTGGTGCCTGGCTGGCTCAGTTGGAGGAGCGTGACACTCTTGATCTCAGGGTTGTGGGTTCAAGCCCCACGTCGGGTGTAGAAACTACTTAAATAAAACTTTAAAAAAATCTCTAAAAGCGTGACGCAAACATTTTTATATGCATAACCATTGCAAAAAATAATTTTCAGAGAAAATTTTCATTAGTATCATGTAAGTAGGTCTCTGTATAGCCAATATAAAAAGGAATATTGCCCTTTTTTCAATGAGGAATAAATATAGACTTTTTTTTTTTTAAGTAGGACAATTTTGATGTAAAATGTGAATGTCAATTCCTCAGAACATTCCTGCAGCTGTTTTATACATTATGTAAATGCTCTACCTTGTTTTGGCTTTTGAGGTAGTTTTAACTTGAGCAGGAAATGTCTACTTTAAACTTCAAACATCTAACTTGAACACGAGGCGTTCGACTTGAACGTGAGACTTGTAAATCATGTTTCTGTCTTTTAAACTGAGGCTTATACATTTAATTAAGCAAATTTCCCTAGTTAATCATACAGCGTAAAACATATATAATGTGAAGTAGTCATGAGTGGTCTTCACCAAATATGTCCAAATCTCTGTCTTCTGGCCACATGGTAAAATTAAACTTGCAGTTGAGTGGGGTCTCATGAGATCGGGTCAATGGGCTGTAAGCAGGAATAATGTATGATCACTTCCAACTGGGGGGTTTAATTGCCAGACAATACCCTCCAGAAGACTATTATCAAAGGTAAAGTAACCAAGGACATCTGAGATGGTGGCTGTTCTGTCCTTGTCTTGAGTAACAAGGATGATCTGGGCCCCCTGCCGGCTGGACATTTACATACAGCATAAGCAAGAGTAAACCTTTTATTGTGGTAAGCCATTGAAGTTTTGTGGCTATCATGATTCTGGTATAACCACACGTATCGTGGCTGATACACATAATGAAATTCAGTGACGTCCACTCACAACTTCTGAACCAGTGGTTGACGCACAGGCTGGCTTGAGCTACAGCTGTAAAGATCCACGATTTTCACCAAATTAACCAATTCAGTCAAGACAATGAACTGATTGACCAATTGTATACACACGGGCCAAAAATCATGGAAATGCTTGGTGTGTACTGAAAGAAAGGAGGAATTCTTCTGTACCCTCAAGGTCTTCCAGCGGGACTCATAATTCAATTTACAAGAGATAATTTAACAGGAGAAAAAAAACCCAAAGTTTTATTATGTGCACACGGAGGCCCAATAATGAGATTGAGACCTGAAAAAATGACCAAGATGCAAGCAGTTTTTATACTTTCTAGACAAAGAGACAATCAATCAGCGAGGACTTGACAAAACAAAACGTTGGAAACTTCAGTTAGTAAGGAATTCGAAACAGAATTTGAGCTGAGATAGTTTCTACAGCCTTCCGGGCTCTGAACGTCCTACGTCTTGTGATAGGATGTCTCTTTACCTCCCGGTACCGGGAGGGTGCCTTTCAGATGGGAGATTCATTTCCTGCTTTCAGGAGGACAGGGGAGGGTCTGAGTGTCCTTCTTGCACAGGCCGTGGCTTCAGTAACTTTTATTTATATGCGGGGATGCCTGGTGGCTCAGTCGGTTCAGCATCCAACTTCCGCTCAGGGCACGAGGTGAATGGTTCCTGAGTTCGAGCTCCACATCAGCCTCTCTGCTGTGGGCACAGAGCCCGCTTCAGATTCCCCCTCTCCTTGCCCCTCCGCCACTAGCTCTCTCTCTCTCTCTTTCTCTGTCAAAAATAAATACTTAATAAAATCAAATAAAATAAATCAATATGCCATTGTGGCACATTTGGGGGAAGCCTACCCTTGGCACCCACAGTATATTAATTTCCTAGTTCATGGATCCTCCTGTTTCTTTTTTTTTTAACGTTTATTTATTTTTGAGACAGAGAGAGACAGAGCATGAACGGAGGAGGGTCAGAGAGAGGGAGACACAGAATCTGAAACAGGTTCCAGGCTCTGAGCTGTCAGCACAGAGCCCGACGCGGGGCTCGAACTCACGGACCGTGAGATCATGACCTGAGCCGAAGTTGGCCGCTTAACCGACTGAGCCACCCAGGCGCCCCTGGATCCTCCTGTTTCATATTCAAAACAAAGCTATTTCTTTGACTTGACTATTAACAGTCCTTATAAGCTCATAACTTAGTAGTTGCAAATAATATCAGATGAAAGGCTTTGGATATTTGAAAGACTTAAGTTTATCTAGCAAATACAGAAAACTCAAGCTATATTTCTAGGGAAAGCAGGACCGACACAAGCACAAAATATGTTAAATGGCAAAACAAAAAAACGAAAAAAAGTGAGAATATACTTAAGTCATTTATAAGAAGCCAATACTAAAATGACACTAGAATTCTCATTCCTTTACGTCCTAAAACAGTCAAGCTGTAAAATATAAGAAATGTAAAGTCTTAGGAAAAGTCAAAGGTACATGTTTGAAGGTAAAGCACCACCTCTTGATGTTCTGCAGACATGAAGAAATATGAACAAGCACTTTGGCATTATAATGTCCTTAAAAATGTAAGATATGGATCCAGTGTTCTTAACATGTGCTACACAGCTGGACGGCTGTCATTTTCCTTCTTCTCTTTATGATGTATCAGCCCCGGCTCAGCTCCCTGTTAAGTAGGCTAGAGGCCACTGCACAGCTCAATGCCTTGTGGGCTGAATATGGACACTGTTTAAAAGGCTAAAGGGGAAATTCTGATTTTGCACGGTGAATTTGATGATGTGACTTATAAGGCTGCTATTTCCAACCCTATTAGTCATGATAGTAATTATATTGATAAATGGAATAACTATGTAATTTATTCATTAACCTGACCAGTCTCATATTCACTTTATTTTATGAAATCCTCTGGCATTGATATTAAAGCCATATTGATGAGTAATGATACTCATTGGGTCACTAGTGGAATTGAGTAATTTTTAAATAGCTCTAAGAAATGTAAGTCTGGGGGCGCCTGGGTGGCGCAGTCGGTTAAGCGTCCGACTTCAGCCAGGTCACGATCTCGCGGTCCGTGAGTTCAAGCCCCGCGATGATCTCGCGGTCCGTGAGTTCGAGCCCCGCGTCAGGCTCTGGGCTGATGGCTCGGAGCCTGGAGCCTGTTTCCGATTCTGTGTCTCCCTCTCTCTCTGACCCTCCCCCGTTCATGCTCTGTCTCTCTCTGTCCCAAAAATAAATAAAAAACGTTGAAAAAAAAATTTTTTTAAAAAAAAGAAATGTAAGTCTGGGCGCATTTATGATCGTCTTATATATTTTACTGAGAAAATAAATTTTAGATATGGAACCTTGAGAAGTGAAAAGATGTGTGCAAATCTAAGAAGGTCATTGTCACCATCATCATCTGTGTAAGTCAATACTGTATGTTTACTTCTTTAAAAAAAATCCTACACAAATATCCCTCCACTTTATACATAGGTGTACAGTGTTACTCATAAAAAGAGAGAATTAAAGGTTCCCACATTTGGAAGTAAGCTTAGAGATCTATTGCAAGGGCTCTCAAGCCATTTGCCATGGGTCTGGCTTGAAAAACGGAACTCCCATTATATATTGTATAATTGTATAATTGGCAGTTATACCGAAAGAAAGAAAGAAAGAAAGAAAAAAAAAAGAAAAGAAAAGAAAAGAAAAGAAAAGAAAAGAAAGGGAAAGGAAAGGAGACAAAGGAAAAGAAAAGAAAATAGACCTCCCAGTGAGTGGAAACATGGATATCTATCATATGCAATATAATTAAGTAACTGTGCTGGCTTGTAATGTACCATCATTTCATTCCTAATGTCCAATCAGGTTTCATTATGAAGCAGTACCTCTCATTTAATCCTTACTATAATCCATTAAGTAAACATATGATAAAAATCTGTTTTGATAATGATCCCTTTATAGAATCATTTGTAATTTGTTCACGGCCACAAACTGAGTAGATTTTACATGTTTCAACTTCTTTCTGTACGTAGAATGTCTAGAATAAAAAATGTAATATAACTAGAATTATTTGGGGCTCCTTCTTTCAGCCACAATGACATAAGAGATACCAGATTTACCCTCCCGCCTAAAACACCTTCAAGAAGTGACAAAGCACATGAAACAACGGTTTCTAAGTCATTGAGCATCACGGAGTAGTGGAGGGTGATCCCTGAGAAATGGGTGTCCGTAGCCTCTGCCTTACTGTCTTGAGAGATTGTCCAGGTTGTGGCGCAAGTGGGAGAACGCATGTGTCAGACAAAGACTGACAGATACCCTCAGCATCTGAAGAGATAAAGGCAGAATTCTCAAGACAGAGTATTAAAGAAACCTAACATGTAGATAGTCATGTTAAATGAAAATAGTACCAATGTCCCCACTTACAAGGTGGCGACTATCAGATTGGACCTTAAAAAAAAAAAAAAAAGCCTTAGCTAGAGTGATCAGGAAACAAAAATAGCAAAGACACAAATTACCGATTTGAAGAATGAGAGAGATGACATCACAAGAGACTCTACAGATGTTTCAAGGGTAATAAGAGGACATTATATACAACTATATGTTAATAATTTCAACAAATTAGAGAAAATGAATAAATTCCTTGAAAGAGACAAACTACCAAAGTTCACTTATGAAGAAACAGATAACTTGACTATTCATATGGTTTATGAAATAAATTGATTTTGGGGTGCCTGGGTGGCTCAGTCGGTTAAGCATCTGACTCTTGATTTTGGCTCAGGTCATGATCTCACGGTTCGTGAGTTCAAGCCCTACGTCCTTCTCTCTCCTTCTCTCTCCCTCTCCCTCTGACCCTCCCCTGCTCGTGCTCTCTCTCTCTCTCTCTCTCTTAAAAGTAAATAAACATTTAAAAGATTTTATGAAATAAATTGATTTAAAAAAAAAAAAACACCTGGGATGCCTGGGTGGCTCAGTCGGTTGGGTGTCCGACTTCGGCCCAGGTCATGATCTCATGGCTCGTGGGTTCGAGTCCCACATCAGGCTCTGTGCTGAGAGCTCAGAGCCTGGAGCCTGCTTTGGATTCTGTGTCTCCCTCTCTCTCTGCCCCTCCCCCACTCGTGCTCTGTCTATCTCAAAAATAAATAAACATTAAAAAAATTTTTTAAAAAACACCTTTTTACAAGGAGAACTTCAGAACCAAATGGCTTCCCTGGTGAACTCTATTAAACATTTGTAGAAATTAAGCTAATTCTAAAATTCATATGGCAAATGAAATAATCTAAAGTAACCAAAACAAATTTAAAAAATAGATTTAGAGAAAAACCACAACGTGATTTCAAGACTTTCATAAAAACTACAATAATCTAGCCAGTGTAATACTGGCATGAAGAAAGGTAATAAATCAACAAGTATCCTTGTCTCACAAATATGGGCCACTGCTGGGGCATATGGGTGGCTCACTCGGCTGAGCGTCTGACTTCAGCTCAGGTCATGATCTCACGGTCCGTGAGTTCGAGCCCCGCATCGGGCTCTGTGCTGACAGCTCAGAGCCAGGAGCCTGCTCCGGATTCTGTGTCTCCCTCTCCCTCTGCCCCTTCCCCGCTCATGCTCTGTCTCTCCCTCTCAAAAATAAATAAACATACAGCGAAAATTGATTGAGCTCCAAATCTCACACTATATACAAGCACTAACTCGAAACAGATAACAGACCTAAACGTAAAACCTTAAACTACAAAACATAAGAGAATACGTAAGAAGAAAACATAAAAGCCAATCTTTGCAACCTTGGGTTAAGCCGAGATTTCTTAAATACAATATTAAAAAGGTGATCCACAAGAATCAGTACAAATTGAGAGATCATATTTCATCAAAATTATAAATTTCTATTTTTTAAATTGCACTTTTGAGAAAACAAAAAGCCAGGCTAATGATGGAACGTTATCCAGCAGTACAAAGAAGTGTGCCAGAAAGCCATGAGAAGGAAAGGCTACATATTTACTGTATGATTCCAAATATATGACACTCTAGACAAGACAAAACGATGGAGACAGTAACACGATCTGTGATTACCCCGGGTTGGGAGAAGGGAAGGATGAAAAGGCAGAGCACAGAGAAACCGTAGGCCGGCGAAACTACTCAGTGGGACGTATGAAGGTGGATATATGCTATTATAACTTTGTCCAAGCCCACAGAACGTGCAACACGGAGAATGAACTCTAAGGCAAACTATGGACTTTGGGTGATAATGATGTAGCAATGTAGATTCATTAATGGTAACAAACAAACCAGTCTGGTAGGGGGTGAACTTTATGCTTTCTATTCAATTCTACTGTGAAAGTAAAACTGCTCTGAGAAATAGTCTACTTTTTTAGATTTTCCTTTATTGCTGCAAGAATACAACAAGAGAGGTACATTATTGTTGACCAAAAGTACAATGTTGTTTAGCACATCTCGAGGGCTTATACATTTGCTTAACTGAAACTTTGTGCCTGTTTATTAGTAACTCTCCATATCCCTTTTCCCCAGCCTCTGGCAACCGCCACTCTACTTTCTGCCTCAATGAGTTTGATTACTTTAGATATCTCATAAAAGTGGAATCATGCGGGGGTGCCTGGGTGGCTCAGTCGGTTGGGCAGCCGACCTCAGCTCAGTCATCATCTCACAGTCCGTGAGTTCGAGCCCTGCTCATGCTCTGTCTCTCTCTGTCTCAAAAATAAATAAAAATATTAAAAAAATATTTTTTTAAAGTGGAATCATGCAATGACTTTCCTTCTGTGAATTGTTTATTTCACTTAGTGATGTCTTCCAGGTTCATCCGTGTTGTAGCATATGGCAGGATTTATTTTATTTTTCTATATATATATTTTTAAATGTTTATTTTTAAGAGAGACAGCGTGAGTGGGCGAGGGGCAGAGAGGGAGGAAGACACAAATCTGAAGCAGGCTCCAGGCTCCGAGCTGTCAGTAGAGAGCCCGATGCGGGGCTTGAACTCAGGAACCGTGAGATCATGAATGGAGCTGAAGTCGTCCGCTTAACCCACTGAGCCACCCAGCTGCCCCGAGACAGGATTTATTTTAATGGCTAAATAGAAATATTCCATTGTATGGATATAACACATTTTCTTTATCCATTTCTTCATCGATGGACATTTAGATTGTTTCCACCTCTTTGCTATTGTGAATAATGCTACAACGAACAAGAGATCCTTGAAGAGGGTCTCTTCAAGATCCTGATTTCAATTATTTCAGATAAATATCCAGAAGTGGGATTGCTGGATCATATAGTAGTTCTATTTTTAAGTTTTTGAGGAACCTCCTTACTGTTTTCCACGGTGGCTGCACCAGTTTGCATTCCCACCTACATTGTGCTAGAGCTCCAACGTCTCCACATGCTCACCAACGCTTGTTTAAAAAATTAAAGGGAAGGAGAAACAAAATCTATCTCAGACAAAAACACAAAAGCAAAACCCAAACAAAACAAAAGGACATATGATTAAAGAATCAGCCAATAGATGCTTTGCACGAGAGCAATTACAAAACTAGGCAGAGTTTCCTCCCCTTGTCTGAAATCCGGATGTACCTGACACATCTCAGTGTCCGTGTGACTCATAAGGCAGGAAGACAAATCTTCATTTCGGCCCCATCGGAAGTGACGCGACCACCTTGGAAAGCAGTTTGACGGTTTCTTAAAAGGTTCAACATATGTCTATCGTATAATGCGACCCTTCCGCTCCCAGGTATTTGCCCAAGAGAAATGAATCCATATGTCCACATGAGAACTTGTACACAAATATCGATATCAGCCTTGTTTGTATTAGACCTAAACAGGAGGCAACCCAGATGTCCAACATATAGCCTTGGTGAATCTTAATGCACGTACATCAAGTGAAAGAAGCCAAAAAAGGATTCCATCAAATCTACTTACATAAAATTCCTGAAAAGGTGAACTAATTGACAGTGACAAAATCAAATCAACGATTGGTTAGAAACAGGAGGCAGGGAAGGTGGGGATACGGTTTACAAAGGGACATGAGGAAACTTTGAGAGTGATGCTTATATTCATTTTCTTGATTACAGTGATGGTTTCATGGGTATGTATATTTCATACATATATATGTACATATATGTCAAAAGTTATCAAATGTGTACCTTATGTATGTAAAGTTTATTGCATATCAATTATAACTCCATAAATCTGTTATAATTAAATTAAAAACACCACCGATACTGATTATTGATTGATTTCCAAAGTACCTAGTAAACTGGCAGGCTCCCGCTGTTGGGCTTAAGTGATTAATAATTTCAGTTGAGGAGTGCTTGGGTGGCTCAGTTGGTTAAGTGCCCAACTCTTGATTTCGGCTCAGGTTTATGAGTTCGAGCCCTGCATAGGGCTCTATGCTGACAGCGTGCTGACTGCTTGGGATTCATTGTCTCCCTCTTTCTTTGTCCCTCCCTGCTTGCTCTCTCTCTCTCTTTCTGAAAACAAACAAATAAATATTTTAAACAATAAAAATTAAATCGCTGATGATATAAAGATATAGTGAAAAAATAATTTCAGTTGATATCGGTTATGCCAATGAACTAGTGTAGGTGTATTTCAATTCTTTTACACATGTTATAAACTGAGTTTATGTCACAGACAATAATCACTTTTAAACATGTCACTTGAAAAGTGGTCTATTCGAACCGACAGAATGGAAGAACATCACTGCAAATGACCTATCAGATAAAGTGTTAGTATCCAAAATCTACAAAGAACTTACCAAACTCAACACCCTCAAAACAAATAATCCAGTGAAGAAATGGGCAGAAGACATGAATAGACACTTCTCCAAAGAGGACATCCAGATGGCTAACAGACACATAAAAAGATGCTCAACATCACTCATCATCAGGGAAATACAAATCAAAAAAAACCACAATGAGATACCACCTCACACCTGTCAGAATGGCTAAAATTAATGACACAGGAAACAACAGGTGTTGGCGAGGATGCGGAGAAAGGGGAACCCAGTTACACTGTTGGTGGGAATGCAAACTGGTGCGGCCACTCTGGAAAACACTATGGAGGTCCCTCAAAAAATTAAAAATAGAACTACCCTACGAACCAGCCATTGCACTACTAGAAATTTATCCAAAGGATACAAAAATGCCGATTCGAAGGGGCACATGCACTCCAATGTTTATAGCAACACTATCAAAAATAGCCAAATTATGGAAAGAGCCCAAATGTCCATGGGCTGATGAATGGACAAAGAAAATGTGGTGTATATATATATACAATGGAATACTACTCGGTGATCAAAAAGAATGAAAACTTGCCATTTGCAACAACATGGATGGAACTAGAGTGTATTATGCTAAGCGAAATAAGTCAGGTAGAGAAAGACATATATATGATTTCACTCATGTGGAACTTAAGAAACAGGCAGATGAACATAGGGGAAGGGCAGGAAAAAGAAGATAAAAACAGACAGGGAGACGAACTATAAGAGACTCTTAAATACAGAAAACAGACTGGAGAATATTTTTAAAAAGTGGCATATTCACTAAAATATAATAAAGCTTTGGAAATAGTCTTGATTTTCCCAAATTATAATGGTGATGTGTACAAAACATTGTCCTATTTATACTGTGAATCAAATGCAGTATTTTACTTTGTTCCCTAACCTCTATAGCTAATTTTTATTAAAGTTAATGTAAACGAGCCTTCTAATTCTAATCACTGTCATTAAGACCGCCTAAATAATGACACTCTAACCTATGGTTTACCACTGTGCCCTTGGGAGGAGGCTTGTTGAGAAAAAAAAAAACCTCCTTTTCAATTCCTCAACCTGAAACTCAGGAAATGGAAGATTTCAATATTTACCATTAGAAACCAACTTTTCCGGGCCTGTGATAGCAATGATTTAATTTTGTTCCACAACAGTTAGCGGGTACACAAATCATCACTCCTAGAAACAGCTTTCTCCCTTTAATTCAAATCAATGGACCAGACTGGCCCTATGAGTAAAACTACAATTGGCTCCTTAACCTCAGAAGTTCATAAAAACAAGTCAAATGCCACCCAAGAGGGCTAGGACCTGGAAATGAAAGCCCATCCTTAGAAGAAAGAGAGAGAAAAAAGATGTGGGGGAATTCTTGCCCCCAAGAGCTCTGCAGCTTTCTGCTCCTTTGGGTCAGCTTTCATTGGAAGTGATCAGCCATAATTTCACATTGATCAAGACAGATTTCCATTGAGAACTCTTCTGTCGTGGTTTGATTTAAATACACAGAAGTGCTGTAATGATGGTATGAGAAAGGTGATACAGGAATACAGAGGAGAAAGCAAGAATACTTTCATGTGGAAATATGATGGGGGTGGTCATGCTTAATGGTGCATTCCTTCTAGAAATTCCATTTCATCCCTTTATTGAAGGGTGGGTAGATTTCAACAAGCGGAGCTGGAGAAGATTAGGGGAGTGATGACGGAAAAACAGGATGGAGAGGAAGTTTATGATGAGATTAAATTTTTTTTTCATTCTTTCTCAAAGGATGAAGAGTTATCATTTTGAAGTCGGGCATTCACAAAACTCTTTTTAAAAAGTTTAGTTGTGTCATGTGGAAGGAAAGGTCGAGTGAGAGATAATCTTCACTCTTCAGCCTGGTGCAAGCATGTGGCCATTCTTTCTTGGAACATGGGGCTCTTCTTTTTCTTCTCTTTGCCTGATGCTTGAGAATACATCGTGCCTGTAGAAAGCAGATATGACATGTATTTAATAAGCATGGCATGACCAAGAAATTTTGCTTCCATATACTGTAATACGCAAATCTAACATCTCTCACGATGACATGGTATCCTGATGGACACATCCTGGCATATTTATTCCATCCACCTTACTAAAATTCTAGAGTGTCTCCACATATGAATATATATTTGAGAATGTGTATTGAAAGGAGCAACTAGAACATTCTTGAACTGTGGTTTCATTCATCTTCAAATATGAGGCTGTGGCTTCATGCAAATGACAGGCTCTGACTTGAATTCATGTGTCACACGATGAGGGACAGGATGACAAAATCAGACCTTAGAAGTCGTGTCAGCCTTCACAAAAGCCACGCCTTTCCTAGTGGAGACCACCTGAAGAAACAGTTGTCCTCAATGATGGAGAGAATAGTTTACAGTCTAGCTAGTTGCTTAGCGGTTTCTTGAAAAACCCTCAGGTCCGTGGCCCTTGAACACGTTAGAGGTCACTTCATTTCTGTGGTCCTGCCCTGGGCCAGACAAACCTCTGTGCTTTGGGAATACATGGTGCTGGCCAACAGGTTAGTAAGGATGTTTGCGTTCCGGTATTGGAATTATTTCCCTCTCCTCCTATAACCTGGAGTGAATCCTTTACAATTCCGTGCCTTCATTTCTGTATGGCAGGACACCGAGAAGTTTGAAGTTAGTGTTATAGAAGAGCCCTCTGACACCTGTTGGGATGAGCACTGGGTGTTGGATGGAAACCATTTTGGCAATAAATTTCATATTAAAAAAAAAAAGAAGAAGAAGAAGAAGAAGAAGAGCCCTCTGAGTGTCAGTGTGGATTTGCAAATTAAGCGACTAGATAAAGGTAATACCATTCTGAGGTTCACCCAGAATCGAGACCTCAACGAAAGTTTTGATTAAAGCTTAGCTACGCCAAAGGTTCAAATTGGACGACAGAGGAAATGCAGTGAAGTGGTTATGTGTACAGATTCTACATTCAGGCTACCTGAATTCAAATCTCAGTTTCACCACTTCCGAGCTATGTGACTTGGCAAAAGTTTCTGGTTGTTTCCTCATCTGTCCAAAGTGTTACTAAGAGTATTCACTTTGTGGGATTTTTGTGAGGTGTCTATGTATTTATGTGTGTGTGTGTGTATCTATATGCATGTATATATGTTATGTTAGTGCTACCTTTTATTATTTCTGTATGCAAAAGTTGGAATCAAAGGCACAGCTTCTAGTCTTCACTCTGCTATTTACTACCAGGAAGGCGTTAGGTATGTTCTTTCCCCTCTCTGCCCTGCGTATTTGCATCTGGAGGGTTGAATCAGAGGGTGCCTAACTTCATTTTCACAGGTTGGTCATACTGTCTATTAGACATGAAATTTGTCATTATTTCCTATTACTCCATAATATTTCATATACTAAACTATTTTTAAAAACCCAGAAACTCCACCTTACACTATTCTTTCCTAAAAGGATAAATCATAGGAAAATGTTATTTTGTGGGAAATCATTTCTGCTCCGTGGTTTCACATTGCAAAAGATGCCTGCATCTGCTGAGATAGGAGTTGCCAAAGATCACAGAGTCTGATTGACCTAGTTTTCACTAAACATTGCCGTGGATCCATAAAGCAAATTTTCGGCTCGTGGCCCTCCACCATCCTTGTATGATGGCTTTTTTGGAGGCTCACCTTCAATCATGAACACATTTCAACTTAGTATTTCTTTCAGTCATTTCTGAAACCATCTGTGGAAATGGAGTTGTTGTTTTCCCTTTGAGTTTACATCGTTTTCATAATTCCACCTTCAATGAATTTGTGAGAACCGCAGTCTCAATGAAGGAAAAGAAACTAGAGTTGGCTATATAGTGCCTCAAAAGGCTTCTTCCAGTCTTACTATCTTGAGGCTCTTTGTTCTTTGTGACCCTTTCCAGTCTTTTTGCGACTTAAAAAGCTCTTTGGATGGGTCAGCCAGTTAAGCATCTAACTCTGGATCTCAGCTCAAGTCTTGATCTCAGTGTTCTGAGTTCAAGACCTGCCCTGGGCTCCGTGTTGGGCATGAAGCCTACTTAACAACAACAAAAAAGGCTCTTTAGGTCTCATATATTAAGAAAACCAGTAGAGGAAAGTGACAGGGAGTAATGTGAAAAATAACTTTGCCACCAACAGAGTTATTTACCAGTTTATTGGGCTCTCTTAGGAAATATGCTTTTGAATAGAGAAGTGATGAAATGGAACCAAAAATTACTCTTGCAGTAGAAGACCTTGGCATTATGTAACCAAGCCTATATACTTACTGGGGCTGGCAAAACCAGTATCTAGAGCATAGGCTTTGGTAAAAGAGAGACATGAGTTCAAATTCTAGCTTCACATATTACTGGGGTAGAGCCATATGGATTTGGGCAAGGCTTAATAATCTCTATGAGCCTCAGTGACCTCCATAACATGGGGATGATCATAATTAGTAGCTACCTCATAAATTAATAGCTATCTCATAAAGTCTTTATGAAAATTAGGTGAGGGAATTATGATTACTACAGGATATTTAGTAAGATGAAAGTTATTTTTGCTTATTTTTATATGTTTATTTTTGGTGTTTAAAGAAGATTCACAAAAAGTAATGTTACATTATGTATTTCTTCTTTTGACAAATACCGAAGCGCTTAGGCATAAATTATGTGGGCCTCTCTATTCCTCAAGTCATTGGTCTTTGGAAAAAGCAGCAGAAGGCTCTAAATGATGTCCAATGTTCAACAATTCACCCAAAACAGTGTGCAGCCTAGCCCAGGTCCTGACAAACTGCGATGAGTTATCACAGCCTGTCTTAAAACTCATTACTGTTTCTGTGAAAATAACAACTTATAACTGGTGATTTTGCAAAGGCTGCTCTAAATTGAGACTTCTTAAAGTTTGAATAAATGTCCTGAATTATTTTCATGCCAATATCTCTCAAAACATAAACCACAAATTTGACAATCATTAAACCAAACTTATTAAGCTATGGAAAAAGGAAGGGGTTGAGAGCATTTACATTTGGAGGAGGAAAAGTTCATAACCTTCTATATAGTATTTAACACGTATTTACTAAAATGAGTTCAGAAAAAGATTTTATGCTTCATGGCATAACTAATTTTGTCCATCACCACATAAATCATATTTTAAGGGTGCCTGGCTGGCTCAGATGGTTAAGTGTCTGACTCTTCATGACCTCGTGGAAGCATCTGACTCTTGGTTTCGGCTCAGGTCACGATCTCACGGCTCTGTGAGTTCGAGCCCCACCATCAGGCTCTGCGCTGACCGTGCAGAGCTTGCTTGGGATTCTCTCACTCTCCCTCTCTCTCTCTGCCCCTCCCCCACTCGTGCTGTCTCAGTCTCTCTCAAATAAACTTAAAAAAAGTTTTAGAAAATCATATTTTAAAGGACAGCGAAATTAATGTGTTTTTAATTGGCCAAATCGATGATGATCATGAAAATCATGATAATGGTGATGATGATGACAACAGTGGTGTTTTTTTGTCTTTTAATTAAAAGATTTGGGGGGGGGGGCACCTGGGTGGCTCAGTCGGTTAAGCATCCGACTTCGGCTCAGGTCATGATCTTGCAGTCCGTGAGTTCTAGCCCCGAGTTGGGCCCTGTGCTGACAGCTCAGAGACTGGAGTCTGCTTCAGATTCTGTCTCCCTCTCCCCCTGTCCCTCCCCTGCTCACACTCTGTCTCTCTCTCTCTCTCTCTCTCTCTCTCTCTCTCTCTCAAAAATAAGTAAACATTAAAAAAAAAAGAAAAAAAATTTTAATGTTTATTATTTTTGCGAGTAAGAGAGAGGCAGAATGTAGATGGGGAGGCGCAGAGAGAGAAGGAGACACAGAATCCGAAGCTGGCTCCAGGCTCTGAGCTGTCAGCACAGAGCCTGAGGTAGGGCTCGAACTCACGGACCATGAGATCATGACTTGAGCCGAAGTTGGACGCTGACCTGACTGAGCCACCCAGGCGCCCCCACAACAGTGGCCTTTTAAAGAGTAACAAAGTGCTTTTCCATGATTTTCAGTTAGGGTGCTTGGATCCTCATCTTTACTGCAGGGATTTGTGTAATTAATGCCCCTGTTATTTTCAAGTGTATAATACCCTGGCAAGTGTCCTATAAATATTTCCCAATGGAGAAATCAGAGTTGATTTTTCAGTTAAGTGTAGTCTAGCATATTATTTGGAGTCCGACAGAATGTAGTTACAATACTGGCCCTGTGTCCTTGGTAAAATTATTTAATCTTTCTGAGCTATGGTTTCCTCATCTGTAACTATTGATGAAAATCACCTATTAGTGTGCTGTGAGAATTAAATGAAACGATATACATAAAGTAATTAGTAATGAAATAAAGTAATTAAATAATTTCTGGCACATCGTGTTTAAAAATACTTAGTTTCCTTTCCTTCATTATTTTATATTTCCTCCCTTATACCTGGAGGCAGAATAGTGTAAATTAAAAAAGGCGGGGATCTGGAACCACAATGCATGGGTTCAAATCCTACCTTTCCAATTACCAGAATTTACGCGTCCCGTGACCTTCGGCAAGTTATGTAAATATTTTGTGTGTTAGTTTATTCAACTGTAAACTGAGGAAGAGTACAAAGATTTTGTAGAAGGAATACGATAATGCATGTAAGAAACTTGAAACAGTGCCTAGAGCACAGCAAATGCTCAGTAAATTATGTGTTTATTAGTTTTAACATTCTCTCAGGTTTGCAGTGAAAGAAACACATACATCTTTTTGAATGTGAAATTACGGCCCAATTAATAGTGAATTTGATGTTGAGTGGCTCATTTCATTGAAGATAATAATTGTGTTATCTAAACATCAATCAGTATTCTTGGAAGCTTTCTTAAAAACCATTTACACATTTGCTCAAAATAATCACAACAATGTGTCAGATGATTATAGCTTATGGATAAGTGAAATGAATGACAGCAATGTTATGAAGGACAAGAGAAAGGAATCAAGAATATTCTAAGATAACTGTACCAGCTATGCAGGAATACGGTATTGTTTTTTTGAAAGTGGGCTGAAGACTAGTTGTAAACCTGTATGTCAAACTGTAAGAAAGTAATCCAAAAATTAAAAAAAGAAGTAAAATTGATATTCTAAGAAGGAAGAAAAATGGAATCATATAAAATGTTCAATTAAAACCAGAGAAGGGAGAAAAATAGGGATAGACCAAAAAAAAGAGAGAGAAACAAAGGACAATGATCACAAATAGAAAACAATCACTAGTGATCATACTACCGATCCCACCGTAGTAGCAATCATGTTAAGTGTAAATGGTTACATACACCAATTAAAAGACAGAAACTGTCAGAGCCGATCAAAACCGAGACCCAAGTATATGTTGTTTACAAGAAACCCACTTTATATGTAAAAACACAGCTACATCAAAAGTAAAGAGATAGAGAGTCATACCAAAATCAAGAGGAAGCAGGAATAACTATATTAATTTCAGACATGCCAGACTTTATAACAAGGAAACGCATCACGGGAAAAGAAGGGCATGAACACAATGATAAAAGTGTCAATTCTCCAAGAAAACAATATAACATAATGCAGACGTACCTCCAGGACATAATAATCCTTAACATGTATGTATCTAACATAACAGAGAATGAAAACGTTTGTACCAAAATCCGACAGAACTTCAAGGACAAACAGACACGTCCGCTGTCACATTCAGAGATTGTAACGCTGCCGTTTTGTTAATTAACATATCCAGCAGGTAGAAAATCAGTAAGGATATAGTTGAACCGAACAGCACTGAACTGGATTTAACTGACATTTATAAAATTCTTCATCCAATAGCAGAATACACATTCTTCTTAAGCTCACGTGGAATACTGACCACAATAAACCAAAATCTGGGCCCTGAAAAATACCTTAACAAATTTAAAAAAATGTAAATCGGGGCGCCTGGGTGGCTCAGTCGGTTGAGCCTCTGCCTCTTGACTTCGGCTCACACGGTTTGTGAGTTCAAGACTGCATAGGGCTCCGGGCTGACGGCGCAGAGCCTACCTGGGATTCTGTCTCTCCCTCTCTCTCTCTGCCTCTCCGCTGCTCGCTATCTCTCTCTCAAAATAAATACAAATAAACTTAAATAAAAGAAGAGGTTAATAACAGGGGAAATGGCTGGCAAGAGGAGGTATGTAAGAATTCCCCATACTCTCTCTTCCATTCCTCTATAAACTTAACACTGCTCTAAACAATAAAGTCTACTAATAAAAATAATCACTTATACACAGTATCCTTGCTTTGGAAATGACTGAGAGATAGCAGCAGGAATTTAATGGAACTCAGACATGATTATTATTCATCACCTTTCTATGCCAAGAAAGATTTCCTCTAGTGCTTTACCAAAATCCCAGTGATTTTTGAACAGAAATGGCTAGACCTTTCATTTTAATGCATGTTTATACAGCATTTATTGCCTTAATCCTTAAGGACTAAAGAAAAATGCTAACAAAATATACAACCAAACTAAACAAAGGTAGTGTTGTGATTTGTGAGGACATAGGGAGCATGAGTAAAGAAATGGGTAGGAGTCTGACCATGGCATGTAAACAAAAGGACTCCAGCTTTGTCGAAGATTAAACACACACACACACACACACACACACACACACACACATAAATAAATATTATTTATCTCCTGACATTTGAATAATTTTCAATACCTAAAAAATTATATATGTGTGTGTTAATGCATGAAACATTTTGCAAAAATAGACTTTCATACCAATATCAGAACGAAAGCAGAAACCTAGCAAGAAAAGCAGAAACCCAAAGAACTACAGCCACATTTAAAAATGTAGATCAAGGGCACCCGGGTGGCTCTGTCAGTGAAGCATCTGACTTCAGCTCAGGTCATGATCTCACGGTTTGTGAGTTCGAGCCCCACGTCAGGCTCTATGCTCAAGCCTGGAGCCTGCTTCAAGTTCTGTGTTTCCCTCTCTGCCCCTCCCCTGCTTGCACACTGCCTCTCTCATTCTCTCTCGAAAATAAATAAACATTAAAATTTTTTTTAAAAATGTAGATCAGCTTCACGAAGATATAATTCATGTATCATGTAATTCAGGAATTGAAGGGATACAGTTCAGTGGTTTCTAACATATACATTTTTTTCTCCACACCATGGAACTGTAGAAAAGATTTTCTTGTTAATGAATAGAGCTGGCCATCACACATATAGTAAAGCCTTGGTTTGTGAGCATAATTCCTTCCAGAAACATGCTTGTCATCCAAAGCACTTGTATATCAAAGTGAATTTCCCCACAAGAAATAATGGAAACTCAGATGATTCGTTCCGCAACCCAAAAATATTCATAGAAAAATGATTACGATGTTGTCATATAATACAAAATGTCAAAGAAAATACAAAAGATAAAGCAAAATAAACAAATTGACCCGCACTTACCTTTGAAAACCTACGTGGCTGGTGTGAGGGAGAGAAGAGAGGGGAGGGTGATTGTGTAGGACCACTTTCACTATCACTAACAGAATCACTGATATCTATTGGCTCAGTGGAAGCTTTCTCCGCGTGGTGGCCATTGTAATAGGCTGGCACGGATGTTGACGATGGTATGGTATTAATAAACTCTTGTCATATCCTGTATTGAATGTAACTGGCAATAAGGCAGCAGAGGAGAGGGTCTCTATCTGCAGGCACCTGACCTAGAAGGAAGCAGAGCGTTCCTAAGCTCACTCTTGGATGGAAAAGCAAAGGACTGTCCACAGGTGCCTTGAAGGGACAAAAGATACACTAGGGCCGGTTGTGGGCACCTTCCAATGTTCCAAAAACTCACTGATTTCTGCCAAACACCGTGCCTGAGACCGAGCATTCGAGCATGGGAGATGATCACCCACAATCCTGCAGTGCAAGAGAGACAGAGAGAGAGAGAGAGAGAAGAACCATTGGCTCAGTGGTGACCGTGTGACATTCAGTGTCATGTAGTACTTATATTGTAAGCCATCACTCATTTATCAAGTTAAAATTTATTAGAAATGTTTGCTTGTCTCGCAGAACAGCTTACTCACAATGCAAGCGAAGTTATACTGTATTTGCAAACTGGTTTAGGATGATCCAGGGAATCTCAAGGTAGTAACTTGCCTTAAGGGGCTCCCAGACTAGTCCCTGACGGATGCAAACACAGATCTTCCCGGGAGCAAGGTACTTTTACCCTGGGTCTCAAGGACTTTGTTACTTTCCTTTCGTGAAAAGAAAAACAAATGACCACAAACGTAGTCGCCCCCAAAACACAGATTTATTTTAAAGTTCTACAGATTAGATGGGAGTAGAAAAATCTATAGATAAGAGTCTATCTAGTAGAAGTTCAACACTCTTGTCTCCCTAAGGCCAAAAGTCATTCCCTTGCCTTTTCCAGGTGCTAGAGGGCACCTACGTTCCTTGGCTCACACAACTTGGAATTCAGCAGTGTTTCCTCTCCTTAGCCCTTCTTCCTCACAGCCACATCCCCTTCTCAATATTTTCTTCTGCCTCCCTCTTCGACTTTTAGGGACCCTTGTGGTTACACTGGGCCTACCTGATTAATTCAGAGTAATATCTCTATTGTAAATTCAGCTGATTAGCAACTTCAATTCCATTTTTTTTTAATTTTTTAATGTTTATTTCTGACAGAGAGAGAGAGAGAGAGAAAGAGAGTAGGAGCGGGGGAGGGGCAGAGAGAGAGAGAGAGACACAGAAACCGAAGCAGGCTCCAGGCCCTGAGCTGTCAGCACAGAACCTGACGCGGGGCTCAAAGTCACAGAACGCGAGATCGTGACCCGAGCTGAAGTCGGACGCTCAACCGACTGAGCCACCCAGGCGCCCCTTCAATTCCATTTTTAATCTTAACTTCCCATTGCCATGTAACCTAACATAGTCACAGGTTCCAAAGATTAGGACATGGACATCGTTGTGGGTGGGGCATTATTTTGCTTACAACAGTTCTCAACACTGACAATATTTGCAGTGCCAGTAAGTATTATACAGTCAAGAATAACCTAACACGTGGGCCTGGGTGGTTCGGTTAAGCGTCCAACTCTTGATTTCGGCTCAGGTCATGATCTCACGGTTTTGGAGATCGAGTGCCGCATCGGGCTCTGTGCTGACAGCGCGGAGCCTGCTTGGGATTCTCTCTCCCTCTCTCTCTTCCCCTCCCTCCCCCAAAATAAATAAACATTAAAAACAAAGAATAACCTAACATGTAAGGTGCCTTGAACAAAAAGAAACATAAAAAAAACAAAGGTAATAGAAATGGAGTTAAACAAACTTTATATGTTGGAGTGATCGGATATGATAAAACAACTACGATTATTACAAGATATAACACATAAGTTTGAAGTTGTTTGGACATAGGAAACCATAAACGGAGATCTAGCAAATCTACCACAGAAACAGACTTCGAGAGGGACACCTGGGTGGCTCAGTCAATTGAATGTCCAACTCCTGATTTCCACTCAGGTCATGATCTCATGGTTTGTGAGATCAAACCCTGCGTCAGGCTCTGCGGTCACAGCATGGAGCCTGCTCTGGATTCTCTCTCTCCCTCTCTCTCTGCCCCTCCCCTGCTGGTGAGTGGGTGCATACTCTCTCTCAAAATAAACGAACATTAAAAAAAGAAAAGAAAGAAACAGACTTTTAGAAATGAAATAGACAATAAATATGAAACAAAATGTATATTTCTTCTTTTAATGAAAATGGATCAGATAATTCAGATCATCAATAATGCTAGGAACAACTAGAGTGTCTGAACAACGTTTTCATAAGACAGCTTTGAGGAATTGCAGAACTAATAGGACATTGAAGAATCATAGGTCAACATTCAAGAGAAGACCTAAACCCAGAGAAAAGATCATAGGACTTAAGGTGTGATCCTGACTGAAAACTTAAGCTTACCTCCCTTTATTCTCATAGTACACTGCCAAGTGCTTAGGCACTCATGGGAAATCTATTAAACTGAATGGGGGTGGGGGTGGGGGCTATGCCACTGCCTCGGGTTTTACCTATTGTTAGTTTTGTGCCCAAGCATATTAACCAATTATACTAAAACTCTCTTGAAGTAAGAAGCAGGCAATGTTAAGATGAGCTGTGGTTGTATAGCTGCAAGGAAGACGCTCAATTCTATTTCCAACATTCTGATAATGGCTTTGATCTAGATCCTTGTTATTAACATTGTAACACAGAATTCACCATTGTACTAACCAAACCATCAGCTACTTTCTGCAACTTGTATGAGCTGTTGTCTCTATGCGTCTTCTTATCTACTAAGGCCATCGTGCTTGGAGGCTAGCTGTGGTCATTTGCTCTGATCAGGGTCTATTCATCATCTGCTTCAGTGAAGGGCAGGTCAGAAGGATCAGAGGAGTCCAGAACCTTGGAGCGATTATAGAGAGCCAAGCTCAAGAGTGAGTGAAATTTTTAAAAATTAAAAAAAAAAAAAAAAAAAAAAAAAAAAACCACAACTATTTCATTTGGATGTTGACACACTGTTGATAAAATTCTGATTATTGTTTGTTTTATAAAACTATATAGGAAAACATTTGTGTCGATTGTTTTCACTGCATTTGTTTGAACATAACTAATATCTTCATATTATAATTTAGAAAATTATGTTTAAACACCCCTTTTTAATTTAATCTATTTCTGATACTAATTATTATAATAGATAAATGAAGGACTAAAAACCAATTAGACATCATATTACCAAATTGAAAAGAAAAATAGTAGTTTTTTGGCCCCTCTTGTTTCCAGCATTAACCAAATTTCAATTAGAAAATCGTTAATAACTCCTAAACTTGGTAAATTATTAATCTTTTTGTCTTTTTGAAAATAATGAAATATTTGTTTCTTGATTTTGGTCTAAAACAATTTGAAGTTGGAAGATTTTGCCGCAAAACAGACTTAAAAAAGGAAATGCAGCTGTCTTCATAAATAATTAAACTGATTATTTTAATAATCATTAAGACTGATCTTTTCCTGGAGTGAATGTATTTTAAATTCCTTATTTTCTTAATTGACCATTTGGTGCTGAATGGTTTCCAGTCATGATCAGCCTGATATATTTTTTAAACCTGAAAGATAGTTAAGCATTTGAATATATTTTGTATTCCAACTGATTATTTATGAGGAGTAGCAGAGTAGATAATATTATTCATAGATAGTCTTTCTAGAACCAATACCTCTTACTTTTGAAAAGCAAAATGAAGATAATCTCAGTTAATATGAAGAAAGTCAGATTCTCTAAATAACTGTTGAAGACTATGCAGTTGACCTGCATTCCTTAAGGAAAAATTCAAATGTTTAACCTTTTTTAGCATGGTTGATCTATTCTTCCCCTGCTCCCTCCGCATTTTGAAGTTCTCCTTCATTTTCGTTTCCTCCTCATTCAATGTGTCAAGTCCTGTGCCAAATTCAGAACCTACAAAGCTGGTTATGTGATGATCTCTGTTCTCAAGGGGCTCATGAACTAGTAAGGTATTCAATCTTGGCTACACATTAAAATTGTCTGGAGTAAGTTTTTGTAAAGATCTCAGTGTCAAGATCAGAACAATTAAATCAGACTACTTAGGAAAGAGGTACCCAGGCATCAGTATTTTTTAAAGCATCTCCGTGCCTCCAATCTAGTGTCAAAGTTGAATAACACTGGTTAGATCAGTGGTTCCCATATTTTACAGATATGTCTGTATCAACTACAGGGCTGGCCAGAACATAGATTACTGGGTAACACTCTGGAATTTCTGATTCAGTGCATCTGTGGTGGGCTCCAGAAATTTGTATTTTTAAACAATTACTGCAATCCCTATCAAAATAACACCAGCATTCTTCACAGAGCTAGAACAAAGAATCCTAAAACTTGTATGGAACCAGAAAAGACCCCGAATAGACAAAGCAATCTTGAAAAAGAAAACCAAAGCTGGAGGCATCACAATCCCGGACTTCAAACTATATTACAAAGCTGTAAACATCAAGACAGTATGGTACTGGCACAAAAACAGACACTCAGATCAATGTAACAGAATAGAGAACCCAGAAATGGACCCACAAAATATGGCCAACTAATCTTTGGCAAAGCAGGAAAGAATATCCAGTGGAATAAAGACAGTCTCTTCAGCAGATGGTGCTGGGAAAACTAGACAGTGCCATGCAGAAAAATGAACCTCGACCACTTTCTTACACCGTACACAAAAATAAACTCAAAATGGATGAAAGACCTAAATGTAAGACAGGAAGCCATCAAAATCCTCAAGGAGAAAGCAGGCAAAAAACTCTTTGACTTTGGCCGCAGCAACTTCTTACTCAACACATCTCCGCAGGCAAGGGAAACAAAGGCAAAAATGAACTAATGGGACCTCATCAAAATAAAAAGCTTCTGCAAAGCAAAGGAAACAATCAGCAAAACTAAAAGGCAACCAATAGAATGGGAGAAGATATTTGCAAACGACATATCAGATAAAGGGTTAGTATCCAAAATCTATAAAGAACTTCTCAAACTCAACACCCAAAAAACAAATAATCCAGTGAAGAAATGGGCAAAAGACATGAATAGACACTTCTCCAAAGAAGACATCCAGATGGCCAACCGACACATGAAAAAATGCTCCACATCATTCATCATCAGGGAAATACAAATGAAAACCACAATGAGATACCACCTTACACCTGTCAGAATGACTAACATTCACAACTCGGGCAACAACAGATGTTGGCGAGGGTGCGGAGAAAGAGGATCTCTTTTGCGTTGTTGGTGGCATTGCAAGCTGGTGCAGCCACTCTGGAAAACAATATGGAGGTTCCTCAAAAAATTAAAAATAGAACTACCCTATGACCCAGTAATTGCACTACTAGGTATTTATCCAATGGATACAGGTGTGCTGCTTCGAAGGGGCACATGCACCCCCATGTTTATGGCAGCACTATCAACAATAGCCAAAGTATGGAAAGAGCCCAAATGTCCATCAATGGATGAATGGATAAAGAAGATGTGGTATATATATATACAATGGAGTATTACTCAGCAATCAAAAAGAATTGAAATCTTGCCATTTGCAACTACATGGATGGAATGAAAGGGTATTATGCTAAGCTAAATTAGTCAGTCAGAGAAAGACAAATATCATATGACTTCACTCATATGAGGAATTTAAGATACAAAACAGATGAACATAAGGGAAGGGAAGCAAAAATAATATAAAAACAGGGAGGGGGACAAAACATAAGACACTCTAAAATACAGAGAGGAAACAGTGGGTTGCTGGAGGGCTTGTGGAAGGGGGGATGGGCTAAATGGGCTAAAGGGCATTAAGGAATCTACTCCTAAAATCATTGTTGCACTATATGCTAACTAACTTGGATGTAAATTTAAAAAAATAAATAAATTATAAAAAAAAACAATTACCAAATGATCGATCAATGGTTCTCAATCCTAAATAAACATTACAATGACCTGAGATACTAAAAAACAAAACAACAGAAACAATAAAATACAGCAGTGCCTATGGCCTCCCCACAGAGATCCTGGCTTTAATGATTGGAGATTTAATGGTTGGAGTCCAAGCATCAGTTTTTAAAAGTTCCCTAGCTGATTTTCATGTACTTCTAGATTTGAGAACCAGTGTGGTATTTTTTTGAACCAAAAGATCTCAAGCACTGAACATAGTGAGGTAGAGGACAGAGACATTTGTATACATAGAAAAAAAACATAATGGAGTATAATGAGGGAAATGGTGCTAAGCACAAAGAAAGCACATTAGAAAAATCTCCCCAAAAAGGAGATACTTCAATTTAATCTTGATGAAGTTAGCCAGATGGATGGGTATTCTAAGTCCATTTTTCAATTCACCAAAACCATTCAGCCAAATAACCTCAGGCAACCCTTTAGATATCCTAAATTAAAATTTCATCTAAGGACTTATTTTTGTTTTAATAATAGATATTAATCTACTTTATATCATTGTATAGTTAGTTGCACAGATTTATATCCTATGGAGTTCTTATTTTCTAGTCATTTTTAAAATATATATATAGGGGCACCTGGGTGACTCAGTCGGTTGAGCGTCCAAGTCTTGATCTCAGTTCAGGTCACGATCTCATGGTTCATGAGTTCGAGCCCCACATCAGGCTCTGCACTGACAGTATAGAGCCTGCTTGGGATTCTCTGTCTGCCTCTCTCTCTGCCCCTCACCCCGACTCACGTGAGCTCTCTCTCTCTCTCTCAAAAGAAATAAATATACTTTAAAAAGATTATATACCTATATGGAAAATGGCTGCCTAAATGCATAGCTCTACTGTCCTTTTCTCTGGACTTTGATCTGATTCTCATTCCTGAATGCAGCTCCTGGATTGAGCAAGCAGGTGGCCTAGGTGGTGCAAGCAAGGCCTTGGTCTCTGCTGGGCCCAAATGCAAAGGGGGCTGTGGAACCCTTGGTTACCCTCGTTTACATGAATTTTTAGAAAATGCAGAACTATAGTCATATAGGCCGTCTATCCTTTGCTGTCCTGCCCGCTGCTCCCTTGTGGGGTACTCAATAAACTTCTCTTGTGTTCAAAAAAAAAAAAAAAAAGCTATAGTAATATAAAGCAGGTGCAGGAAGGAACTTTTGAGGATGATGGAAGTATTCTAAAACCGGGTTGTTTTAGCGGGGTAACCTGCATACGCTTAACAAAACTCATCTAACTGTAAACTTAAAATGGCTCCATGATAATTGTTAATAAGCGACGCCGCAGAAAAGGTATAAAAATGGTAAAGAATTTACGGAAACTGACAAGCTGAGTTTTCAATTGATATGAAAGCACAAATGTCCAATAATAGTTAATACAATCTTGAAGAAGAAAACAATAATAAAAAGAACAGCAAATAAAAATGGAAGGACTTACACTATCAGATATCAAGTCCTCTTATAATAATGTAGTAATTAAGACAGGGTGTTATCGGTATAAGGATAGGCCAACAGACCAATGGAACAGCATAGACAATAAAGAAACGGACTCTCACATACCCAATCAACCAATTTATGAGAAAGGTGTCACTGCAATATAATGGGGAAAGGATTATCTTTCGATAAATACTACTCTACGGCATTACAAGTGTGAGCAGTAGTTTTCCATGAGGGGAAGGCATCTGGGATGTGAAACAATTTATTGTTTTTATTTTTTCAACGAGGTTCTGGTTAAACAGATGTGTTCAATTTCTGAATGCTCCTTTAGCTGCAGCATCCTTCATAATTTTGCATTTGTGTATGCCTTTAAACTGTAATAATAAAATAAAATAATACAGAGAGGCTAAAAATAAAGGGACGAATAAAATTAATAATAGGCAAATACGAAAACCGTTTTATCAAAGTATAATTTTAAGTTTAGCTACAATGAACAAAGGAAAACCACATGAAGCAATAATAAAATATATAGTTTACGTGAAAGCTCTGAAAATCAAAATATGTATGTAGCAAATCACATAGAAGTTAAATAAAGCAAAAACCATTCCAAACACCAGGAGAATTTGAAAACAATGTGGTTTTACTTGATCAGTGGACTGTGGTCCTTCTTCAACCAAATAGATCTTCAGATGAAAAACAAGGAATCACATGGAGTGATTAATTAATATACATTAATAATATACATTATGTATGGATGCATATATAATGTGAACATATACTAATGTATTCATAATCACATAACTTGTATCATATGTGAAAATAATATGCATTTCTGTACACCTATGAATATTTATAAAAAATAGCGACAACAGAAACCTTAACAAAGATTTAAAAATCTTTTTCATGTCACATTCTCTGATGATGACCCAATAAAATTTGAAATAAGCAAAAGAGGGGCGCCTGGGTGGCTCGGTCGGTTAAGCGGCCGACTTCGGCTCAGGTCATGATCTCACGGTCCGTGAGTTCGAGCCCCGCGTCGGGCTCTGTGCTGACAGCTGGGACCCTGGAGCCTGTTTCAGATTCTGTGTCTCCCTCTCTGCCCCTCCCCTGTTCATGCTCTGCCTGTCTCCGTCTCAAAAATAAATAAACGTTAAAAAAAAAATTTGAAATGAGCAAAAAAGTAAAGTTGAAAAAAATGCTTCATACATAATTAAGAAAGAAATTACCGGGGCATCTGGGTGGCTCAGTCAGTTAAGCGTCTGACTCTTGATCTTGGCTCAGGTCATGATCTCAAGGTTTGTGAGTTCGAGCCCCAAGCCGGCTCCGTGCTTACAGTGCGGTGCCTGCTTGGGGTTCTGTCTCCCTCCCTCTCCCTGCCCCCCCCCCCCCCCGTGCGCATGCTCTCACTCTCTTTCTCTCTCTCTCCCTCTCTCTCAAAATAAATAAACAAACTTAAAAAAAAAAAGAAAGAATGAACTCACTAAAACTGTCTTGGATCAAAGAGGAAATCAGTACTGAATTTGTAAAATTTCTTGAAGGGAAATTGTAGAATTTTTCATATTATTATGTGATCCAGCTAAATCTAAACTAACCAAAAAATTATCATCTTCATTTTTAAAGAAGACAAGATTAATGCAAGAATACAAATTAGGAGAAAATCTAAATATGTTTCTTAGCCCTTTCCAAGTTTCTGTGTTGTCTTGCTTAAAGAAACACTGCTAGGGCGTCTGGGTGGCTCAGTTGGTTAAGCGTCTCTCTTTTTTTTAAATATTTTTTTAATGTTTATTTATTTTTGAGAGCGAGAGAGAGAGGACAGAGCGAAAGTGGGGGAGGGGCAGAGAGAGAGGGAGACACAGAATCTGAAACAGGCTCCAGGCTCTGAGCCGTCAGCCCAGAGCCCGACGCGGGGCTCGAACTCGCGGACCGCGAGATCGTGACCTGAGCTGAAGTCGGACGCTTAACCGACTGAGCCACCCAGGGGCCCCTAAGTTTTTTTTTATTTTATTTATTGTTGAGAGAGAGCACATGCGTGAGCAGGGGAGGGGCAGAGACAGGGAGACAGAGGATCCGAGGAAGCCAGCTCTGCCCCGACAGCAGAGATCCTGATGCGGGCTCGAACTCACAAACTGCAAGGTGATGACCTGAGCCGAGGTGGCACGCTTAACCGACTGAGCCACCCAGGTGCCCCTTTCTCCTGATTTTTCGACCTTATATCCATTTGAATTTCTTTTCTAAGGTACATGGTAGGGATCCTGTCTCATTTTTATCTAAGTTGATACATATTTGACACAGTATCGTTTCAAACAAAAATAACGTATCCTACTGAATTGACATACACTTTACGTTTCATATTCAATTCCCAATTTGCACTGGGATATTTCTCTGCTTTACAGCTGAAAGCACTTGAAAGATGCAGGGTTGGGGGTTCCCATCACCACCCCTCCCAACTCACCTATTTGAACTATGTAGAATACAGACGAAGCTCGGAGAATGACAGTGGATTATCACAAGCTTAACCAGGTGTTGATTCCAATTACAACCACTATGCCAGATGTGATTTTATTGCTTGAGCAAATGAACACATCCCCTGGTACTTGGTATGCAGCTATCGATCTGGCAGGCGCCTTTTTCTCCGTCCCTGTCAATAACAATCCCCCAAAGCGGTTTGCTAACACTACACCCTTACCGTCCTACCTCAGGGGCATATCAACCCCCCGGTGCTATGTTATAATTTCACTTGCAGGAATTGGGATCACCGTTTCTTCTAGAAAACATCACACTGGTCTGTGATATTGATGACATTATGCTGATCGGGTCTAATGAGCCAGCGACTACTCTGGATGTATTGGTAAGATGTTTGTGTGCCAGAGTGGGAAATACATGCCATAGGAGTTCAGAGGCCCTTCATCACAGTGGAATTTCTAGGGGCCCGTGTTGAGATATCTCTTCTAAGGTGAAGGATAAACTGTTGCAATTTGGCCTTTCCCACAACCAAAAAAGAGGCACCGTGCCTGATGGGTTTTTGGAGGCAACATATTCCTCATTTGGATGTGTTCATCCAGCCAATGTACCCAAGTGACTCAAAAAGGTACTGGTTTTGAATGGGGACTAGAACAAAAGAGGCCCCAAAATATGTCCCAGCTGCTGTACAAGCTGCTCTGCCTTTTGGGCTATATGATCCAGCAGATCCAACAGTGCCTAAGTATCAGTGGCAGAGGGGACCCGGGTGGCTCAGTTGGTTAAGCGTCTGACTTCAGCTCAGGTCACAGTCTCATGGTCTGTGGTTGCCAATCCCGCGTCGGGCTCTGCACTGGTGGTGTGGAGCCTGTTTGGGATTCTCTCCTCTCTCTCTGCACCTTCCCCGCTTGCATGCTCTCTCTCTCTCTCTCAAAATAAGTAAATGAACTTTAAAAAAAAAGTATCCGAGCACCTGGATGGCTCAGTCAGTTAAGCATCTGACTCTTGGTCTCCACTCAGGTCATACTCTCAGGGTTCGTGAGTTCAAGTCCCGCAGTCGGGCTCCATGCTGACAGTGTGAAGCTACTTGGGATTCTCTCTCTCCCTCTCTCTCTCTCCCTCTCTCTCTCTGTCCCTCTCCTGCTCATGTTCTCCCTCTCTCCCTCAAAATAAACTTAATAAAAAAAAAAGTATCAGTGGCAGATAGGGATACTATTTGCAGCCTTCGGCAGGCCCCTAGAGGTAAACCTGCAGGCCCTCGGGATTTTGAACAAAGCCTTACCACCCTCAGTAGAAAGCTACTCCAGTGTTGAGAAACAGCTCTTGGCCTGCTATCGGGCCTTAGTAGAAACTGAATGCTTAACAGTGTACCACCAAGTTACCAAGCAACCTAAGCTGCCCGTCACGAACTGAGTGTTATCTGACCCACTAAGCCATAAAGTCGGCAGGTATGAACAGGAGCGCCCCATCATCAAATGGAACTGGGCTCAAGAAACCCCCGAAGGCACAAGTTAATTACACGAAGTAGCCCGAATAGCCATGGTCTCTACTCTTATTATACCACCTTCTCCCTCCTAGCCTACATGTATGGCCTCATGGGAAGTTCCCTACCAAAAGTTGACAGAAGGGAAGACTTGAGCCTGGTTTATAGATGATTCTGCATGATATGAAAGCAACACCAGAAAGTGGACAGATAATTCATGATGTATGGCCAAGCGTTTGGTTAGATGGTCAGGAACTTGGAATGAACATGACTGAAACATTGGTGACAAGCAAACTTAGGGACTGAAACATTGGTGACAAGCAAGTTTAGGGAAGAGGTAGATGGATAGACCTCTCGATAGCGGGGGTGGGGGGGGTGTGCGGGGCAGAGAAAAGTGAAGATGTTTGTGTCCTATGTGAAAAACTCACCAAAGGGTGACCTCAGCAGAGCAGAATTTTAATAATCAAGTGAATAGGATGACCCGTTTTGTGGATACTAGTCAGCTTCTTTCCCCAGCCATCCCTGTCATCATCCAATGGGCCCATGAACAAAATGGCTATGGTGGCAGGGGTGGAGGTTTTCCATGAGCTCAGCAGCATGGACTTCCACTCACCACTGCTGAGTGTCCGTTCTTCCAGCAAGAGAAACCCACACGGGGTTCCTGATATGTCGCCACTCCCCAGGACAATCAGCCATCTACCGGTGGCAGGTTTATTGCATCATACCCCTTCCGTCATGGAAGAGGTGGCACTTTGTCCTTACTGGAAGAGACACTTAACTCTGGATATGGGTTTGCCTTCCCTGCATGTAGTGCTTCTGCCAAAACTACCACATGGCCTTATGGAATGCTTTATCCACTGTCATTGGATTCTACACACCACTGCTTCAGACCAAGGAACCCACTCAGTAGAAAATGAGGCACAGCACTGGGCCCGTGCTCATGGAGTTCACTGGTCTTACCACGTTCCCCGCCATTCTGAAAAAGTTGGCTCGATAGAACGATGGAATGGAGTTACAAAGACGGAGTTCTGAAGCCAGTTAGGTGGCAATACCTTGTATGGCTGGGACAGGGTGCTGCAGAAGCTGGCATATTCTCTGAATCAACGTCCAATATATGGTGCTGTTTCTCCCATCATTAGCATTCACTAAAGAATTACAGAATGAAGGCGTGGGAATGGGAGTGGTACCACTATTATCTTTAGTGACCCACTGGTAAAATTTTTGCTTCCTTTTCCCATGATCTTATGGTCTACTGGCCTAGAAAGCTTGGCTCCAAAGGGAGGAATGCTTCCATAAGCAGTCACAACAATGATTTCATTGACTTGGAACTTTAGACTGCTGCCAGGCAACTTTGGACTCCTCGTGCCTTTGAATCAACAGGCAAAGAAGGGAGTTCCTGTGCTGGCTGGAATGATGGACCTTGTTTCCCAAGAGGAAATTGAACTACTACTTCACGGTGCAGGCAAGGAGGACCATGTCTGGAATACACAAGGTTCTTTAGGGCATCTCTTAGAATTACCATGCCCTGTGATTAGTCAATGGATTACTACAATGATACAATCCTGGCAAAGCCATCAATCGCAGAGACCCTTCAGGAGTAAAGATTTGGATCACCCCACCAGGCAAGAATCCACAACCAGCTGAGGTGTTTGCTGAAGGCAAAGGGAATACGGAATGGGTAGTATATGCAGCTAATTATAAATACCAGCTATGAGCAAATTACCACTTCCAGAAATGAGGACTGTAATTGTCATGAGTATTTCCCCCTCATTTCGTTACGTTTGTGTGTGTTTATATATCTCTATCTGTAGATCTGTATGTCAATATCTATCTGTATGTCAACTCTTTCTTCCCTCTCTTGTTTATTTTCATGTAACATCAGATGTATTGACTTTATATTATAACATTTAAGTATTATTCACTTTACATCATGGTACTTAAGTTATGGGATATCAAGAAGAGTAAACATCACTCAAAGACTTTCCGTTCTCTTCTAGAGAAAGTGTAGTGTACTTTCATTCATATACAAGATGTTGTGAGGTGGAATTATGACCTCATTAGTGTCTTTGAGGTTAAGTATGGTTTAAGGAGATGTGTACGGGTGCCAAGGTCACAAGGAGTGGATTTGTGATGCTTAATTTTATTTGTAAAATTGGGCCACGGGATGCCCAGACATGTGGTCAACAATTATGTTAGGTGTATCTGTGAGGGTGTTTTTTCATGAGATTAACTTTCAGTTGGAAGACTGAGTAAAGTAGATTGCCCTCCCTAATGTAGGGGGCCCGCGACCAATCAATTGAAAGCGTGAATAGACTAAAAAGGCTCACTCTTCCTCAAGTAAGGGGGATCTCCTACTGCCGAAGACTCTTGAGCTCGAACATTGGTCTTTTTGCCCAGTCTTCAGACTCAAACTAAAACATCAGCCCTTCTTGCACCTCCAGTCTGCTGGCTTTTAGACTAGAACTTACTTATAAGCTTTCCTTGTGCTCAGGCCTCCACCATCAGCTCTCCTGAGTCTCCAGTTGGCTGACTACAGAACTTGGGACTTTTCAGCTGTCATAACTATATGAGCCCATTTCTTTTTCTTTCTTTTTTTTTTTTTTGAAGTTTATTTATTTATTTTGAGGGGGGAGGGAGGAGGGGCAGAGAGAGAAGGAGAGAGAGAGAATCCCAAGCAGGCTCCACACTATCAGCACAGAGCCTGACACGGGGCTTGATCCCATGACCCTGAGATCATGACCTAAGCCAAAATCAAGAGTTGAACACTTAACCAATGGAGCCACCCAGGCACCCTGGGCCAGTTTCTTACAATAAATCTTAATATCTCTCTATAGATAGATTGATAGATTGATAAAGATATTTACATAAACACCCATATGTAATATATACACACATATGCATATGTGTGTGCATATAATGTAGTCCCTATTGGTTCTGTTTCTCTGGAGAACGCTGACTCATACCATGAGGAAATAACAGAATTTATTAAATTGATAACATAAATCGTTGCAAAAATATGAGACCTACTTCAGCAGATATTCTCATAAAATAGCTAAATAAAATATAAATAATCCTATTAAAAGAGTAAAGACAAGTCACCAAAAAAATTTTTTTAAAAGTTGTCATCCTAAAATGTAAAATGCAAAATTCAGTTCCATTAAAATAGAAAACATGACAAATCCCTGCTGAGAATATTATAATTTGACATTATTTTAGAGATTCTAGAGGGAATGCAGTAGTAATAGCTCATAAGAAATGATTGTTATAAATATTGATAACTGAGGAATGAAATTCTCTCCCTGTCTCTTTCTCTTGTTTGTACTAACATTCTATATCTAGAACTACCCACCCAACTAAAAGACTTTTTTAAGTGCCTAATTTAGATTTTAAAAAGCCTACAGTGTTCCATTTAGGGAAAATAATGCTCATGTGTCTGTGCCTTAGCAAATTAGTCACCACCACCACAAAGTTAGTGCTTATCTTCTCAGGGTGTTAAAATTTCAAGGTAACTTTTACTTCCTTAATTGTATTTTTGGTAATATTTGGCTTTCCGTATTAAGTGGTGTACATTGTTAACATAGTCATAAAAACAAAGGTTTTCTCACTGGTGAGAAACATGAGTCTTATGTGACTATTAGAATAAATGAAAGAATATAGTGATGCATAAAAAGTTAATTATATCACTAACCAGTCTAAGCCCACATAGCTGCGTTAACCAATGTTTTAAGAAAATCCTTGGCCTAAATGTCCATCGACTGATGAATGGGTAAAGAAACTGTGGTTTATGTACACAATGGAATACTACGTGGCAATGAGAAAGAATGAAATATGGCCCTTTGTAGCAACATGGATGGAACTGGAGAGTGTGATGCTAAGTGAAATAAGCCATACAGAGAAAGACAGTTACCATACGTTTTTACTCTTAGGTGGATCCTGAGAAACTTAACAGAAACCCATGGGGGAAGGGAAGGAAAAAAAAAAAAAGAGGTTAGAGTAGGAGAGAGTCAAAGCATAAGAGACTCTTAAAAACTGAGAACAAGCTGAGGGTTGATGGGGGGTGGGAGGGAGGGGAGGGTGGGTGATGGGTATTGAGGAGGGCACCTGTTGGGATGAGCACTGGGTGTTGTATGGAAACCAATTTGGCAATAAATTTCATATTTAAAAAAAAAAAAAGAAAAAACCCTTGGGGCACTTCTGGGAGGCTCAGTTGGTTAAGTGTCTGACTCGATTTCAGCTCAGGTATTGCTCTCATGGTTCATGAGATCGAGCCCCACGTCAGGCTCTCCACTGACAACACAGAACCTGCCTGGGATTCTCTCTCTCTCCCTCTCTCTCTCTCTCTCTGCCCCTCCCCCACTCATGTGTGCATGCTCGCTCTCTCTCAGAAAATAAATAAACATTTAAAAAAGAAAAACCTTTACAGTCATGTAAACATAAACAAATATATAAACTCTCAGCTATGTCCTTTTTATTTGTTTAGTGTGCTTGTTTCACGAAGATCCTATACAAACTATCCCCCAAATTTTTTTGTTTAATATAACATGGCTATTCCTACATGTGTCAATACAGCTAGGACTTCCACATTCCTTTTTATTATAAGTCCTCAACATTTCATACCATGCCTATAACATATCTTATTTAATCATTGCCCTATATATGGACATATGCTTTTTAAATACTAAAAATACTCGAAAATAGAGTACTTTTTAGAGCAGTTTCAGGTTCACTTGAAAATTGAGGGGGAAGTACAAAGCTTTCCCATATACCTCCTGCCCCCACATGTGCATAGCCTCCCTCATTATCATCACCCCCCCACCAGAGTGGTACATTTGGTACAATTGATGAACCCGCATTGACACATCATTATCGCCCACAGTCCATAATTTCCGTTAGGGTTCACTCTTCGTGTTGTCCATTCTATGCGTTTGGACAAATATACAATGATAGGTATCCATCATTATGGTATCATAAAAAGTATTTTCACTGCGCTCAAAATCCTCTGTGCTCTGTCTATTCATTCTCCCCCAGTCCCGAGCAACTATCGATCTTTTTGCTGTCTTCATAGTTTTGCATTTTCCAGAATGTCATATAGTTGGAGTTACACAGTTTGTAGCCTTTTCAAATTAGCTTCTTTCACTTAGTAATAACACAGCCAAGATTTTTCCATGTCTTTTCATGGCTTAATAGCTCATTTCTTTTAAGCGCTGAATAATATTCCATTTTCTGGATGTATCACACTTTATTCATTCACTTACCGAAGGACAAAATGTTGGCTTCTAAGTTTTGGCAATTAGATTAAGCTGTTAGAAACATCTGTATGCAGATTTTTGTGTGGATTTCATTTGTGTGATTGAAAATCCTTTGGATAAACAAGGAGCACGAGTGCTGGGTTACAGGATAAGCGTGAGCTTAATTTTATAAGAAACCACCAAACTGTCTTCCAAAGTGGCTGCCCCATTTTGCATCCCCATCAGCACTGAACGAAAGTTACCGTTGTTCCACATCCTCACCAGCATTGGGTGTTGTCAGTGTTCTGGATCTGGGCCTTTCCAAAAGGTGTATGTTCTAATTTACATTTCTTAGCGACATACGTGGAACGTCCTTTCATATGCTTATTTGCCATGCGTACATATTTGATGAGGTGTCTGTTCTAGTCTTTTACTCATTTTTTAATTGGGTTCTTATCTCACTGTTGCATTTTAAGAGTCCTTTGTATATTTTGGACAATAGTCCCTAATCAGATGTGTCTTTTGCAAATATTTCCCAGTCTGCAGCTGGTCTTCTCATTTTCTTGACACTGTCTTTGATGAAGAAGTTTTTCATTTTGATGAAGTCCAGCTTTTCAATTATTTCTTTCGTAGATCGTGTCTTTGATACTGTGTCTAAAACGTCATCGCCATACCCAAGGCCATCTAGAAGTTTTATCTGATGTTATCTTCTAGAAGTTTTATATTTTGCATTTAGGTATGTGATCCATTCTGAGTTAATTTTTGTGAAAGGTGTAAGGTATGTGTCTGGGTTCAATTTTTTGCGTGTCGGTGTCCAGTTGTTCCAACACCATTTGTTGACAAGACTATCTTTGCTCCATTGTATTGTCTTTGCTCCTTTGTCAAAACCAGTTGACTATATTTATGGGGGTCTAGGTCTGGATTCTCTCTTCTGTTCCACTGATCTATTCTTTCACCGGAACCACTCTGTCTTGATTACTGTAGCTTTATAGGAAGTCTTTTTTATATGTATACACGTCTATCTTTTGTTTTCTTCCAAGTTTTTAAATTCCAGTTAGTTAGCATACAGTGTAATATTAGTTTCAGGTGTAGAATCTAGTGATTCAACACTTACAAAGAACACCCAGTGCTCATCACAAATGCCCTCCTTAATCCCCATCACCTATTATAGTAAGTTTTGAAATTGCATAGTGTCAGTCCTCCAAATTTGTTATTCTCTTTCAATATCGTGTTGGCTATTTGGGGGCTTCTGCCTCTACATATAAATGTTAGAATCAGTTTGTCAATATCTGCAAAATAACTTGCTAGGATTTTGATCACTAACTGACTTGCATGTATAGATCTAGTTGGGAAAAACTGGCATCTTGACAATATTGTGTCTCCCTGTCCGCAAACATGGCATTTCTTTCCATTTATTGAGTTTTTA
The DNA here is from genome assembly GCF_046562875.1 of Panthera onca. Lineage (NCBI taxonomy): Eukaryota > Metazoa > Chordata > Mammalia > Carnivora > Felidae > Panthera > Panthera onca. The sequence continues at coordinate 10,917,356 of NC_138357.1, read as the reverse complement.
TTTTGATTTCTTTCATCAGAGTTGTGTGGCTTGCCTTATAGGAGTCTTGTATGCATTTTGTTAAATTTATGCCTAAGTATTTTGTTTTGGTGCTAATGTAAATTGCATTGTGTTTTTAATTCAAAATTCCTCTCGGTCCTTCCAGGTTCATAGGAAAGCAATTAGCTTTTGTGTATTAACCTTGTATCCTGCAATTTCACTTATTACTTCCAGGAGTTTTTTTTTTTTTTGGTTGATTCTTTCAGATTTCCTACATAGATGACCAAGTCATTTGCAAAGAAAAATTTTTATTTCTTCCTTCCAAATCTTCATATCACTTATTTCCTGTGTGCGTGTGTGTGTGTGTGTGCGCGTCTGTTTGTGTTGTTGTATTAGCTAGAACATCCAGTACGATTTTGAAAAGGAGTGGCAAGAAGGGACTCTCCCGCTTTTTACTTGATCTTGGGGAGAAAGCTTTGAGTTTCTCACCATTAAGGAAGATAATTAGCTGTAGCTGTTTTGAAGATATTCTTTGTCAGGTTGAGGATGCTCTCTTCTATCCCTAGTTGATTCAGAGTTTTTTCATGAATGAATGCTGGATTTTTTTCAAGTGTTTTTTTCTACATCTATTGATATGGCCATGACATTAATTGATTTTCTTTTCTTTTTTTTTTAATGTTTATTTTTATTTTTGAGAGAGAGAGAAAAAGCATGAGTGGGGGTGGGGGGGGCGGGCAGAGAGAGAGAGAGGGAGACACAGAATCCGAAGCAGGCTCCAGGCTCCGAGCGGTCAGCACAGAGCCCAACTCGGGGCTCTAACTCATGAACCATGAGATCATGACCTGAGCCGAAGTTGGACACTTAACTGACTGAGCCTCCCAGGTGCCCCACATCAATTGATTTTCAAATGTTGAACCAGACTTGCATATCTGTGATGAATCCCCTTTGATTACAATGTATAATTCTATGTATACATCATTGGGTTCAATATGCTAATATTTTATTGAGGATTTTTCTACCTATGTTCATGAGAATTACTTGTCTTTTTTTTATAATGTCTTTGTCCAATTAGGTATTAAGGTAACACTGGCCTCATAGAATGATGTAGTAAGTATTCTCTCAGCTTTTATCCCCTGAAAAAGATTATAGAGAATGGGGATGATTTCTTCTTTAATTGTTTAGCAGTGTTTACCAGTGAACCTATCTGATCCTGGTGCTTTCTGTTTGGGAAAGTCATTAATTATTGATTCCGTTTCTATTCAGATCATCTATTTCTTCTTGTGTGAGTTTCGGTAGACTGTGTATTTCAAGAAATTGGCCCATTTCGTCTAGGTTACCAAATTGGTGAGCACAGAGTTGTTTATAGTATTACTTTATGATTCTTCAATTTCCACAGTATCTGTGGTGCTATCCCCTCTTTCGTTTCTGATGTTAGCAGTTTGGTTACTCTCTCATTTGTTCTTAGACTGGATAGAGAGAGACTTCTTGATTTTACTGGTCTTTTCAAAGGTTGGCAGCTTTTAAATATAATTAACTATAGTGTCCATATTATATGTTTCAGGAGTTATTTATTTTAAAACTCGAAGTTTGTACCTTTTGACTACCTTTAGCCATTTTGCTCATCTCTGACCTTCCGCTTCTGGCAAAACACCATTCTGTTCTCTGTACCCGTGAGTTGTTGCCCCTCCCCCCTTTCCCTCCTTCTAGATTCCACATATGAATGAAATCATATAGTATTTGTCTTTCTTTGGCTGACTTACGTCACTTAGCATAATGGCCTCAAGGCCTATCCATGTTGTCATAATGGCAGGATTTCCTTTTTTTTATGGTATATATCCCATTTTCTTTATCGATTCATCCATCAGTGGGCCTTTAGGTTATTTCCACGTAGTGTCTATTGTAAATTATGCTGCAAAGAACATAGAGGTGCAGATAGGTTTTTGAGTTACTGTTTTCCTTTGCATAAATACCCAGGAACAGAATTGTAGAATCATATGGTATCTCTATTTTTAGTTTCTTGAGGAACCTCTATACTGTTTTCCATAGTGGCTATGCCCATTTATATTTCTACCAACAGGACACAAGGGTTCCCTTTTCTCCACATCTTTGCCAACATTTGTTGTTTCTTGTCCTTTTGGGAATAGCCATTCTAACAAGCGTGAGAATATTTCTTTGTGGTTTTGTTTGGCATTTCCCTGATGTTTAGTGACGTCGAGCACCTTTTCGTGTACCTGATGGCCATTTGTATGCTTGTTTTTTGTTTTTTGTTTGTTGAAAAAAATGTCCGTTCAGATGCTCTACCCGTTTTTTAATCAGGTTGTTTTTTTTTCTCCTAAGCTATATGAATTCCTTGTATATGCTGGACATTACATATATTTATTAGATATATGATTGGCAAATATTTTCTCCCATGCTGTAGGCTGCCTTTTCATTTGCTGATAGCTTCCTTTGGTGTGCAGAACATTTTTAGTTTGGCATAGTCTGGAAACTTAAACAACCTGAGTATATACACAAAGGGACGGAAGGAGTTTGGGGCTAAGTCACTGTGAGCACTAACATTAGTATGTCCTTGTAAAAAACATGAACTTCTAAGTCATATCCCAGGTTTACTAATTCGGAATCACCAGGGGAGATTCCTGGGAAATACTTCAAGATAGTTCGTGAATAACTGTTACTGATATCTTCCAGAGCTGCCGCAGATTTGCCTTTCCTGAGGCTTTTTGTTCTACTCTTCTCCCAAATATTTGAACTGTACCTGTTTTCCGATAAATTCCTTTTGTTCTCTTTAAATTATTCAGGATTTATGTTTATAGCTTACTCTCCTATCTCCCAGAAACAAGACCCCCAGGAAAACATATCTGGAGTAGTTTGTTGAGCTGAGCTAAGATGAAAGGCAGTAAGATGCCGATTCAGATTCCAAAATGGTAAACTAGCAGACGACGTCATGGGGCACAGAGTAACCTAGTGAAGTGTGTTTGAGGTATCCCAAGGCAGTGAGCCTACTGAAGGTGAAGCTCTGGGAGGTCAGGTAACTGCTGCTAGAAACTCATTTAAATGGGATGGTCTAAGATGATTGTTTCTGACAGAACAGATAAAGCTCAAAACTCAAATTCTTCCCTCCAGGCATGTAATAAAACTCAGGATTGTTACCTGAGGCCTTTTTCATACACACACACACACACACACACACACACACACACACATCACTATAAACCAAACACAAAGATTGATGCAGGGACGCCTGGGTGGCTCAGTTGGTTATGTGCCCAACTTCAGCTCAGGTCATGACCTCACGGTTTGTGGGTTTGGGCCCCACATCGGGCTCTGTGCTGACAGCTCAGAGACTGGAGCCTGTTTTGGATTCTGTCTCCATCTCTCTGTGCCCCTCCCCTGCTCAGACTTTGTCTCTCTCTCAAAAATAAACATTAAAAAAAAATTAAAAAAATAAAAATTGACGCAAAGTTTGAATTATAGCTGTTGCTGGGGCCACGTAAGTGACAAAGTTATCACAGTGATTAGGAAAGAGTAAGATCCTAATAATTTAGAATGGTGATACATGGTTGGATATAGAAAACAGAGAAAACTAAAAAAACAAAAAAAGCCCAGAAATTCATACTTTACATGCCTAAAGAAGTCATTTATCTCTTGAACATAAAACCTACTACTTTCCCAAAACTCCTTTCCCTTCATTGTGGTTAAGCAGGTATTGGAGGATGGGTCAGGAAGGAGATGTTGAGATAGATACACAGTGTGTTTGTTCATGAGTGACTTTTGGAGCAACACCTACAGAAAAGAGAGGAAGGAAGCAGAATTGGGCAGAGGAAGAAGTCAAGCTGTGACGGGCACAAACGTTAGCCAAGGCCACTGGGAGCTCTAGAGTTAGAACAGCCATTCCAGTTATCCCAACTTGTGCTATGATGATCAGACCATTCATGTGAACTGAAGCTGGTGGGTTGAGAACACGGACTGAGCTTGTGGCGTGCTTTGCAGGAGTAACAAAAGGAGAGTTCACCGGGGAGCTAGAGGTGTCGCAAAGAAAGGAGGAAGTGCTGGTGCCTGTTAGCTACCCGTAAGATTTCTGTTTGATGGAGTTCTGCCTGTGCTTGGGTGCTTTTTATAAGAGTTGTCAATGTTGGAAATTCTTCTGATTTAAATTAAAAAAAAAAAAAGATCAATCAGACCATTATACTTTCGCATTGATCGAGTCACTGAACGTGGGCTATCCTGCAAAGGGGCATGATCCTAGGCCGGTCAGATCTCCTAACCTAAGGAATCTCTGAAGGGGTTGACAGCTGAAGGATGTTTGCTGAGACAGTAGCTAAATCATCAAGTCCTTCCCCAGAGGGATCTGGGAAGTGCATCTGTGTGCCCCTCGTAGTCCACCCGTTGTGCTGCTTAGAAGCACCCCACGTGTGTTTCGGATGCATTTCCCCCAGGATTCTGGTGAACCGCTCTCCCTGGAGGACATGTAGAGAAGAAGGTTGGTGGGATGAACAACTCATAGCGCTCCAGTTGGTTTCAAGGTCGCAGCTGGTACTCACTGTTTCCTCTCCCACCCTCATTCCAGATTCCTCTCACACTAAAATAGTAACTCTGTGGGTATTGATGACTTCCTTGGTGACAGGAAGGCAACCATAATTCATGAGGAATTTCAGCCCTTTGCCACCAAGGGTCACTGGGGTACACACGTATTCCCCTGTCCCCATGGTATGACAGTAGCCCTATGTCCTCCTGATGATCGTGGTCAGTTATCCACGGCAGGTCCTTGACTCCTCTTCTTGTCTATTTCTTTTGCACAAGGAAACTGGAGGGCCAAGGCAGCAGCCTCAGCATAGGATTCAATGTTAGTCTTGATGTGTCCCCTGGCAGAAGTATCCCTCATTTACAACTGAGGGCGTTTAAACCAGCAAAGCCCAGATCTGTAGGGATCAGCTGTGTATATTTTACAAGCGAGGCGCTCGGACTGATGACAAGAACTTCCTCGTTTCCAATCCCACGCATTCTTCCCACAGAGGATTGGCACCATATAAATGCCTTTGATTCAAGGTATAAAAGGTGTCCTGGAGGGGCACCTGGGTGGCTCAGCTGGTTAAGCATCTGACTTCAGCTCAGGTCATGATCTCATGGCTCGTGGGTTCCAGCCTCGCGTCGGGCTCTGTGCTGACAGCTCAGAACCCGGAGCCTGCTTTGGATTCTGTGACTCCCTCTCTCTCTGACCCTCTCCTGCTCCCGCTCTCTCAAAAACAATTAAACATTAAAAAAATTAAAAAATAAAATAAAATTCGGGGCGCCTGGGTGGCGCAGTCGGTTAAGCGTCCGACTTCAGCCAGGTCACGATCTCGCGGTCCGTGAGTTCGAGCCCCGCGTCAGGCTCTGGGCTGATGGCTCGGAGCCTGGAGCCTGTTTCCGATTCTGTGTCTCCCTCTCTCTCTGCCCCTCCCCCGTTCATGCTCTGTCTCTCTCTGTCCCCAAAAAAAAAAATAAATAAATAAATAAAAAAAAAAATAAAATAAAAAAATAAAATAAAATTAAATAAAATAAAAGGTGTCCTGGAGATAGCACCCTATTCTCGTATAGTATCACTCTTAATTGGCATTTGCATTGTATTCTAAAGAGGTTTTCCAATATTTAAGAGGCCAGCAGCTTTTATTTTTTTATTCATTTTTTAGAAGTTTTTATTCCAATTCCAGTGAGTTAACATACAGTGCAGTATTAGTTTCGGATGTACGGTATATTGATTCAAAAGTTTCGTACAACACCCAGTGCTCATCACAAGTGAACTCCTTAAATCCCCATCACCTATTTAACCCATCCCCCACCCACCTCCCCTCTGGTAGCCACCAGCTCGTTCTCTACAGCTCAGAGTCTGCTTCTCCGTTTGCCTCTCTCTCTCTCTCTTTTTCCCCTTGCTTGTTTGTTTTGTTTCTTAAATTCCACATATGAGTGAAATCATAAGGCATTTCTCTTTCTCTGACTGACTTACTTCATTTATAATACTCTCTGGCTCCATCCATTTCACTGCAAATGGCAACATTTTATTCTTTTTTATGGCTGAGTAATACCCCATTCTCTCTCTCTCTCTCTCTCTCTCTCTCTATATATATATATATATGTGTATACACACACCACATCTTCTTTATCCATTCGTCAGTCAATGGACACTTGGGCTGCTTCCACATTTTAGATAATGCTGCTATAAACATCGGGGTGTATGTATCCCTTTGTATTAGTATTTTGTATTCCTTGGGTAAATACCTAGTGGTGGAATTGCTAGATCGTAGGCTAGTTCTATTTTTAACTTTTTGAGGGAACTCCATACTGTTCTCCAGAGTGGCTGCACCAGCTTGCATTCCCACCAAGGGTGCAAGAGGGCTCCCCTTTCTCCACATCCTCACCAACAGCTGTTGTTTCTTGTGTTGTGGATTTTAGCCATTCTGACGGGTATGAGGTGATACCTCATGGTAGTTTTGGTTTTGCATTGCCCTGATGATCAGTTATGTTGAGCATCTTTTCATGTGCTGTTGGCCATCTGGATGTCTTCTTTGGAAAACTGTCTATTCACGTCTCCTTGGATTACGTGTTTTTTTGGGTGTTGAGTTGTATGTTATTTATATATCTTGGATACTAACCCTTTATCAGATAGGTCATTTGCAAATATCTTCTCCCATTCCATAGGTTGCCTTTTAGTTTTGTTGATTGTCACCTTCACTGTGTGTAGAGGCTTTTTATCCTTATGAAGTCCCAATTGTTTATTTTTGCTTTTGTTTCCTTTGCCTCAAGATACATATCTAGAAAGAAGTTGCTATGGCTGATATCAAAGAGGCTACTGCCTGTGTTCTCCTCTAGGATTTTGATGGTTTCATTTCAGATTTCACATTTAGGTCCTTCATCCATTATGAATTAGTTTTTGTGTTTGGTGTAAGAAAGTGATCCAGTTTCATTCTTTTGCATGTGGTTGTCTAGTTTTCCCAACACCATTTGTTGAAGAGACTGTCTTTTTCCCAGCGGATATTCTTTCCTGCCTTATGAAAGATTAATTGGCTAGATAGTTGTGGGTTTCTTTCTGGGTCTTCTATTCTGTTCCATTGATCTCTGTGTCTATTTTTGTGGCCGTACCATACTGTTTTGATCACTACAGCTTTGTAGTATAACATGAAGTCTGGAATTGTGATGCCTCCAGCTTTGCTTTTCTTATGCAAGGTTGCTTTGGCTATTTGGGGTCTTTTGTGGTTCCATACAAACTTTAGGATTGCTTGTTCTAGCTCTGTGAAAAATGCTATTGGTATTTGATTGGGATTGTATTAAAGGTGTCGATTGCTTTAGGTAGTTATAGACATTTTAACAATATTTGTTCTTTCAATCCATGAGCATGGAATGTCTTTCCATTTCTTCATGTCATTTTCAATTTTTTCACTGGTGTTTTATAGTTTTCAGAGTACAAGTCTTTTACCTCTTTTGTTAGGTGTATTTTAAGTGTCTTGTTTTTGGTGTAATTGTAAATGGGATTGATTCCTTAATTTGTCTCTCTGGTGCTTCATCATTGGTCTATAGAAATACAACAGACTTCTGTATGTTGATTTTGTATCCTGCAACTTTACTCAATTTGTTTATCAGTTCTAGAGGTTTTTTGGTAGAGTCTTTCGAGTTTTCTATATATAGTATCATGTCACTTGCAAATAGTGAAAGTATGACTTCTTTTGTACCGATTTGGGTGACATTTATTGGCTTTTGCACAGTGAAGGAAACAATCAGCAAAACTAAAAGGCAACTGATGGAATGGGAGAAGATATTTGCAAGCAACATATCAGATAGAGTGAGTATCCAAAATCTATACAGAACTTATCAAACTCAACACCCAAAAACAAAAATCCAGTGAAGAAATGGGCAGAAGACATGAATAGACACTTCTCCAAAGAAGACATCCAGATGGCCAACCGACACATGAAAAAAATGCTCCACATCACTCATCACCAGGGAAATACAAATCAAAACCACAGTGAGATATCACCTCACACCAATCAGGATGGCTAAAATGAACAGCTCAGGCAATGACAGATGTTGGCGAGGATGCAGAGAAAGGGGAAACCTTTCACACTGCTGGTCGGAATGCAAACTGGTGCAGCCACTCTGGAAAACAGTGTGGAGGTTCCCCCCAAAATTAAAAATAGAACTACCCTATGACCCAGCAATTGCACTGCTAGATATTTATCCAAAGGATAGAGGTGTGCTGCTTCAAAGGGGCACATGCACCCCAATGTTTATAGCAGCGCTATTGACAATAACCAAAGTATGGAAAGAGCCCAAATGTCCATCGATGGATGAATCTATAAAGAAGATGTGGTATATATATATATATATATATATATATATATACACACACACACACATACAGTGGAGTATTCATTGGCAATCAAAAAAGAATGAAACCTTGTCATTTGCATCAACGTGGATGGAACTAGGGGGTATTATGCTAAGCGAAATTAGTCAGTTAGAAAAAGACAAATATCATATGACTTCACTCGTATGTGTAATTTAAGATACAAAACAGATGAACATAAGGGAAGGAAAGCAAAAATAATATAAAAACGGAGGGGGGGGCAGAATATAAGAGACTCTTAAATACAGAGAACAAACTGAGGGTTGCTGGAGGGGTTGTGGGTGGGGGGCTAAATGGGCAACAGGCATTAAGGAGGACACTTGGGATGAGCACTGGGTGTTATATGCAAGGGATGAAACAGTGGATTCTACTCCTGAAATGATTATTTCACTACATGCTAACTACCTTGGATGTAAATTTTAAAATTAATTAATTAATGAAAAAATTCTTGGCTGTGTCTCTCACTCTGTAGAGAGTGATCAAAATCAAGATTTTCAATATGCTAGCTACTTTTTGTGCAATGCAGTATGATTAGCATGATATCATAGATATAATGAATGCCTCTTGGGGGATTATATATGAGCAACAAGCTAACCTACCTCCTGAGGACCTTTCACACAATTTTCACTTATTAGCCAGAATGAGGCCACATGGGGTCAGATGACAAGTGGAATCCTCAGTTAAAATGCTCATATTTAATCATGTGACACCAAACTCATACCGGTTTTTTTTTTTCTTGTTTCTGAGGGGAATTTTTTTTTTTTTTTTTGGAAGATATATACCTTCAACAAATGGCATAATTCCATTTTCCCTTCCTGACTACTGAGTCAAGTAAGGGCTACCTATTGAACAGTGTATTCCTCTAGGGGAACGGCAGAGTAATTTGCCAACAAGAATGACTTGAAAGATTGAAGCCCATTGATTCTTACAATAGCACTATTTAATTATCTCATTTGGCCGATAAATAGTCTAACGGGTCTTGGAGAATAGTATTAGATATTGGTAAAGTTAATCAACCAGAGGCTTGGTAGCTACAGCTTGCTCTAGAGCAAATCAGCAGTGCTAATGGTACTTCCTTTCTTTATGCTTAGTTCAAAGGAAACTTAACTGCCCCGCAAGTTTACAGGACATTCATGTTGGTCTGTTACATTGATAACACCTTGCCGAGAGAACCTGGAGGATAGATACCAGCAGTTTCCTTGGATGTCTTAGGAAAATATACAAACATTGTGGAAAAGAGATCTCAAGAAAATAGAGTAAAATTCCCAGGAACCCACTAATCTGAAAGCATGTTAGTATATCTCCTTCCTGGCCAAGGAGAAAAGTATCTCATGACCCTAAAAAGGAAGTGTGACAATGCATGAGACTCTATTCTTTGGGGTTAACACTGCATTTCTATGCGGCCAGATTTTTGTGGGAAGCAGAGGAGAAAGCTCTCTAGCTGCTTCCAGTTGCGATTATAACACGATGTATCCAGATATGATTAGAGTGTCACAAGTATACTTGCATGCTCCATAGAGCCTATGGTAGGACAACGTACATGGGAAACCATTACGAATTTGGAGCAAAGCCATACTACCTTTTAAAAACAACTTTGGAGAAACAATTGATGAGTTGCTATTGGTTGCTAGTAAATATTGAAAACAAGATCATGAAGCGATGACCATGACATCCAAGTGCTTGTCATGAACTAGATATCAGCTGAGGCAACTAAACATAATCTTGGGCGTGCCAAGGAGTATTCCGTCATCGAGTGAAAGTGGTAAGCCCTGAAGACACAAAAAGTATATTTTTACCACTCCTAATTTCACTTATACTACCGTTATGTTTCTCTCTCAACTGACACCTGTGGTCTCATGACGAATTTTATATAATCAGTTTACAGAGAATTAAAAATAAACATTTGAGCCTGGTTCACAGATATTTCTGTGCAATATTCCAGCATCCGTCAAAATTGAACTCTAAGACGTTATAGCTCCACTCTGAAATTACCCTGAAGAATAGAAAATGGAAATCCCAGTGGGCAGAAATCAGACTGGCAGAACATTCATATTAGAAAAGAATTTTCTCAGGCTCTGGACCTATTCCCTGATGTTCATCTACATATCAGTATCTTGGTCTTTCTTATCTTTAATCCACGAAGTTTGTTCCTTCCAAGTCCCTGGCCCTCCAGTAAAAATGATGTCTGGTACTTTGTGACCAGTGTAGAATCTTATAATAGACTATCTTTCCTTCTGGGCAAATAAACAAGAATTCCTTTCGGACATCATATGCATTTTTTGTGAATATTTATGTTTTCTTCATCTAATTTCCTGTGATCTCCCAGGAAAAGTAACGATACTGGTTAAATTAGAGGGTACGTATAATCTGAACAACATGAAATTTCCCTCATCTAAGCGGACAAGAAGTGCCACCAGTGATGAACCAATACTCCAGCAGCAGTAACCAATCTTGTTTACATGATTCAGAGTCAATGAACTACCTAGTCATTGGTCTTAGGTGGGTTACGCTGTACCCTTTCCATTGTGGAGGGGACAAGACTTTGTGCATACATATGGATTTTAATTTGGATTTGCTCTCCATGCCCATTCGTATAGCATGTGTTAGTTTGCTGGGGCTGTCATAACAAAACACCACAGACTGGGTGGCTTTGGCCACAGAAGCTTATTTTCTCACAGTTCTGGAGGCCAGAAGTCCACGATCAAGGTGTTGGTAGGTTTGGTGTCACCGTCTGAGATGCTAGGGTTTAGGGCTTGAACATGTACATTTTGGGGGTGGACACAATTTAGCCCACAATACAGAACTTACGATACACCTTACACAATGATGATGCCCCAAACGACGTCCTTCAACCAAGTAAATCAGTTCACAGACAAAGAAATAAGACTTGAAGGAGGTCTTGCCTCACCTCTCTCAGAAACTGATAAATCGGGAAGCTACTAAATTCCAAAGAGTATTGAGAACAAACTAAAAAATGATCAAGTGTGTTACAAACAACAAGTATACAGGGTATTCTTTTCCAGAACATATGAAATATTAACAAAAATTTATTGTCCATGTCCCAAAGGAATTCTCAATGAATATTAAAGAATCCAAAATATACAGACCAGAGTCCCTGAGTGCAGCGTAATAAAGTAAGAAATCAATAATAGATACTTCCATGTATAATAAATAAGAAACACCTTGCAGACAATAAAACACAAATGGATCAAGTGAGAAACTACTATGGAAATTCTAAAATATTGAGAAAGAAAAATCAAGGAAAATGTGACTTATGAAATGTGACATAGGCAACCAGAAGAATACTTAGTGGAAAAAAGTATGGGTAAAAATGCATACATTACAAAACAAAAAAGAGAAAAAATTAATGGGTTAGTTGTTTCACTCTAGAAGCCTGAAGAAGAATTAACAGAAGAAACCCACGAGAATGGAGGAGAGTTAACAGCGGGAATTAATGAACAGCAAAACAATAAAATTAATAAAATAGACAAGCTTCATGTAAGAGTATGCAGGAGAAAATCCTAGGAACGAGAAGAGACATAATTAAACATAGTACAGTTTATTAAGTGCTAAAAATTATGAACAGTTTTGTCCTAATAAATTGGGGGGAAACTTGAGATGGACCATCGAAACTATCAAAAATGACTCAAGGAGGAGCACTGGGTGGCTCAGTCAGTTAAGTGTCTGACTTCAGCCCAGGTCATGATCTCACAGTTCATGAGTTCAAGCCCCGTGTCAGTCTCTGTGCTGACAGCTCCAACAGCAGCCTGGAGCCTGCTTTGGATTTTGTGTCTCCCTCTCTCTCTGCCCCTCCCCTGCTCATATTCTCTGTCTCTCTCTTTCTCTCTCTCTCTTTTAATGAAAAAAAAATTATTTTTAATGTTTACTTATTTTTGAAAGACAGAGAGAGACAGAGTGCAAGTGAGGGAGGGGGAGAGAGAGAGAGGGAGACACAGAATCCGAGGCAGGCTCCAGGCTCCGAGCTGTCAGCACAGAACCCGATGTGGGGCTCGAACTCAAAAGCCGTGAGATCATGACCTGAGCCAAAGTCGGGCGCTTAATCGACTGTGCCACCCAGGCGCCCCCCCCCCCAAATTTTTTTTAAATGACTCGAGAAGAACTAGAAAATATGAATTAGGTGACAGAAAATTCATCTTTATTGAAATAGTTTCCATTAAAACTAAAAGAAGAAAATTCTTATTTCATTAAAATAAAAGAATGAAAATCTTATTAGTCTAGAAGGCTTTGAAATCTGACAAGGGTTAGTAAGAGAAGGAAACACTGCAGACTTATGAGCATAGGTGGAAAATCTTAAATAACTTATTAAAAAACTGAATCCAATCATATATAATATGTATGTCACGACTAAGTAGTTTTTCTCCGGAATGAAAAGATGCTGTAACATAAAACAAATCGACTAATTCACCTTTAAGAGATTAAAGGAGAAAAACTACATGATCGTATAAATGAACGCAGAAAAGGGCATTCAGTAAATCACACAGATGTTTGTAATAAAACCGCTTAGCAATCTAGATATTCCTCAAATAGATAAAATATATCTACCAAAAATCCGCAACAAGCATACTTAAAGTGACAGGTTTTAGCTCTCATGTCAGAACAAGACGAGAGCTTTGCCGCCTTTTTCCACATCACACTACAATTCCTAGTTAGCAAGAATAGAAGCAAGCTAAAGAAGAACAAAGGAATTAGAAAGTAATACAGTTTTAAGTTTCAAAGTCAAATTCCAGCTACAAGATAAATACATCTATCCACAATGATATAACAGGACGTGTGTAAGAACTGTCGATGAAGAAAAGTAAAAATTCTTGCTTAAGCGATGACCTGAAGAAATGGGGAGACATACGACTACAAGGAATCATTCAAGTTCTCCCTCCCTCAATCTCACATTCGGTCCTATCCTCTACCTTCAAAATACCTTGAACCTTTTGACTATTCTCTCCCCCCACTGCTATCCAAGCCACTCTGCTCCCCGGCTTTGACCGTCCCGGTAACCTCTAAACTGCTCTCTGTGCCTCCATTTTGTGTTTCCACAATCCATTCTCCACAGAGCACCCCACGTAGTATTTTCTCAATGGAAATACAGTCACATCTTTCCCCTCACTCAGTTCTCCAAAGGTGCTCCTCTGCACATGAACGAAAACCCAAACTCTTGGCAGGCCCAAATCGCCTTTTTAGATCTCTTCTCAAAATCTCTTCCCACTGCTTTCCTCAACTCATCTACCCCCAACCGCACTGGCCTTCTTGCTTTTCCTCAAATTAGCCGATCTCAGGTTCGCTTTGTGGCCTGGTAAACTGCTGTTCCTTTTGCCTTAATAGGTCCACCCCAAGGTTTTCTGGATGAATGGCTTTCTCTTGGCATGCACGCCTCAGCTCAAATGGCGTTTCTTCTGAGAACCATTCCCTGACCCATACTTTTCAACGACCTTACCCCGATCCCCCCCCCCACACACACACACAGGCACTCACTGTGACTTCAACCCCATTTTATTTTCTCCATAGCATTTATCTTAAAGTATTTTTGCTGTTGTTGTTTATTAACTGTTTATCCTATAAGTTCACATAAACTAGATGTGGGGAAACTTTCTTATTTTCCTTTCTGTCTCCGGCACCTAAAATAGTGCCTCACATGTGGTCACGGCTGACCGTTGTATCACACGCCAGGCACTATTTGGGCTCTAACTTAAGTAGGTCTTTGCTAAGCGAGAGAAGCATCTGCCCAGGGATATTTGCGCCAATAATTTCTTATATATTTATACAATTTGTGCAATTATAGTTCTATGTTCAGATAATTGATTCGTTTTCTAAGTGGCATTGTTTTCGGAGACCAAGACTGAAGTCTGAATGGTCACGAACAGGGAAAATACAGCATTTCTGGCTAAGTATTCTTTACACTGTTGGAGCTATTGATTGAATTACTCTGGAGCGCTCGTTAGATTATGAATCATCTCCCTTCAAATAAATTCCAAAAGCTTCAGTATTTTGGACTAAAGTGAATAGTAAAGTATGTCAAAATAGCTGAGATGGTAGTGAAATCTAGAGAGACCACATGAGTACTTCGATCTTTACTAGTAATTATTAAACTAAAGGAAAACAACCAACAAAATAAACCAAAGCCGCCTACCCAAATTAAACATTCGATTGGCCCTGTGGAGGAACATGACTTGTACTTTTACTGGTACTCCAACCAGAGTGTGTGTGCCACAGATTTGATATAAAAATGTATATACTACAATATAATCTAGTTCTGTGCATCTCCAGGGAACCCCAAATCACAAAATCATCCCACTCAAACTCAACTCAATTGATATTTGGAAGGAAAAGTGAAGCCCGAAGACTGTGAACTCAGACAAGGCAATTAGATTTTAGACGGGCACGGATTTGTTCACCCTTGGGTTTGACGAGCGACAAAGAAAACTATTAGAATTATCCATGTAGTAAACAGCAATATAGAAGTAAACAGAATTCACATCTCTCACAACTGTGATTGCCCACAGAGTTAAATTTGGAGAAAAATGGATGGTCATAATTTTCGGATTCTACTGAGCTTAAGTCCAATATAGTGCTTGATGAAAGACGCTCGCTCTTTCCATAGAAGCTGCAGGGCCTGACTCAAACCACAACTTTGAGCTTCAGTATCTCATGGTCGAAACTAGGGAGGCCTTGCTGGCTCAGTCGGTTGAGTGTCCGACTTTAGCTTACGTCATGAATCTGCAGTTCGTGGGTTTGAGCCCCACGGCCGGCTCTGTACCGACAGCTGGGAGCCTGGAGCCTGCTTCAGATTCTGTGTCTCCCTCTCTCTTTGCCCCTCCCCAGCTCACATTCTGTCTCTGTCTCTCTCTGTCTCAAAAAATGAATAAACATTAAAAGTTTTTCAAAAGTAGAGAGACTAGCACTTACTTCTGAGCTATTTTAAGATTTCGATTAGCGGTACCTGGGGGCCTCAGTCAGTTGAGCATCTGACTCTTGATTTCGGCTCAGGTCACGATCTTACAATTTGTGAGCTCGAGCCCCATGTTGGGCTCTGCAGCGACAGTGCGGAGCCTGCTTGGGATTCTCTCTCTCTCTCTCTCTCTCTCTCTGCCCCTCCCCCATTCCCCCTCTCTCTCTCTGTCCCTCTCTCTCTCTCTCTCTGTCTCTCAAAATAAATATAATAAATAAAAGAAATTTTCTTTTAATGTTGAGAGAGACACAGCAATGTTCACGACATTCATATGTGAAAGGGAAATTTAGAAGCACAGAAGCATGGAGGAGGTTGACCATAAAGACTAGGAAATAACAGAATAAAATTTTAGAAGGAATGGCCAGCAATGCACTGGAGGAAATGGAACCTTCTTTGAGACCAATGGAAGAGAATTAAGTATAGTTGCTTCTACACTGAAAACATTTGTAGAAAGCGTTGGGTATATTACAGGGGACTCACACCAAATGGTTTTTCTTGGTGAAACAGAAGGCGTGCTGATGCAAAGATGATTTTGAAGGTCATGAATTTGCAGTGATGCAAAGGTGCACTGAAGTGTAACTCTGACCAGCTTTGCTCAGTGGTCATTTCAAAGGAATCAGAATTAGGATGCTTCTGTGTGCTTGTAGATGAAGGGCCAGAGGACAAAAGAGTTCAATGGTAATCCAAAAAATCATTTAATGGACAGAGCATGAAGGACAATTTTGATGGGCAACTTTAAATGGACATGAAGGAGCTGGATAGATGGGGGGAAATCAGGTTCAACAACTCTAGTGGTAACATAAGAAAATGAGAAAGTTATACACACAGAAAACGATTTTGAAAACAAAGGATACTGTGACTATACAGTGTTCCTGGGACAGTCCTAGTATAATTTCTAACAGACCTCCCCTTACATCTTTCATTCGCAAAAGCATCCCGGTTTGGACAACAAATTATACAGTCACTCATCATTTTAGATTTTAAGATTGGAGGTACTGAGTATTTCGGGGTGTGGGAACAATGAAAATGTTCTTCGTCAGCTTTTTATGATGGGAAATGGAATTGATCAAAGGCCCCAGCTGCTGCTTCGCTCTGAAATCTATCTAAAATTTGTGCCAAGGCCACACCTCCCAGGCACTATTCCCCACCAATGCCTGAATAATTCTCAGGTGGCCCCGTTCCTGGGAGACAAAGGACACCTTTGTCGATCTACTTTGGCTCAAGGGCATCCTGATGGCTTTGCCCAAAGGTCTTCAGAGTGCACCACAGTCCAGATTGCTCTCTCCCTCTTCCAGCTTCCCCAGCTCCATCCATATTCCCTTTCATAGTGATTCTAATAAAATCCTTGTATACAGTCAGTCCTCTCTTAGTGTCTGCTTCTTGGAGTACCCAGGCTACACTAAGTGGTACTCACAATGGTCCAAAATAATAGTGAGTAGGATGAAGAGTTCTAACTGGTTCCCATACCCTTCCATCTCTACCCCACCTCCCCCCACACCAGTGGTGAAGAGGACACAATTTTGATTGGTACCATGGACAGTCCTTGCCACAAAACAGTCACTCAATTGCTAAATATTTCACCTGCAGTGACCTTGAAAAATATGTCAGAGGAGGGGAATGCTGTAGCAGGTACAAGGAAGCAGACATCTGGAATCTCTGGGTAGAAGAGTACCTAAAACACAGCGGAGTTGGCTGGTTAATGCCAAGCTGCGTTGACGCACTGCATACAGATAATGGGAGACTTAGAGCTGTTAAGCAGTTAATAGCTAAGTGCAGGAACCAGAGGGCCTTAGTGGTAGCACATAAACAGGCCCTCATCACCTGCAGCAGAAGGGCCAAGACACAATGAAACAGCAGGCCGAAGAACTAATCGTGAGAGTCGCAGAGCTCCAGGGACACCAAAGCCGGTCTGTTGTGTGAAGGTCAGGACCCTGATAGGGAAAACCTAGTATCCTGAAAACTTGAAGGGACACATCTAGACGGCTGTCCTGAGTATGCTGACTCCACAGCCCTCCCACACTCCACACAAGGGCACACTAGGCATGATGTGTAGATGGCCCACCCCTCCCATATAATGGCTAGCACTCCTGCCGTAAGTAATCCCCTGAGGCAATTGGTACGCCGTTAGGAGTCTGTCCCATCTCTACTCTTCTGGCCACCAGAAGACACTAGTATAACTCGTGTCAAATTCCAGTATAATCTGACTGTGGACAAGCTGGGACTGATAAGGAAGTTAGGAGATTATATACTTAATGAATTGCAAGGACAATCCACCATATACCAACAAACTACGGGAGAACTCCAGGAACTGGGTTACGAGGGTACTCGATGGGGTCAGAAGTAAGGCTAAATAAGCAAGAATTCATTAGTTTGAATAATTTTTCTTGGCCCATGAGATTTAATCCTACCAAGGACCCCAATGAATAGGGCAAACCTGCTGTTAGGATGGCTCCTAGAAGCCTTGAAAAAATGACGACCAGTGTTGGGCAAAGAAGACATCCATACATTGCCCTGCAAGATGGCAAAAGAGAAAATAAAGAAGCTTAAGGAAGTGGACGTCCAGGAATGGATATGTTAAGGCCAAAACTCCACAACAGATTTGTATTCCCTGAGAGGAGCCAGAGTCTGCACCATTCCCTAAGGTCATCAGGACTGTACTGATGACAGGGGCACAAGAATTTCAGTGGGGGTTCTCCTCATTAAGCTTGGGTTGCTATTAGGAAAGGCACCTGCAAAACTGGATTCACTAATGGCCATGGTGACGACAGAGCCACACAATACCACGGAGGCTAGGTGGCAGTGCTTAACCAACAGAAGTGGAAAGGCCCGCATTTATCACAATTACCAGCAAGATTGTGGGAGCAGCTAAAAGGGTTTGGCCCACGGGGAGCTGCAGATTATTCACAGAGCATGGTGTAACGAGGGGCAAAATAAAGGGTAGACAACAAGGGTGCTGCTTAAATATGGTTGAATATTTGCAACCATAATATTTGCAACCATAAAAAGGTAAGAATGGAGAAGCAGAAGGCTGAGGGAAGTCACCCCAATAAAAAGTCACAATTTTTTTTTCAGTTCCCAGACCTGAGCTAATTTTCAGTTCTAGAGTCCATCGACTGAATAGGTATCTGAGTCGCTAGGGGGAGGGACTTCAAAACACCATAGAAAATACGTGCCATGATAATTTCCCCAGTCCCTGCCCAAAGGGACTTATGGTTATTGACTCAAGTGACTGGTAAAATGGGAATAATCAGACATTTCAAGAACTATTAGACGTAAGATATGAGTTGATATTGGTACACAGAATCATTGAATCAATCCAAAGGATCATTGCATCTCCCCTGTGGGGGTAGGGCTCCATGAAGACCAAGAAATAGAGTCCTGGCTAACTGGCTCACAGTGGACCCAGCAGTTATTTGCCCAGATGCTAAGTATATAATTAGGATGGATATACTTCACATTTGGAGTAATCCCCACATTGGGTCCTTGGCTTGGAGTAAGAGATATACTAGGGAAGGCCAAGTAGAAATCACTGAAAGTGCTTCCCATTCACTCCAGGCAAGATATTAAGTTTAAAAAAAAAAAATATATATATATATATATATATATATATATAAAATTAGAGGTAGAAATTATGACAAATATTAAGGCCTAAAAGATGTTGAGCTGGTGGTCCATATCATATCTACAATGATTTCACCAAGGCGGCCACTACAGAAACTTAACAGATCGTGGAGAATGACTGTGGACTACCAAAGACTTAATTAAACAAGTATAAGCCCTGATTATAGCCACCATGCCATTTATAATATCATGCTAGAGCATATTAATAAGGACTGAGATACATGGCCGTGACCAATAGCCTGGCCAAATGTTTGGAGGCCTGGCAAAACAAAGATACATAAGGCGAGGAGTTCACTAGTAGAGCCATGTGCATGGGCATGTGGGAGGACAAAATGTGAAGACATTTGTGTCACAGGTCAACACCCACCAGAAAGCATCGACTGTAGAAGAAACACTATGCAACCAAGCTGACAAAACAACTCGGCCAGTTCACCTTAGTCAACCTTCACCGTTGGGCATTCCCAAACCGGCAGGACGGGCGCACGAACAGTGCCTGTGGGGGTAGAGATGAAGGCCACGTGTGGGCCCAGAAACACGGACTCCAACTTAAGGAGGGTGATCTGGTGACTTACTACTGCCTCTCAATAACAGAACTGTCGGCAACAGAGACCAACACTGAGGCCCCAGTAGAGCAGTACTCCTTGAAGATACCTACTGGCCAAGTTGGCTATTTGGGGCTCTCTCACCCTGGAAGGGCCAGGAGTTAATCCTCACAGGGATAGATAATTATTCAAGGCATGAGTTTGCCCTTCCTGCTTGCAGAGCCCCAGCCAGGAGCACATCACACCATTGGTCATATGACCTACCACACCATGCCCAGGTGGCTGGTCTCAAAGAACTCTGGGACAGCTTTCTAAAGATACAATTGAAGTATTAGCTAAGAAGACACACTCTGAAAATAGATGGAAAACCTTAAAGGTGTAGTGTATTTGTGGAATCAGAGACCTCTATATGGTGCTCTACCCCAGTATTAAGGATCCTTGAATTTGGGAACCTAGGGTTGGAAGCAAGAATGACCCCAATTACCTTTCCTCCTAATGACCCACTGAGAGACTTATGCTTTCTGTCTCCCCAACTCTGGGCTCTGTAAAGCCGAAGGTCCTGTCTCCCAAAACAGGTACACTCCTTCCAGGGGACGCGGCAAGGTTCCCGATGAACTACAAGCCAGAGCTGAACCACAAGCACTTTGGACTCCTTGTGCCCAGGGACCAGAAACTGAGACAAGGAGTCACGGTCCTGGGAAGGGTAATGGATCCCGGGGTTCTGGAGGAGGCAGAGCTGCCTTTAAACAACGGCGGCAGGGAAGAATTGTCTGTGTGTCCCAGATGATCCACGTGGGTACCTCCTATTACTCCACTGACCCACGGTAAGTGTGAATAAAGAAGTACAGTGATCCCAGACAGCAAGTCTCACACCATTCAGGCATGAAGGTTTAGGTTCTAACACCAGATCAGAACCAAGACCCGTTGAGGAGACAGCTGAGGGCCAGGTGAATTTAGAATGAGTAGCGGACGAAGGAGAGGATGAGGAGCAGTTGTGTCCCCAAGACCAACTGCAATGACTGGGGTTGCAGTCCATCCCGCTACCTTCTTCTGAGCTCTCCTTTAGAAAGAAATGTCCATGGGAACTACGCAGAAGCTTCTTCACAAACGTCTGTGGACAAGTAGATCTGCAGGGCCCAAGGGTTGGATGGTGGCGGCCGTAAGAATGCACCTCGCAGACCTCCTACTACAGGGAGCGTGATTAGCCAGGGGCCTCAGCTGCGGCACCCCGAGATCCGTCCTTGCGTTTGTGCCAAGCCTCACACGCCACCACCACCCCCATCTTCTTCTCCCAATATGTGAATACTAAGGAAGATACAAAGGCAGACCCACTCTGGCAAGACATGGGGTTTCTGTGCTGGCTGACTCTGGCTCAAGGAGTACCCCGTGGCTTTGCCAAACCTTCCTTAGAATGCGTGGCAGTCTCAGTCACTTTCACCCGACCTTCTTTCCATTTATCCTTTGGCTGAGGTCAGATCTGGCATGGCAATCTGACAGCTTTCTCAGCCTCCTCAACCCCTCCATATTTAATCCACACAGGCATTTCTCTGACAAAACTCCTGCACATTTAATCCATATTCACACCTGCATTGACTGAGGATCCAAACCAAGATGGGTAACTAAAAAGAAATGCACCTCATGAACTTGGGAGTGGATGGCTGAAGTGGAATCGGGTCATTGGAGTTTAGGAGGTGAAGAAAATGAAGTACGAGGTTTTGCTGTGCGTCATTCAAGTTTGATATGAACAGTCCTGTAAGTGATGGAACTGGGCACGGTTGTAAAGCAAGTAAAATTGTAAAGGCAGCTGTAAAGTTTCCAGCGCCTCGGAAAAGGCTGTCCCGGAGAATATCCGCACCTAGCTAAATCACAGAAGCTAAAAAACGATCAACCAATCAACCAACCAACCCATCACAGAGCCTAAAGTGTAGTATAGCCAAAAGAATGAAGTTCTGTGAAAACGTTTCACACAAAGAATCTTTATATTTTATAAATAAACATAAATATAAAGATATAGATGTATACTGTACATTCTTTTAAAAAAGTTTTTAATGTTTATTTTTGAGAGAGAGAGAGAGAGAGAGAGAGAGAGAGAGAGCGCGCACAAGCGGGGGAGGGGCAGCGAGAGAGGGAGACACAGAATCCGAAGCAGGCTCCAGGTTCTGAGCTATCCGCCCAGAGCCCGACGTGGGGCTCGAACTCCCGGACCACGAGATCGTGACCCGAGCCGAAGTCGGACGTTTAACTGACTGAGCCACCCAGGCGCCCCATACTCTATGCATTCTATGTAGAATAGATATAGAATATATACAATGTATGTACAGGATACACTTAGAATATATAGATATATAAATATATAGATATAAAAAATATCTAGAGTTGCCTGGCTGGCTCAGTTGGTAGACCATGTGACTTGATCTAGGGGTTGTAAATTGGAGCCCCACCTTAGGCTGAGGGATTACTTGAAAAGAAAATCTTTTAAAAAAAGAATATGTACCTATGAAGCTCTAATTCTGTCTATCTATACTAGCGAAGTGTAGTATCGTGTAAGGTAAAAGGTAATTCGCTTATCAAGAACATGCATCCCAGTGATCCAGTTAGAAAAGTTTGGCAGTGATATTGACAACGAGTCGACAAGTCAAGAATAACAAAAGTCAAAGCCAGGATAGGAAGAGATTATGGGAGAAGTTACATGAAAAGAAGGTAGTATAAAAGGGTGATAGAGGTATGATTTAAGTAGTGTTATGGTTCCAAAGAAATTATAGCATTTTTCCTGGATAACAGACACTGCTATTTTAGGATTGGTATATTTCACTGTTTGCTGCTTAGTTAGACATCCTTGGCCTTTGCTTGGGGATTTCAAACTCGACAGAGAAAAACCACATTTTGCACTATGAAATATCCATGATGTCTTTATTTCTGTTAAAATTAATTCCATACTCCTATCCCTTTGTATGTCTTCACATTCAACATTTTGTATAGTTTCTTCATCTTACTCACGGGACACAAATTCACCACATCAATCATGCTTTTACATTTATACAGTATTCGGTATCTCATTTATGTTCAGAAACAAGTAAGAAAGTGAAAGGATTCATTTTCTCATTTTCAGGAAAAGGGAACTAAGTGTTAGAACATACTGGAACTTCTGACTCCAAGTCCTATGGTCATTTTCACCAATGCACAGGCACTGAATTCACCTTCTTAAGCAAGTAAAGGCGTAAAAGAAAAAGTAGAAGACAGAATTTCTGCGAATATTTCACAAATTATGATTCTGAATGACACCGGAGATGATTTCTTGAAAATAAGGATTAATTTGTAAGTATCCACAGGAAATCATACATTTATTTAATGTTTATTTATTTTGAGAGAGTGATAGAGGGCCTGTGTGCACCTAGGGGAGGGGCAGAGAAGGAGGGAGAGAGAGAATCCCAAGCAGGCTCCATGCTGTCAGCACAGAGCCCGATGCAGGGCTCAATGCGGGGCTCGATCCCAGGAGCTGTGGGACCATGACCTGAGCTGAAATCAAGAGTCGAATGCTCAACCGACTGAGCCACCCAGGCACCCCTGAATTAATACATTTAAAGCTGTAAATTTCCAGTTATGGCAGAGGATTTTGAATCACAGTAGTCCTCACAGAATTAATGGTACACACTATAAAATATTGTTTAAAATATTAGGATCTACTTTTATGTTACACTTTTAGAGGTCAGAAGTCGGAAATGGATCTCGCGGTGCTAAAATCAAGGTGTCAGGAGGGCTGTGTTCCTTTCTGGAGACTCTAGGGGAGAATCCATATCCCTGCCTTTTTCAGCTTCCAGAGGCACCCACATTCCCTGACTCATGCCCTCCTTCCATCTTCAGAGCCAGCAACGGTTGGTCGCGTATTTCTCTTTTTCCACTTATAGAAGGACCTTATGGTTACATTGGGCCAGTCAGGATAATCTTTCCATCTCAAGGTCAGCTGATTAACGTTAATTCCCAATGTATCCTTAATTTCCCTTTGTCATATTCCAGGTTCCGGTGACTAGAACATGGACATCTTAGGGCACCTGGGTGGCTCAGTCGGTTAGGCATCCAACTCTTGATTTCTGCTCAGGTCGCGATCTCATTGTTTCGTGAGTTCAAGCCCCAAGTTGGGCTCTGCGCACTGACCCTGAGGAGCCTGCTTGGGATTCCCTCTCTCTCCCTTTCTCTCTCTCTGCCCCTCCCACACTCACACACACTCTCTCTCTCTCTTAAAATAAATAAATAAACTTAAAAAAAAAAAAGAACAGGTACATCTTTAGGGGACCATTCTGCCTGCCACACAAGGCCCACAAAAGTCCATAAAAGCAGGGGAAAATGTTAAAGAGTTCAACCTTTGAATGGAGGGAACTCAAAGGAGAAAGATTCACATTTGTATAGTTATTAATCTAAAGGCACTCCCAGTCCATGCTGCATAGGAAGGCCATACGTTAAGCAGGAGACTATGGTTATATTAGCTCGAGCAGACGACCAAGCTGGGGCTGCTAGGGTAGCTGCAAATGGAGAAGGGGAATCACAGGGGAGGGAGCCACAGAGTGGAGACAGAGCCCCCAAATCTACATATAAACTTCGTTCAAATCCCTCTAATTCCTGAACGGCTTTTGAGTGAGGGAGACCACAAAGAAACAGCTGGAAGTCCGAGAGAACTCATCAGAGATTTCAGGTACTGTCTACTATAAAGGAGAGTGGGGGCAAATTGGACTTTCGTATCTCCCAGGGAAAACATCAGTATTCTTCAAAGATACAGGACAGAATCAAGATTTTCTACAATATACAACATATCAGCAACAATATCTAGTCTCTAACTAAAACTTACTCCACATGCCAGGAAATAGGAAAATAGTAACAAAAATGACAGTTAATAGAAGCCAATACCAAGATACCTGAGATGACATAATTAGGATACAAGGGCTTTCAGTAAACACAATACGGATACGTCCAAAGTGGTGAAATATTGACACAATGAATGAAGAGAAAGCAAGTATTAATGATAAAATTAAAACTATAAAAAATGGGGGGATGGGGTGCCTGGATGGCTCACTCTGTTGAATGCCCTACTCTTGGTTTCGGCTCAGGACATGATCTCATGGTTCGTGAGTTCAAGCCCCAAGTCGGGCTCTGTGCTGATGGTGCAGAGCCTGTTTGGGATTCTCTCTCTCTCCCTCTCTCTCTACTTCTTCCCTGCTCTCTCTCTCTCTCTCTCAAAATAACTAAGCTTTAAAAAAAAAAGTGTAAAAATAGGGGGAAAATAGACCTGAATTCAGTCATCTGAAATCAGACATTCACTGAATAAGCTTAATAGAAAACTGGGCCCAGGAAATTAGAGAGTCAATTACTTAAGGTAAATTAGTAGAATCTATACAGCTTGCAGAATAGAGAAAAATTTGTGATTAAAAAGACATAAACAGAGCCACGGTGACCTGTGCAAAATGTCAAATCACAAACACGTGTCACTGGAGTTTCAGAAAGAAAGAGCGAGGTAGGAAATTTATTTGAATAAATCATAGCTGCCATTTCCCCAAATTTGTTTAAAAATATCAATTTGCAAGCTCAAGACACTAAACAAGCACTAAGCAGGATAAATTTCAACGAGTTGTAAGAGCAAACGAATTAAACTGATATCATACTTCTAAAACCCATAGTAAGCAAGGCAACAATGTAGAAACATTTTGAGAAATCTCAGGGAAAGAAAGTGTGACGAAGGATGTTATGTTCATTCAAGCTGCCCTTCTTATCAGGGCTCTAGAAAAACAGCTTTATACATAAAAGAACACAAGGATATTCTTTTATTTATTTATTCTTTTATGTCTGTTTATTTTTGAGAGAGAGAGAGGGGGGGGGGGGCAAAGAGAGAGTGGAAGACAGAATCCGAAGCAGGCTCCAGGCTCCAAGCCGTCAGCACAGAGCCCGATGTGGGGCTCCAACCCAGGAGCTGTGAGATCATGACCTGAGCCGAAGTCGGACGCTCAACCGACTGAGCCACCCAGGTGCCCCTACATGAGGATACTCTTTAACTGTAAGTCCTTTTTGAGACTGAACCCTGGGAAAACAAGAGAAAGGGATAGAAGGTAGAAAATGAATTTACAAATCATATATGCTATGACAAAGTAGCAGTCACAGGCTGGCCAGACCCCAAAAGCTAGGGAGAAGGATTAGATTTTGTAGTCTTCCCAGAGCACCTGAAGATGTCCGCTGCTCGTTTGTGATCTTGGGGGGTGTGGGCAGGCACCAGACCCCAAGATTAGACCATCTATTAGCCCAGAGAGAGCTGGGGAACAGGACACACTTTCGGGGGTTTATCTTCATCCAGCCCCCTGCCTTCCGTTCACTCTTGGTGTCATATACTCTTTGGGTTTGGACAACTGTATAATGACATCTATCCACCATTATTGTATCACGCAAAATAGTTCCCTTGCTCTACAAATTCCCTGTGCCCCACCTATTCATCACTCTTTCCCCTAAACCCCTGGCAATCACTGATCTTTTCACAGGTCTCCATGGTTTTACCCTCTCCCGAATGTCACAGATGGAATCACGCTGTCGTAGCCGTTTCACATTGGCATCTTTTACTTAGTAATAAGTATTTAAGTTTCCCCCATGTCTTTTGATAACCTGATAACTCGTTTCTTTTTAACACCGAATAATATTCCATTGTAGCGATTTCCCACATTTTACCTATCCATTCACCTATTAGAGGATATCTTGGCGGCTTCCAAGTTTTGGCCATCATCAATGAAGCTGCTGCAAACATCACGTGCACGTTTTTGTGCGGGTATAAGTGTTCAACTTATTGGGGTTAATACCAAGGAGTGCGATCGCCGAATCGTCTGGTAAGAGTATGTTTATTTTGTAAGAAACTGCCAAGCTGTCTTCCAAAGAGGCTGTTGCTCCACATCCCCCTCAGCATTTGGCATTGTCAGCGTTTTGGATTTTGGCCATTCCGATGGGCGTAGAGTTCTTTCTCATTGTTGTTTTAATCTGCATTTCCCTGATGATGTATCATATGGAGTATTGTTTCGTATGCCTACTTGCTACCTGCCTTTCTTCTCTGGTGAGGTCCTTTCAGATTCTTCATCACCGGTCAACATCGTACCAGAGGTGTTTGTCAATGAAACTAGACAAGGGAGGAAAAATCAATTTGAGGTATAATAAGTGGTAAAGCAGTGAAGCGATCTCTATTTTCAGATGCTATGATAGCACATCTAAAGATCTCTAAAGATTCAGTGATAAAACTAATTGGAACAGTAAGAGCATTCCATAAGACATAGCAGGACATAAAATTAATGGACAGAAGTTATTAGCGTTCATATAGAAACCAATTGCTAGCTAGGGGAAATAATATTAGAGAAAAGACCATTTACGACTGCATCAGAGATTACTTTCTTAGGAATAAAACAAACGTGAGAAGTGCAAAATGTATGTGAAGAAAATGTTAAAAGACTCTTGGAAGACACATGAGCAGACCTGGACGAATTGAAGGCTACGTCCCATTCTTGGGTAGGAGGAATCAACGTCACAAAGATGTTCGTTATCTCTGCTAACATATACATTTAACATGCTTCTCATCAGAGTACTTACATTTCAATGGAACTTGATAAGTTGATAATAAAGACAAACAGATAATAAAATTGATATAGAAAACAATCACGCAAGTCGAACTAGGATCATACAAAGAAAGAAAAACTGTAAGGTCTCATTAGATAAATCAGAACAGGTTTGTGACACATGAATAAAAAGACCAACGTGGGAGAACAGAAATGCCAAAAAGTGATCCTAATACGGATGAAAATGTAGTATATGATTAACGTGGCATCTCAAAACACTGGGCAAAAGTGACTTTTTAAAAAACGGTGCTGTGAAAACTGGTCAATGATTTTGGAAAAGATACTACCTCACACCAAAATCAAGAATAAACTCCAGGGGCGCCTGAGCGGCTCAGTCGGTTGAGCGTCCAGTTTCGGCTCAGGTCACCATCTCGCAGTTCGCGAGATCAAGCCCCACACTAGGCCCTCCGCTGTCAGCACGGCAGCGCCTGCTTTGGATCCTCTGAGCCCTCTCTCTCTGCCCCACCCCTGCTTGAGCTTGCGCTCTCTCTTTCAAAAATAAATATTTAAAATAAAAAGAATAAACTCCAATAGATTAGTTATCTAACTGCAGAAATTGAACGACACGAGTACTGGAAGAAAACAGGGGTGAATTGCTGTCTACCCTATGTATACAGCCAAATCTTCTAGCTACGGCTCAAAATCCGGAGACAACAAGAAAAAATATTGATAACTTTGGCTATGTCAATATTAAAAAAAACTGTTTCATGGCAAAAAAAAAAAAAAAAAAAGAAAGAAAGAAAGAAAAAGAAAAAGAAAACCCACCATAAATAAATCAAAGGGTAACTGCCAGACTGGGAACAAATCTTTACATCATATGTGATATATAAAGAGTGAATATCCTTAATATTTGTGAATTTCTCAAAATCAAGGCGGGGGGAACCCTTAAAATCTTGACCGAAAAAGTGGAAAAAAGATATGAACAAAATGTTCACAAAAAGACATATAAAAATGGCCCTGAAACCTGTTGGAGGATGTCCATCTCACTGATATTTGGAGAAGGACAAATTAAAGCCGTGCTAAGAAATAATCTGCCACCTCACAGAATGGCACAATTTTTTATTTATTTTTACTTTTTTAGTTTTCTTTATTGTTATTTTTGAGAGAGAGACCACGTGTGAGCGGGGGAAGAGGCAGAGGGAGGGAGAGAGAGAGAGAGAGAGACAGAGAGAGAATCTCAAGCAGACACCCCGCTCAGTGCAGAACCTGACACAAGTCTCTATCCCATGAACCTAGGATCGTGACCTGAGCTGAAATCAAGAGTCAGACACACAAAGAAGTGAGCCACCCAGGTGCCCCAAGAAGGGCAAAAATTTTTAAAAATAACAACATATGATGTTAGTGAAGCTGCAGTAAAATGGAGATCTTCAAAGACTGCTGGTTAGCATGCAAACTGATAAAATTCCTTGGGAGGGAAATTTGGTAGCATCCAAGAAAAACACGCATTTACTTACTATTTGAAATAGCAATTCTACTTCGGGGAACTTACCCTGAAGACGTACCTCCAAGAATAACAAAAATATGCACGAGGATATTCATGTTAGCATTATTGGTAATTGCAATATATTGAAAACAACCTGAATTCCCACACAGAGAAGAGTGATTGGATAAATTATGGTAATCCATACATTCCAATATGTTACAGCTGTAAAAAAGGACACGAATGACTTCTGTAAAAGATAAAAAGTTATTCCCAGGGGCGCCTGGGTGGCTCACTCGGTTAAGCATCCGACTCTTTTTTTTAATGTCTGTTTATTTTTGAGAGAGAGACAGACCGACAGAGCACGAGTGCGGAAGGGGCAGAGAGAGAGGGAGACCCGGAATCCGAAGCAGGCTCCGGGCTCTGAGCCGTCAGCACGGAGCCGGACGCGGGGCTCGAACCCACGAGCCGCGAGATCGTGACCTGAGCCGAAGTCGGACGCTCAACCGACTGAGCCACCCAGGCGCCCCAGCATCTGACTCTTGATTTCTGCTGAGGTCATGATCTCACGGTTGTGACGTGGACCCCAGCATTGGACTCCATGCTGGTAGTGCAGCCTGCTTGAGATTCTATCTATCCCTCTGCCCCTAACCTGGCTTGCTGTCTCTCTCTCCAATAAATAAACATTTTTTAAAAAAAGGATTTCCAAAATATATTTTTACATAAAAAATAAGTGCAGAAGATTATCTGTAATATGCTATAAAGAAAGGTAATATAAAGAAAGGTGAGGTAAGAACGGTAAATAAGAAACACACACACACACACACACACACACACACACACACACTCATTTCACAAAAAGAAAGACAGAAAGAATAAACCAAAACTAATGAGGTCATTTATAGAGAGAGAGTGGGTCAAAACATATGGAAAATGTTGGAACAGTTAGAATGGATGGGGAAGAAGGAGTGGAGAGTGAACTTTCTCTAAGTATAATTTTTTGTATGCTACTGACTTTTAGATCTTGGTGAATATTTCTTAGAATCAATAGTAATGACACTAATAATAAAAATCCACAAAGATGAGGATCAGGACACAGAATGAAATACACACAGAATCAAATAAACTTACCTGTCTTATAAGAGAATCACATAACCATAATGAAGTGGGGGTGGGGGGGGGATAAAAATGAACTTTCCTAACTTTGGGAAAAAATACTAGGACTGTATTTCTAGGAGCAAAGACAAAAATGACCTTACACAAACCGTAGTTAATTTTTTTTTTTTTAAGATTTTATTTTTTAGTAATCTCTACACCCAACACGGGACTTGAACTCACAACCCCAAGGTCAAGAGTCGCGAGCTTCACCGGCTAAGTCAGCCAAGTGCTCCAGGCTTGTTTTTCATAGGAGTATATGTTATCAATTTTCAAAAGTATTCTAGAATTAAGCAAATAAATAAAAATACTGTGTATGAAGAGCGATAAATTTCTCACTGTCAAAGATAGGAACTACAAATAAATAAAGAAGAGATGAACCTGTGATATTGGAGTACAATTGATGGTTTCAGTATGACCTCATGACTTTTAATAAATATACAGAGAAATATAGAAATCGATAGACATGTATGCATAAATACATACACATCCTATCTCTGATGACTGAGACCTCCTACTAACAATGACATTCATTTCTTTGTTTCGTTAAATCCCACATGTAAGTGAAATCATATGGTATTTGTCTTTCCGTCAGATTTGTTCCACTTAGCATGATACCCTCTAGGTCCATCGATATTGTCAGAGAAGGGGGTTGGGGTTGGGTGACATAGGTGAGGGAGGCTAAGAGACACAAAATTCCAGTTATAAAATGGTTAAGTCACAGGGATGAAAAGTACAGCATGGGGAATATAGTCAAGAATACTGTTATAATGTTGTATGGTGACAGATGGTAACTATACTTCCTTTCTTTTTTAGTTTCTTTCTTTTTTTTTTTTTTACCTGTTTATCTTTTTATTTTTTATTGATTTTTTTAATACGATTTATTGTCAAATCGGCTGACATACCGTGTGTACAGGGTGCTCTTGGTTTGGGGGGTAGATTCCCACGGTTCATTGCTTCCATACGACACCCAGTGAGAGGAAGACAATCTTAAGCAGACCCCGTACCCAGTGTGGAGCCTGGCGCAGGGCTCGATCTCACACCTACGAGGTAATGACCTGAGCTGAAATCAAGAGTCGGCTGTTTGACTGAGCCACCAGAAACTATACTTATTGTCGTGAGCACTGCATAACGCATAGAACTTTCAATTCGCTGCGTCGCCTACTTGAAACTAATATGACATTTATGTTAATTAAAAAACGTAATTACACTCTGTAAAACAAAACAAAACTCCTTAAGTTCCTACAGTGATAAAAAATAATTTAATAAATAGGTGGGAGAGAAGGGAACGTTCTTCCTCATACTGTAACTCCATGTAATAAAAATAGAAA
This sequence comes from Panthera onca, assembly GCF_046562875.1. NCBI lineage: Eukaryota > Metazoa > Chordata > Mammalia > Carnivora > Felidae > Panthera > Panthera onca. The sequence goes on along the minus strand of NC_138357.1, from coordinate 10,886,342 downwards.
CAATGGTTGACATAGAAAAATAACCAGGGGCGCCTGGGTGGCTCAGTCGGTTGAGCGTCCGACTTCAGCTCAGGTCATGATCTCACGGTGTGTGGATTCAGGCCCCGCATCGGGCTCTGCGTTGACAGCTCAGAGCCCGGAGCCTGCTCCGGGTTCTGTGCCTCTCTCTCTCTCTCTCTGCCCCTCCCCCACTTGCACTGTGTCTCTCTCTCGCTCAAAAATAAATTTTAAAAAAATTTTTAAAGAAAAATAGCCATTTGCAAACACCACAGTACTGTTTCAGGCAAGAAGCCTCAAAGGCTGCTAAAATTAATAGGCAATGTATGATGAAAAATGGGGTAATTCCATAGGCTTGGAGAATCTGCCTCAAGAGGCTGATTATAAAAGTTAAAAATAGTAACTTCGTGGTGGAGAAATCCAGCAGACGGTACCTTAACCAAAGGACCAAAGTTAACATTCCCACCAATGATGTGAAATCAACACTATGCGTTTCCTCAGATGATGCGCTGGGAAGGATATAACATCATTTACGTGGTACTCCTGCCAAGAATTCGGAAGATGAACATAATCACGAGGAGACCTCGTACAATCCCCAAATGTGGGGTTTTCCACAAAATAGCTGGCTGACAGTATTCAAATATGCTAAAGTCATCAAATACAAATAAAGACTGAGGACCTATTTAAAGATAAAGGAGCCGTGAAAACTAAATACAATGTCTGATCCTGGAGTGAATCCTGGACTAGAAAAAGATACTGGCGGGATGGCTGGTGAACTCTGAATGCTGTCTGTAGGTTTTCTTACAGCATTGCAACAATGGTAGCTTTCTGATGTTGATAACTGTGCTGTGATTTTGCAAGATGTTAGCATTTGGGAATTGGGGTGATGTATACATAATTACACTGTGGACCATAATGACACCACTTTTGTAAGTCTGAAAGATTAAAACTTTCAAAAATGTCTATATTTAATTAACTTAACAAAAGGCAGGCCAGGAAAACAGGAACGAAAAGCGTACAGGAACAAAAGTAGAAAACAAAGAGCAAAGTGGTAGACAAAAATCTAATCACATCTATACACATTAAACGTAAATGGACTTAACACTCCAATTAAAATTCACACTGTCAGACTGGATAAAAGAATAATATCCAACTATATGTGTTTGCTAAGGGATGGACTTTAAATATAAAAGCACAGCTCAAAAGTAAAATGATTTATTTATATATTTTGGATCTTAACCCTTTATCAGATATGTCATTTGCAATTATCTTCTCCCATTCCAAAGGTTGCCTTTTAGTTTTGTTGATTGTTTCCTTCACTGTGCAGAAGCTTTTTATCTTGATGAAGCCCCAACAGCTTATTTTTACTTTTGTTTCCCTTGCCTTAGGAGACCTATCTAGTAAGAAGTTGCTACAGCCAATGTCAAGGAGGTTATTGCCTATGTTCTCCTCTAGAATTTTGATGGTTTCCTGCCCCATATTTAGGTCTTTCATCCATTTTGAATTTCTTTTTGTGCGTGGTGTAAGAAAGTGGTCAAGTTTCATTCTTTTACACGTTGCTGTCCAGTGTTTCCAATGTATAAAACTCAACACCCAAAAAGCAAATAATCCAGTGAAGAAATGGGCAGAAGACATGAATTGACACTTTTCCAAAGAAGACCTACAGATGGCCAACAGGCACATGAAAAGATGCTCAATATCACTCATCATCAGGGAAATACAAATTAAAACTACAGTGAGATACAACCTCACACCTGTCAGAATGGCTAAAATCAACAACACAGGAAACAGCAGGGGTTGGTGAGGATGCAGAGAAAGGGGAACCCTCTTACACTGTTGGTGGGAATGCAAACTGTTGCAGCCAGTCTGGAAAACAGTATGGAAGTACCTCAGAAAGTTAAAAATAGAACTAACCTAGGACCCAGCAAACGCACTACTAGGTAGTTACCCAAAGGATACAAAAATACTGATTCAAAGGGACGCATGCACCCCGATGTTTATTGCAGTGCTATCAACAGTAGCTCAACTATGGAAAGAGCCCAAATGTCCATCAACTGATGAATGGATAAAGAAGATGTGGTACATATATATGATGGGGTATTACTCGGTGATCAAAAAGAATGAAATCTTGCCATTTACAATGACGTGGGTGGCGCTAGAGAGTATTGTGTTAAACGAAATAAGTCCGTCAGAGAAAAACAAATACCATATGATTTCATTCGTGTGGAATTCAAGAAACAAAACAGATGAACCCGGGGGGGGGGGGGGGGGGGAAGAGAGAGGCGAACCAGAAAACAGACTCTTTACTACAGAGAACCAACTGATGGCTACCGGAGGGGACGTGTGTGCAGGGTGGGATAAGTGGCTGATGGGTATCAAGGAGGGCACTGTGAGGAGCACCGGGTGTTGTATGTAAGTGTCGAAACACTAAACTCTACACCTGAAACTAATATTGCACTGCATAACTAGAATTTAACTAAAAGCTTGACAAAAAGGGCTCTGGAAAAAGAAAAACTAAAATGATTAAAAAACATACACCATGCGGGGCGCCTGGGTGGCTCAGTCGGTTGAGCGTCCGACTTCGGCTCAGGTCATGATCTCACGGTGTGTGAGTTCGAGCCCCGCGTCGGGCTCCGTACTGACAGCTCAGAGCCTGGAGCCTGCTTCGGATTCTCTGTCTCCCTCTCTCTCTGCCCCTAACCCACTCGCATTCTGTCTCTGTCTCTCTCAAAAAGAAATACACATTAAAAAAAATTAAAAAAAAAAAACATATACCATGCAAACAAGAAAAAAGCTGGAGTGATTATATTCAAATAAGTCAAAGCAGACTTCAGGATAAATGGACCTTGACAGAATTCTATGCCAAACATCAACAGAATGAACACAGTTGAAGTGTGCATGGAATATTCACCAAGATTGACCATATTACTTCCAAGGATTCCAATGATACAGAATATGTCCTCTAACCACAAAAGAATGGTTACAGATCAATAATACTATCTCGAAAATCCTCAAATAACTGCACATTAACAAAACACATGCTTCTAACTACCTCTTCAGTCCAAGAAAAATCAAAAAGGACATGGGAAAGTATCCTTAACTGAAAAAAAATACAACATTAGAATGTATGGGTTTGTAGCTAAAGCAATGTCTAGAGAGAAATTTATTAGTTTGAGTGCCTAAATTAGAAACAAACAAACGAAATCTAGCTTTTCATCATAAGAATCTAGATAAAGTAGATCTCATAAATCCAAAGTAGAAGGAAGGATATAATGAAGTAAAAAGAAGAAAAAGAAAAAAAAAAAACAGTAACCAAGCCAAAATTTGTTTCCTTGAGAAGATCAATAAAATTGCCCCCTAGCAGACTGGCTGAGGAAAAAAAAGAGAGAGAAAAAAATTTCCTAGATCCAGAGTAAATGATGAGATATCACTATATATCCTACGTGTATTAAAAATATGATAAAGAAATGTCATAAACATGTTTATGCCCGTTATTTTAACAACGTAGATGAAATGAAAACATTTGTTGAAAGACACATTATCAAAACTGTTAAAAATGACACAGAAAATCCGAATGCCCCTATATCTATGAAACAGAATAATTTGATCAAAAACTTCTCACAAAGAATACTACAGGCCCAGATGATTTCACTGTTGGATTCACATAATGGAGAAATAAAATCAATCTTACACAAATACTTTCAGAAAATAGAGGGAGAGAAAGAAAATATTTGGCGACTCATTTCACAAGGCCAGCATAACCCTGATACCAAAACTGAAGAAAAAATTACAGTAAAAGAAATGACCAAACAATATCATCTGAATACAGACGCCAAAAAAACAAAAAAAAATCACATGCAAATCAAATCCAGAAATATATTGATAGTATTTTATGACCAAGTATAGATTGTCCCAGGAATGCACAATTGGTTTCATATTAGAAAATCTATCAGTGCGATTAATTATATTAGAAGAATAAAGGAGGGGGGTGCCTGGATGGCTCAGTCGGTTAAGCGACTGACTTCCGCTCAGGTCATGATCTCACGGTTTGTGGATTCGAGCCCCGAGTCATGCTCTGGGCTGACAGCTGGGAGCCTGGAGCCTGCTTCCGATCCTGTGTCTCCCTCTCTCTCTGCCCCTCCCCCACTCGTGCTCTGTCTCTCTCTCAAAAATTAAATAGACATTAAAAAAAAGAATAAGGGAGAAAGTCATTTGATCATTTACATACATGCAAAAAACAGGAGCTGACTAAATTTAATTCTGTTCATGACAAAAACTTCCAGCAAATTTAGAAGAGAATTAACTCAGATTGATAAAAAGCACCTACAAAAGACAGACAAAAAACAACAGTTGTAATCATGCTTAATGATGAAAGACCACACACGTTTCCCTTGGATTCAAAACAAAGATGAAATTGGAATCTCTACCATCGATTGCATAATAATGTGATTTTAAGTTTGCTGACTTTTTGTTTGTTTGTTTGTTAGTTTTGAGAGAAATGGAATGAGTGGGCATGCACAAGCAGGGAAGGGGCAGAGAGAGAGAGAGAGAACCCCAAGCAGGTTCCGCAAAGACAGCATGGAGCCTGATGTGGGGCTCAAACCCACAAATCACAAGATCATGACCTGAGCCGAAGTCGGACACTCAACTGAGTGAGCCACCCGCGTGCTCCTGAGTTTGCTGATTTTGATAACGGTATTGTTGTTGTCTACGAGAACGGCATTGTTCTTAGGAAATATACACTGAAATATTTAGGGAAAACGGGCACAATAGCTACAGATTAATGTCAAATGATTCATTGAAAGTGGAAAGAGGGAAAAAAAAGCGGAAAGAGGGACAGAGTGACAGAGGCACAGAGAAGGAGTAGGAGAGGCAACGATAAAGCACCTGGGGTGAAAATATCAAGAATTGGTAAACCTTGGTAAAGTGTAGAACAAGAGTCGTTGTCAAATTATTGCAATTTATCTTTATGGTTAAAATATATTAAAAAGTTAATGCATTCAGTTCTTAGTAGAGTGTCTGGTCCACTGAGGCCAGTTAATAAATGATGGGCATCATTATGAATAATGAATAAGTGAATGAATTTGAACACCAGTAGAAGGAAGAAAGGGTAAAACCAGTTGATTCACCAATATGATAACTCTGAATCAAAGATATTAAATGAATTCTATTTTCCCAAAATGTTTACATGCCTACCACATCAATAATCAGTTTGGTGAATTGTACTCAGAAATTGAAATCTCTAAGACCTTAGGGTTAACAATTTTCCTTTCAAATATGTTTATTTTAGAAAGAGAGCACGCGCAAGCAGGGGAGAGGCGCAGAGGGAGAGAGTGAATCCCAAGCAGGCTCCACGCTCAGCACGGAGCCCAAAACGAGGCTCAATCCCCCGACCCTGGGATCATGACCTGAGCCAAAATCCAGAGTTGGATGCTTGACCGACCGAGCCACCCAGGTGCCCCGAAGAATTAATTTTTTATGTTTATTTTTTTTAAGTCGGCTTCACACCCAGTGCGGGACCCAATGCAAGGCTTGAACTCATGACCCTGAGATCCAGACCTGAGCTGAGATCAAAAGTCGGTCACTTAACCGAACTGAGCCACCCAGGTGCTCCCACAATGTTAGTGATTTAATCTCCTGCCTCCTATCTTGTCTTGATCTAAGTGACTATGGTAAATAAGTATATTTCAGTAGAAGAGTATGTTTCTTTTTCTCAAACTGTGTTTTCAAAATACTCGCTCTTATTATTACATGAAATTTAACAAAATCTATAATTGGTCAACAACTGTAGATTCTTGTCCCGCTTGGGCAAAATGAAAATTGAAATGTTTCTCTATGAAAACACTGTTGTGCACAATTTCTCAATCTCAGTTTTTCTTTGGAGAAGTGGATCATTAAGTGCCCACTCTATGAAACACCAATATGTGTCACATTATGGGAACAATTCACACTGTAAAATCAAACAAATATTTCAACTCAGATCGGAAAATGAATGAAGTTCCAAAGTCTACTTGAAAAGAGAAATTAAGGTCAGTGTGGTCGCAAATGAAGTTTAAAATGTTTGTCTGGAAATCAATAGAGCTGCTTTATAGATAAGTATGCACTTAATACTATATGGAAAGAAATAGAAACAGTGGGTTCAAGTGAGGAATTGCACTGCAAGCATGTGGGATCTCAAGGAATATTCTGCCCACCCTTCTTTCTATTGTCAGACTGTGGTAACACAGGGGAAAACGTAAAGCTCGTGTATGGTAGAGAGTTGTTCTCCCCGTTCATTCCATGTCCATCCTTTGCACACCTCCTACAGCAAAATGACATCAACTGGGCTGTATACTTAAAAAAGAAAATTCAAGTGTTGAGGGGCCTGGGTGGCACAGTTGGTTATGCATCGGACTTTGGCTCAGGTCACGATCTCGTGGTTCGTGAGTTCGAGCCCCGCGTCGGGCTCTGTGCTGCCAGCTCAGAGCCTGGAGCCTGCTTTGGATTCTGTGTCTCCCTATCTCTCTGCCCCTCCCATGCTCATACTCTGTCTCTCTCTCTCTCTCAAAAATAATAAACAATAAAAAAATTAGAAAAAAATAAAAATTCAAGTGTTTAGTAAGCTATAGCATACACAACAAAAAGTCCAAAACTCTCAGTTGTACACACTGATGAAATTTTACAAAATGACCACACCTCCCCTACTCTTTTTGTGCCCTCTTCCAGTCACTACCCACCCCCGTCCCTGCTCGAGGCAAAATATCTTGATTTCTAACAGCATTAAGTTTGCTTTGTATGTCTTTGTGAGTATGTACTTGTGTCTGTATAAGAGATGTATGTGAGATTCATTCATATTGTTGTATGTACTTATAAGTCATGTATGCCCTCATTGCTGTGCAACATTCCATCCTGTGATCATGTCAAAATGTATTCACCCTTTCTACTCTTGATTTCTTGGGAGGTATTACAAATGGTGCTGCTATAGACATTCTTTTACATGCTTTTTAGTGATGATCAGATCAGCGCGCACTTCTTTTTAGACATGTACCCAGAAGTGGAATTTTTGAGTTATGGTGTATACGAGTGTCCAGCTTTATTAGAGACTGCCAAACACTGTTTTCCAAAGTATTTGTACCAATGTATATCCTTATCAACTATGTGTGAGAATTCCAGTTTCTAGATTCTAATCAACAGTCAGTATTGTCTATCCTTTTCTTTCAGACATTCTGGTGGGCGTGTGGTTGTGCTCCTTTCTTTTTTTTAAAGTTTATTTATTTTATTTTGAGAGAGACAGAGACAACATGAGAGGGGGGAGGAGGAGTGAGAGAGAGGGAGAGAGAGAATCCCAAGCAGGCTCCACACTACCAGTGCAGAGCCCAACATGGGACTTGAACTCATGAAACCGCGAGATCATGACCTGGGCCCAAACCAAGAGTTGGATGCTTAACCAACTAAGCCACCCAGGCACCCCACTGTTTTTTGCCCTCACTGGAGTGTATGTATCTAGTGTCTGTATGTTATCTCATGCCCCTATAGCTTAGAGAAAGATGAGCTGAGAAAGATGAGCTAGAGAAACTTTTTGATCTTGGAAAACTCACTAAGACCAAGTGAACCTCATCTTCTTTGTGAAAACAAGAAATGACCAGTTTGCCTATCTTATCAAACTTCTGTATGGATTAAGTAAAATAAAGTAAAAGACATGCTAAAGAGTCAAAGAAAAACCATTATTCCCATCATTTAGTACAGTGATTCTAAAACTTTCTTCTGTATAATACTCTGAATCAAAGAAAGTTCACCTGAGCTCTGAATCAGAATTTCTAGGGAAGTAGTTTGGGAATATGGGTTTTGGACTAGTATCTTCAGGTGGTTTCTATGATCACACATACTTGTAAGCCATTGATCTAAACTGTGTGTGTGTGTGTGTGTGTGTGTGTGTGTGATAAAATGTCTTTTACACTCTCCAAGTGTTGTTATTTTCCATTATTTAACCATGGCTGTTATCTTCAGATATTTCTACAGGATGAACAATATGTAAGGTAGTCTTAAGTCCAATATCAGCACCCTCTGAAACTGTTGAACATGAAAGGGCCCTAATCGACTTTATAGCAACACTAAATACAATCACTTATCTACGCCTTGCTTGTAAATTCACTATCTCTGGGGAAGCGCATTAAGGTTTTCATTGATCTGACACAGAAAAGCATAAACATTTGAGTGTATGGAATGGAACTTGTTTTTGTTTTTTCCATACTCGTATTAAAATTTTGTTAATGCAAACGTAAATTGGTTCAACTTTCTTAGGAATTATTTTGACTAGATAGATATAGACAGATATCAAGTACCTTATAATTTGTGTATGCATTGACACTTCCAAGGTTTCTTCGGGGGACTTTTCTTAAAATAAGAGCCCCACATGAGGACAGTGCTTTCTACAGAAAAACGTCCACTGCGGGGCGCCTGGTGGCTCAGTCAGTTAAGCGTCCGACTTCAGCTCACGTCATGATCTCACAGCTCTCAGAGTTCAAGCCTCGCGTCAGGCTCTGTGCTGACAGCTCAGAGCCTGGAGCCTGCTTCGTATTCTGTGTCTCCCTCTCTCTCTGTCCCTCCCCTGCTCACGCTCTCTCTCTCTCTCTCTCAAAAATAAATGAACATGAAATAATTTTTAAAAAAGAAAAGAAAAGAAAAATGTCCACTGTGACCTTATTTATAATAAGAAAAAAATGGAAGCGGTCCAAATGTTTAACAGTACCAAATGGTTATATGATACTGGTATTAGTAATAATAATATAAATTCACCATACCTTGATGGTTTCCCCACATTTCGGTCAATATCAAGCATAGCATACATATCCATACATATAAGCCCATAAAAAGGTTTGGAAATACTTCTTTATAGCAGCTTTACTCATCATAGCCAAACCTGGAAGCAATTCAAATGTCTATTAGCAGATGAATATATAAATAAATTTTGGTATATCTTTATAGTTTAGCACTACTACCAAAGAAAAAGGAACAAACGATTGGCATCACAACATTAATAAATCTCAAAAACATACTGAAAGAAGCCAGACACAACAGAGTATACACATACAATCACATTTATACGAAATTCTAGGGGAGACAAAACTAACCTATTGTACCATAAAGTCGATTGGTGGTTGCCTAGGGCTGGCGATGAGGGAGATTGAATTCAATGGGGCATGAGGGAAGTTTCTGGAGTGCTGGAAATTTTCTACACTTCGGGAATGGTGTGATTTTATAGATGTATAGAGTTGGCAAGACACTGGAAAATACAGCTGAAGTGGGCTCCTTTTATTGTAAGTAAATTATTTTATAAAAATTAAGAGTGATGCCTAAGAGACATAAAAACCAGTCTTTTCATTTCCTCGTTCTCATATTACCCGCAAGAAATTTACGGCTTCTGAAGGGAAACTGTTCATCCTCTCCTCACCTATCTTTTCTAACAGCTGGTTCATTTCTAAAAAATCTTGGAACAGCCATGCCCCGAGAGAATTTTTTGTAATGTGCGGATGGTCTGTTATAATATCAAATTAGATTGTGTTGAAAAATAAAGCACCGCGGTCATGTGTAACTCAAAGGCTATTTCCTGACACCGAAGGCGGTTTTCAGTGGTCTGCATGGTGAATTAGTTTCGTAGCCTCTGTTCATATTGGGAATCCGGTTTTTATTTCTCTCGATGCTGGAAGAATGCCAGTGCATGTCAGTCAACTTCATTCATTGCTTTCTACACGTGTCCTGCTGGTTCACATATTCAGAAATCTTACTGAGGGAAAGAAAACAGGCATTGCATTCTAAGTGACTATACCAGAAGAAAATGATGAGAATGTCTCTGGTGAATAACCTTCACGAGATAACCGTGTGTATTTGGTACCTTTTGCATTTTTTTAAAGATTTTATCTTATTTTTTTATTTCTTGTTAGCATTTATTTATTATTGAGAGACAGAAAGAGACAGAGCATGAGCATGGGAGGGTCAGAGAGAGGGAGACACAGAATCTGAAACAGGCTCCAGGCTCCGAGCTGTTGGCACAGAGCCCGACGCGGGGCTCGAACCCACGGACCGCGAGATCATGACCTGAGCCCAAGTGGGACGCTCAAGCGACTGAGCCACCCAGATGCCCCAAGATTTTATTTTTAAATTGTCTCCACACCCAACGCAGGGCTCAAATGCACAGCCCTGAGGTCAAGAGTTGCAAGCTCTGACAGCCCGCCAGGCGCCCTGGTACCTTCTGCATTTCGAAGCCTTACATTTTCCTGTCAGTCTACCAGAAATCTACTATCATCAAGTAAGGACATACTTAATAGGATATAGTACTCTTTCTACTCGATATGAAGATTTTCACATATGGATGTAGTCCTATGAATGTGTGCGTGCGTATTGGAGCCATAATATTCAATCTTAGTTTATTTCTTCTTTTAGAATTCTGATTACTTAGTGCACTTTGGGTTTTTGTACTTAACGACTGTGGGACATAAGGCGTTTTCAACAGGTTTTGTTGAAATAATGCAGTTCGGTAGGGCCGGCTCGTCTTCAATCTGCTTATGCCACCCCAAAACATAGGAAATATGCTGTCGAAAGAGTAACCATAATGCTATGCATAGTGTAGGTGGTCTACAAATTCAATAGCCATTTATTGGGCATCTGTTAATGTCAGGCAACGATAAATATGCCATGAGAGTTGCTTTCAAAGGACTAACGGATGAGAGATTTGTTTGGGAATATATAGAATTCAGGGTTTCCTGAAAAAATACATCATGGTGAAACTAACAGATATTTACTGTGTGAGACTTAGTAGGGGCCTTAGAGAATATGCAGGGTACCCTTCTGCAATCGCCCCGAGGAGTGTTCACACAGGCACTTCTCGAACACATGTAGTGACTAAGAACTTGCTAAGTCTTAAAATAGCTCATTCCGTCGTTGGCCAGCTGTCTGTTAGAAACTATTTTTCTTGTATCAAATCAAAATCTATTGCTCTGTGACTTCTGCACACTAGTTTGAGTTATTCCCTCAGGGACCATAGGAAATATAAATCTAAGTATATTTTTTCTTTGAAAATATTATGCACTTTAAGCTTTCACTGTATGGAAATGATAAGAGGCTAAAGCAACCTTTATTCATAGAGTCCCTATCACTGAGAGAAATCTTAATTTTTATGCTCAAAAGAGTATGCCATTTCCTTTCCAGATACTATGAAAGAGCCCATGTTTTGAACATTTAAAATGTCAAATACTGCGTGAAGTCGGTTCTTGAAAGTATATGGATTTGATTTTTATAAAAGGAAGGAAAAGAAATTATGGAAAATAGCATTTATTGACTATGTATTGGGCACTTGGAACTATGCTACCTGCTCACACACCTATTACTTAGTATCGACAAACGGTGCTGGGAGGTGCTATTGTATTTCCATTTTTCAGATGAAGAAAGCAAAGCTCAAATAACTGATCCTACTTTTCAGTCTGTGTGAATTTCTCTTCGGGACTCTTCCTTAGTCACAAAGCCCGGCCTCAAAGTTTAGCTCTCCTTGTTAACACATGAGCTTCCCTGCCCTTTTTGAGTCACTGGTTACCTGAACCCCGACAGCAAGGAGCGTCTGAAATTGTTCGTGCTTTCGTGTGACCTCGTCAATGTCATGGGCACTCATATTCTCACCGAGCTCTAGCTTTCTCGGTGACCTTCAGTGTGTTGGACTAGTTTGAAAAGCTGGGCTCCTGTGCAGAGTCCTATTCCTAAGTCGTCCCAAATACGTTGATCACCCATAATCACAAAACTTAACCGATGGACAGCATCCATTTAAGCAATAATTAAATAAATATGAACCGAGTATCTGCTATTTAGGAGCTCTCTCAGTCTACTGCAGGGAGGGCGGTAGCACCCATCGTCAATCGTCTGTTCCAGAATTAGGGAGAGAGTTCGAGGATGCTCTCGAGAGGAGGTGATACTTGTAACAGAGTCTGGAGAGGAAATACAGCTGATGTAGATAAAGAGAGGGGCGCGAAAGACATTTGAGAAGAGAGAAACACGCAGAAAATGTAGATAATGCCCGGAAATGTAGTGGTGGGGAGGAAATGTTAGGGACGATGCAATGTTCATCGAGGGGATAAAACAGAAAAGATTCATATGTTCCAACCAAAAGAGAATACGGATAAATAACTTCACTGGCAGATTTCATAATAGTTTTCACTTTGAAGAAAAGAATTCCTTAAGCTCAGAGCAACGGGACAGGTGCCTGTGTGTGCGCGTGTGCGTGCGGTTCGATTTTCCCGGACGGGAAGGGGAAAAAAATCTAGACTTTCTGGTTTTCGGCACAAAACACCCGGCAACCCTTGGGGTTGGGCCCGGCTGGGGGACTGGCGTGACCACAGGCTGGGATTCCACGTATTCCGGTGAGACCTCCAGGTTACAGTGTATCCACGGGACCTTCAGTACACTGTTACCTTAAGGCTGAATCCAACTCACCACTGCATTTACGAGATAAGTAAGCCCCTTAAAAACTGCCTGAGCCATCAATTCAAAGGAGTAGTGGTGAGAGAGATTTGGGTCATTGAAATGATTTGAAATACTATATAACATATTAGCTATTTAGTTCTCCAGTAATGGTCCCTTGGCATTCTATAGAAGCAGGCACTGCAGAAAGCCTTGCGTTTGGGGAGCAATCTGTGAATCCGTGAAGCTATTCAGAGCCACACCACTTTGAAGCCCACTTTCTGCCACAATCTTATTTACTGTGTATTATAACGTTTAGTAAGAGAAGGAAAACCAGCTCTTTGGTGGCGGTAATGTTGGTGTTAAGTTTTTAAATGGAAAGCATCCGGTTTCCATGTGCTTAATCCTGAGTACCGTGCAGAGGTGAGAAAGAACTAATCAACCTCACTTTTCTCTCGCTTCTGTGTCTGGAACTCCAGGGTGGAGGGGAGAGTTTACCTAGAAGGCGGGTATACAAAAACATAAAAATAAAACCACGCAGTGTTTTGCTGACTTTTAAATGATGCGATTTCAAGATCTGGTAGGTGAGAGGTAGGGAAGAAAGACTGCCCATAGCCAGTATTCCTCATATCGATCACCTAAGAATTTCCTCATGCTATTATATCCCTGAAATGTTACTTAGCCCAGAAAATACAGTGTGGCTCCCTCCCATATCTTGCTGACCCTAAAAGCTGAGCCTACTTGATCCCAAGATTGTAGTCCAGGATCAAGGATTGACTAGGTTGAGGTGGGAGGAGAAAAAAAGAGTCTGGGGTCAGGAGCCCACTAGATAACTGTCAGCTACATCGTCTGAGCCACACTGACCTGACCCACACTGACTTACAGCCTTTTTCCAAAGTACATACAAAACAACAGATTAAACCATACAAATTAGGGGTGCCTGGGTGGCTCAGTCGGTTAAGCGTCCGACTTCGGCTCAGGTCACGATCTCGCGGTCTGTGAGTTCGAGCCCCCTGTCGGGCTCTGGGCTGACGGCTCGGAGCCTGGAGCCTGCTTCCGATTCTGTGTCTCCCTCTCTCTCTGCCCCTCCCCCGTTCATGCTCTGTCTCTCTCTGTCTCAAAAATAAATAAATGTTAAAAAAAAATTAAAAAGAAAAACAACATACAAATTAATTTGTTGTACAAATTAGTTTAGTCTATGTTGTGGGCATGAAAAATTTCGTACATACATACATACATACATATTTATTCAAAGTTCTGGAGGACAGCACCCCTCATTAGAAGTTGTCTTTAGCTTGGGAGATTGAGTTATTTTTACATCTATTTTGCTATATTTTATAATATTTTGTGCAATGCACAGGTATTACTTTTGAAAATACAACAGATATTTGAAAGAAAGTGAGAAAATCTGTGCAAAGAAAAATTAAAGAAGGAAAACATAACATGAAACTACCCAACCTACATTCCACAAGTTACTGTGAACTTGCATTCTTCATTTGACAAATATTTTTATTCATCTACCATTTGTTAGTGAAAGAGCAGACCTAGGCCGGCCGACTAGTGACTATGTCCCCCACGTGGCCGCAGAAAGAAGTTCCCGCTCAAACCTCAGACCACGCCTCCTCCTCTTGAGTGACTTATGTTTTCTAAGAAAGCAGACTATGGATTGATGCATTCTTCCGAAGTCTGAGGTGGGAGGAAGGGGAGTGTGAGAGGCGTGGAAAGTGTGAGGAGAAGAGGGAGGGCTTCTCTCAGGTAGGGGCCAGGGGCAGGAGCCCTCAACCCTGCCCAGGCTTAGAATGACCTGGGAGCATTTTACCCCTCCCCAAACCAATTAAATCAGAGTCTCTGGGGATGGTGTTCGGTGCTAGGTATTTATATGGCACAGCAAGGCTGACAGCCAATGGTTAATAGGTGACCAGTGAGAAACGTTCTGTATATACCGAGACCAAACATGTTAGAGACCCCCAGACACAATGGTTCTTAAACTTCAGGTGCATCAGAATCTCCTGGAAGACTTGTTCAAACACAGATTGCTGAGCCCCACCCCCAGAGTTTCTGATTCAGTAGGTCTGTGACCACCAGGCCCAACATTTGCATTTTTAACAAGTTCTAGGTGACGCTGATAATTGCTGATCTGGGACCACACCTTGGCAGCCATTGTTCTATCCTTCCCCAGCCAATCGGCTGAGGCCATGACCCTTCCCCAGCCAATCGGCTAAGGCCATGATCCCTATAAAACCTTTGTGCTTTTGAAACCCACTCTCTCTCTCCGGTATCTCACCGCTGCGTCGGTGCAGGTAGGGGATTGAGCTCGAGCTAGCTCGAAGAAAGGCTCTTTGCTTTTGCATCGGACTCGGCTCCCTGGTGGTCTTTGGGGATCGCGAATTCTGGGCATAACACTAGGAACTGAGGGCTACAGAGTTAAAGAAGAGAAATACTTTTCCTGTCTTCATAGAACTTACTCTCTAGTGAAGGAGGCAGATATGAATCAAATAATCATACAAATAAATGAAAATGGGGTGCTTGGGTGGCTCAGTAGGTTGAGCATCCGGCTTTGGCTCGGGTCGTGGTCTAATGGTTTGTGAGTTTGAGCCCCACATCGGACTCGCTGCTGTTAGCACACAGCCTGCTTGGGATTCTCTGTCTCCCTCTCTCTGCCCCTCCCTCTCTCTCTCAAAAATAAATAAACGTTAAAAAAAACAAATAAGTGAAAATGTACACCTGTGTTAAGTAATATGGAAGGATATGTAATTATGCAAACGTATAATAAAAGAAGTAGGTTGTTTGGTTTGGAAGTTATGTTATTCAATGATCGATTGATTCAATATGACACTTTGCTATTTGTGAGACCTCTACTTGCCTCTGAGCTTCCTGGTAGCCAAAGGAAACAAGAAATATGATTGCTTGCATGATTCATTCCCAAGAGAAGCATAACTATCTACTTTTAGGACTAAGCCCAAGTTTCATAAGGGACCTTGAAAAGATGACACTCTTCAACGGCATTAACAACATCTCTACAGTAAGTAGGAGTCTATCACCTATCGCCAGGGCCGGGGTCCTTCTCTTCCACTGCCAGAGTTTCTTTTCCAAAATCTCAATGGCTCAATGGCTCCTATCTGGACATCAGCCCGTTACTCGCTGTTTCCTCCCTAGGTAGGTGCTTTGCTTACACCTCCCTTTGGGATTTAATTTTTAGCACTGTCACAGAATTTTCTTCCCTAGTATTGCTGGCATCGGATTAAATAACCTTATTGAAGCATATGTCTGTATCTTAAGCAAGCTCTTAACGAAACTTAACAAAACGGTATTAAGGACAATAGTCATCCTCATTAATGAGCACTTACTAGACAACAGCCCCTGTGCTAAGTACTTTATATACAATATTTAATCCTACTGTAACCACAAGGTAGAAAATTATTCTTGTGTCTATTGTTAGAATGAGGAAATTGAGACATACAAATGGAAAGGTAACTTGCTTAAGGTTACACATCTATTGCACGGTCAAGCTGAGCTGTGAACCAAAGGGCATGCCCCAAACCACCAAGCTCTGTCTAGTGGCGGTGGCTATTAGTCATCTGCCAATGCCTATTTTCCACGCCAGGCCCTCCCAGGCCCGGCTCAGCCCTTCACAAGTGTCGCTATTCATACGCTAACTCATTCATTCATTCATCCACTCGCTCATTCACTCAACTAATATTTACTGAGGGTGTCTTAGGACCAAGCAGTATGCTAACCATTAAGCATATGACAATGAGCTACGTAGATAGAGGCATACGTGCTGACACGGACTCACTCCAGCATGTGATTACAAACGGTGATAAATGCTGTGTTGTCGACACAGGAGACCCCGATATAATGTGTGAAGTTGGGGACTTGAAACGTGAAGAATGGGTAGTAATTAAATCGGCCACAGTGTGGCCCATGGCAGGGAGGGCACAGGTGCAGACGATTTTAAGTGGACGGAATAATTTGTGAAAAAGCTTTGACACTGTCAAGAATGTACCCAGTTGAGGAAATTAAATAAAGGCATCACAGTAGGAATAAGGGGACACTGAAGAGAGTAGTAGGACATGACGTAGGAGGCTTTGGTAGGGGTCATACCTCTGCTCACGTAAGTACTCTGAGTAGATAGGATTATGGTAGAAATTGTGTGCGAGGCTTTTTTTTTTTATGTTTTATTTATTTGTGAGAGAGAGAGCACAGTGGTGGAGGGGCAGGGAGAGAGGGGAACAGAGACTCTGAAGCGGGCTCTGCACTGACAGCAGTGAAACCGATGCGGGGCTCGAACCCATGAACTGCAAAATCATGACCTGAGCCAAAGTCAGACGCGTAAACGACTCAGCCACCCAGGGGCCCCAAAATTGTGGGTTTTTAATCAGAAGCGTAATGGAAAGCTATGGATGAGCTTTAAGCTATGGATGAGCTTTGTGCATGGATACCATGCACAGATTTGTTTTCGTTGTTTTGTTTAAAACTGGTAAATAGTAGTGGAAAACATTAGGAAAAAAAAAACAGAAATAGGAAACTAGTTAGGACACTACTACAGGCAGCTGAGTGGTTGCAGAGGCCCCGACTCCATTCTTTTTATTAATTCAGATATAATTGACATATAACACTGGTTAAATTTAACATGAAGCGTGTTGACTGAAGACATTTCCAAATTGCAAAATGTTTACCCCCATAGTGTTAGCTAACACCAGGTCACATAATTATCATTTCTTTTTTGTGATGAGAGCATTTAAGATCATGAAGTCTTCTGGGCACCTGGGTGACTCAATCGGTTAAGCATGTGACTCTTGATTTTGGCTCAGGTCATGATCTCACGGCTCGTGAGTTCGAGCCCCACATCAGGCTCTCTGCTATCCGCGCACAGCCCGCTTCGGATCCTCTGTCTCCCTGTCTCTCAGCCCCTTCCCCGCTCACGCTCTCTCTCTTTCAAAAATAAACATTAAAAAAAAAAAAAGAACAGTAAGTCTCTTGGCAACATTGAAGTACGCAACATAGTACTGTTATCTATTATCAATATGCTGTTCATTAGATCTCCAAAACGTATTCATCTTCCAGTTGCAAGTTTCTACCCTATGACCAACGTCTCCCCTGCCCCCATTCTAATACCTGGATTATCAGGGTAATATGACAATTGTATGACAATTGTATGGCATATTGTAACAGAATTCTGCTTGCATACATCCCCTTTGAATAACCCAATAGCTTAGACATACGTGTTACAAATAAACTGATTAATTCAGTCAAATAAATGGTTATTTTGGAAGTAACTCGACTAGCAATAAATCAAATAGCCACAGGGTAGGGTATGCAAAACTGTGTGCTCTAAGTTGCTACGTGGTGGTGGGGGGTGCATATGCATTATTGTGGCATCGCAGAAGCAGCGTCTGGTCATTGCTAGCTGCAGACTGAGTTTTCCCATGCTTCTAAATCTCTAGGCACAAGCACCCATCCCAATGCCCAATGCTCAGTAGGAGTTTATTGAGTGTATCGTTTGGTTAAACCAGAAGGAACATTTTTGAGATCTCGCTGTTAGATTATTCATGGAAATTTCTTACAGACGGGACAATATTGTAACCACTCCGTAACATCTTTCTAGAATAATGCTTTATAAACAGCGGCTATTCCACAAATGTTTGTTGAACAAATCTGCATTAGTTTATTCTCTGGAACCTCCACCAAGTATTATACAGCTCTTGCTTTATTTGGTAGAAAGTTAGGGGGTAGGAGTCAGAAGTAGGGAGGTTTTAATCAACACAGTATCTCCATGTACATTCATCATATTTGTTTTATGTCTATGATTTGCATATCTAAGCTTCACTAGGCTGTGAGCTTAAAATGAGGTCACATTGGCTTTCTTTCCTTATTAAAATTTAATGCTCAATTTATAACAGCTCAGCCCTCTACTGACTCAACTGTAGGAATCCCCCAAACTAAGTACACGGCATTGTTT
The DNA here is from genome assembly GCF_046562875.1 of Panthera onca. Classification (NCBI taxonomy): domain Eukaryota; kingdom Metazoa; phylum Chordata; class Mammalia; order Carnivora; family Felidae; genus Panthera; species Panthera onca. The sequence continues at coordinate 10,867,960 of NC_138357.1, read as the reverse complement.
CTGGTGAGCTAGAAAGAATTATCATGCATACGTTCACAGCTAATCTGCAGAGCTATTCCTTCCCTGTTCTGCCTCCCAGCTAGTGGCCATGAGTTAGAACATTCGCCTAAAGAAACTCACTCTGCCAGTATCAAAGTGCCTTTCTAGAGACGTCATTGGTACGAGAAAAGCTTGATCCCAGTGTTCACAAGAAGCCTGAGTGATGCTCGAGTCTCCGCAGAGCTGCAAAGATCTGCCCTTGCCTTGGTTTGATCTTATTTTGTCACTTGGACCCTGAAGTGGCATCGTTCAAGGCCAGAGTCTCACAGGGTATCCCAGGAATGTTGTCCCCTCAACTCTTTCAAGTTTATTTATCCTAACAATTTATGCAATCAAAGAAGAGATGTAATATTTGCATTTCCTATCTCCACCAACATATATCTCTTTGAATAAAAACCATGAAGGACACGGGGCGCCTGGGCAGCTCAGTCGGTTAAGTGTCGGGCTCTTGACTTTGTCTCAGGTCATGACCTCACGGTTCATAGGTTCGGGCCCCATGTTGGGCTCTGCACCAACAATCTGAGTCAGCTTGGGATTCTGTCTCTCCCTCTCTCTCTGTCCCTCCCCCGTTCACGTGCTCTGTCTCTTTCTCAAACAAACTTAAAAAAAAAAAAAGCCACCACCACAAAGGACATACTTACCATAGGCATTTGCAAAAGGAACGCATATTGTCTCTAGATATATGAGAGACTTGAGGGAGTTTATTTCCAGAATTCAAGTGCATGCCAAGGCTAAATACAATGAATTTTGGTTAAAAGTCCTTTTTCCTTGGGGCACCTGGGTGGCTCAGTTGGTTAAGTGTCAGACTTCGGCTCAGGTCATCATCTCGTGGCTCGTGAGTTCGAGCCCCGCATCAGGCTCCGTGCTGACAGCTCGGAGCCTGGAGCCTGCCCAGGATTCTGTATCTCCCTCTCTCTCTGCCCCTCCCCCACTCGTGCTCTGTCTCTCTCTCTCTCTCTGCCTCTCTCAATAATAAATAAACATTAAAAAAATTTTTTTAAAGTCCTTTTTCCTTTCCTTGTATGATTTAGACAATCATGTCAACGTCTCACTAAACTGTTCAGATCTGCATGTTAAAATAATATAAATTAATAATTATATTATAGACACCTAAAAATAATAACCACACACCATACATAAGCCAAACTGGACAATAATCCATATATATTTTCTAAAGGAAAACAAATGTAAAAGAGAACAGTAATGCAATTTCAAATACTGCCAAGTGGAGAATAAACAGACAATGAAAGACACGGGGCAAAGAACTGCATAATTAGCAACCTCAGTAATCCTTCCTTCGCAGTTATTTTTAAGTTATAATTATTTCGCATTCGTGAAAGATCATAGAAAAATATTGCCACAATGGAATATATAATCTATTCATCAGAGGAGTCTGTTTATTCAAATGCTGAGATTAAAAAACTTTATCTAAATAATAATTAGAACATGACACAAGTGTCGTGAACTTCTAGCTTTCATGTTATGCACCTAGCTTGCCTAACCGTGTCCTTTGTCGCTGGCATCTTGTAAAATCATGAATAATCCATTACGGGAGCAGGGGTTCTTAAACTTGGTGGCACACTGCAATCACCTGAGAAAGCTTGACAGAAACAAGTGAGTTGGGGTTTCATACCTAGAAATTCTGACTGAATCGGTACATGGTGTGGCCCGGGCTTTGGGAGATTTTACGACTCACCAGGTGATGCTAAGGGCAATCTTACCTATCTCCGATTTGTGATGGGGACCAAATTAAATAAATTTTGTAAAGCATTCAGCAGTCTGGCACACAGAGTATATGACATATGGCCTAGCAATTCATACTTTTGATTATTATTAATAAATGAAATAATACATGTAGACCGTACATCAAAGAACCAGATACACTAAAAGTTGGTTGATACTATGCTGTTATTAATATTTAAATGACATAACTTAAACCTTATTTGTTTTATTGATAAAATTTTCTTATTTAAATGAAGTTTATTTATTTAAACCGCATTGCCTCCTACGGTCACATTACCAGATGTAAGCCTTCTGCGGCAGCCAATTTTTAAAGGGCTTAATTTAGTGATAAATCTATTGCTGCACTTAAAAAATAGACTAGAATGAAACACCTTGTCTTTTTAAACATGAGTTTGGACAACATCCCATCTTTAGGTCCAAAGTATACCTCTGATAAGCTAAGAAGTAAAGTCATTCAGAGATATGCCATCTAGATAGAAGGGTTAACTTTCTCCTGTTTAAGACAAAGTGTTTCTTGTACTTAATGTTACATAAGCAGTCGAAGATTCTTTTCGTATGCATGTGAACGATGCCCACATAAACCAGTGGTATCTAAGACAAAGGGAAAGAAATAACACAGTGCAACGAAGAGAGTTGTGTCAAGTTCTCATCTGAAAACTGCCAGGCTCCAAATGATGTCACGTCACGGCGGTTGTGGTTTTTATTTTTTGAGGTTTTTATTTTGAACTAATTTGAGAATTATAGAAAAGTTGCAAAGCTACTACCAAGTTCCCCCATAGAACGGTGCTTCCTTCACTCAATCTCCCCTCATGCTAACATCCTGCATCATAGCACAGTTACCAAAACCAAGAAATTAACATTAGAATTGCTATTAACTAGCCTACAGAATTAACTTGGATTTCAGCGGCTTTGCCCCAAATTCCTTTTATCTGTTCCAGGATCTGGTGCACCTTTAGTTGTCACATCTCCAACCTGTGACAATTCCCAAAGCCTTCTCTGTCTTTTGGCCTTAACATTTTTGAAAAGTAATGGTCAGTTGTTTTGTAGAATACCCTTCAGTGTGGGTCTGATATTTTTGGGCGGCTACACTGTGATTATGGATTTTTCGCTAGAATGCTACAGAGGTGAGGTCCCCTTCTCAGTGAAACCAATCAGGACATCCAAGAGGTGGTGGACAGGTCTCATTTCTCTGATGTTAACCTCGATTACTTTAGGGCGGTGTCTGATGGGCTGTACTAGTGTAAAATTGCAATTATTTCCTTTGTAATTAACAAATATCTTGGGACTGATACATTGAGACTATGTAAATACCCTGTTTCTCCTCAAACTTTGCTCACCAACGTAAGCATCCATTTTGCTTGCATCCATGGATTTTGCTTACAATTATGAGTGTTACGATGCTATTTTCTGTTTCCCTCATTCTTTCCACATTTATTAACTGGAACTCTTCAGGAAGAAAGAACTATCCTTATGGCAGAATTAAGTGGGTGAGGAAGATGAACAGGCGCAGGTTTCCAGTTATAAAGTAAGTAGGTCGCAGAGATGAAAAGTACGTCATGGGAAATGTAGCCCATAATATTGTAATAACTTTGTGTGGTGACAAAGGGTAGCTACGCTGATTGTGGTGACCACTGAGTGGCGTACAGAACTGTCCAATCGAAGGGCGTGTTGTACACCCGACGCTAATATAACATTGTACGTCAACTATACTTAGTGAAAATGAACAGTAAAAAGGAGCTATTCCTGGAGCACCTGGGTGGCTCAGTATGTTGGGCGTTGGACTCTTGATCTCAGTTCACCTCACGGCCTCACAGTTCCTGATGGAGCCCCGTGTGGCTCTGCGCTGACAACGTGGAGCCCGCTTGGGATTCTCTCTCTCTCTCTGGCCCTCCCCTACTTGCACTTTCTCCAAGTAAATAAATAAACTTTTAAAAAAAGAGCTATTCCTCCTCCGGCATTTACTGATTACTTAATCATCACGGTATGGACTCCTCACGGATGTATCTTCTGTTGGTTTCGATCCAGTACGATAATTACTTCTTTTGTTGTTTAAACTGTTCCTGCTTTTGCCCTAGGGAACTCTTTCCCGTTGATGTCTCCACCCTTTTGATGTGCCTCCTCTCTCTCTGAGCGCTTCCTTAATTTTTGGCACTGCAAAATGTTCCAGAACCATTTTCTATTTTCTCCCTCCGAGTCCTAGAATCAAGCACTTTTCCAACTGCCCCTGGTTCCTAACACTGGAGAATGGTATTTAGAAGCCAATATCCGGATCTAAGGTGTGCTCGCAGTTACTGGGTTATCACTGCTCCTAGGTCTTCTCAGTGAGCAGAACTTGGAAATACGTATGTATGACCCGTGCCTACACACACATCTATATTTATTTCTCTCTATATAAAACTATATCTATACATCTATCATCTAGCTATGTATATGTTAGCTAAAACATGCATTCATAATGATATCTCCAATTCCAATCCAACACCAGGAGATTCATTCTAGGATTCACTCTTTTGTTGTTTGTAGCTTCTTTTTCTGACACTGAGAACTTGTTCTCATTCGTTGCCTACAATATATTTACTTATTTCTTCAACTCTGGGGCATGCATAGTTTCAGAATTGCTAACCCATACCCCTGTGTGTTATGTAGAGTTGTTTTTGTCATTATTTATACAGTATTTAATCATAATATTTTTCCAAAGCAAATTGAGCCCCAAATACTTTTATCTGAGTATTTGCTGATGCTTGAACCTCCTTAGTAGGTAATGAAGCATCTCTCTTTCCATACTCAAGATGAGACATATCAAATATTCCCTGCCTTCATTTTATCCCATAGTATCTTACGAAGTGTTATCTCTTGGTAGGCCATCATATATTTGCATATTTTTGACCATTAAACATTTCTTGAATTGAAACCAAAACCTTTTTCTTCAGCTTCTACACACTAGAAACGCTTATAAATTCCATATTTAAATACCACAGAAGTTGACTTATAAAAGAGTCAATTAATTCTTATTATCTAATTCTTTATGGGCATATACTGGGACCATTACATTATGCTTATTTTTTTTCATTACATTATGTTTAAATTAGCATAGCAGTAATCTAGCAGACAAAAACAAAAACAAAAAAAACACAAAAAACTTTATTCCAGTTGTACCTGGAAGTCATGATTAATTTCATGCTATGATGTTGTTTTTCTCACTGCTAGTGAACCATGACTTTCCAAATAATTACATACAAACATATGTAGTGGTATGAATATGTATATTTAGAAAAAAAGTCGGTGAATGCATGCTCCGTGATATTCCTTTTGTGGAATAATTCTAGATGGATTACCTCCTTGTAAAAAACTCCTCTTGTATTACTGAGATATTTTTCACAAAAGTAGACACTAATAAAGAGAAAGATATGTACCTTGTGTGGATAACTGAAGTCCGTGACCCATAATCTGTTCAGTGCTTAAAAAAAAAAAACTGATCTTTTAAAAAAAAATTATTTTATCAATCTCAGGGAAAAGAACATTTATCATTATTAGTACCACCGTCTTTCTTGTAGATTTTCCCAGCTGTGTGAGAGCTAGTTCATATTTATAGATTTTGCTTTCTGCAGGATGGCACGGGGCCAAGACAGCAGACCAACGAAGAAGAAAACTTGCACGAAGCCAGAAGTGACTCCTGGGCGAGCGGTGGTGGGGTGATACGCAGAAGAGAAGAGGACTGCCCTAAAGATAAGGCCTCAGTAATCACTCATCCCCCGTACACAGTGGGTATGGCTTGAATTACGACAGGTGTTGTCTTCCTGAGGGTTCTTGAAATCCTTTTATTTCTGACTACATCCCTTTACCCTATGTCTTAGCTCATAGTGCATGCTCAAAAGGCATTTCTTGAATGAATGAATGAATGAATGGTTTGTCAAGCATTGGCTGCATGACCAAAGGCCTCATGAGCCCAAAGAGGAAACCGAAGCTGAAATCCTTGATAAATTTTCTCAGGATTTGTCTTCAGTAATTGATCATTCTGGCTATTGATTTTCCCTTTAAAAAAAAAATTACTTTCTTTCTCTTTTCTAGTTACTATGAATGAGCAGCGGCATTCATCATCGTGAGCAATTCTTACTCCAGTTTAATTTAGCTGTCATCCATAAAATATCCCAATCTTAGGAGTAGAGTAGGATTATTGTTTGAAATCATTTTCTCATCTTTTGCTGTCTCCTGATTTGATCAAAACCAATATAAACTAAATGATTTCGGAGCTTCAGATGGGAAAGTTACATTCTCATAGGGATACGAACTTGCTTCTTAGCACTAAATAATTCTTTGACAGCAAATGGTACTTTGGAATTAAAAAAAGAAAGGAAAACATATAGATTTTTCTGCACGTGTGTATCTGCTTATTAGTAGCATCCGTATACCTTGAAGGCTTACATACCATACCTTACAGCAGTCTATTTTAAGCTGATCACAATTTCATCTAAAAATTCCATACTCTTTCTCCCCCTCCACACATATTTTATATTTTTATGCATAATTTATATATTTTTATAGTGTATTCATTAACAAATTATTGTAGCTGTAGAATTTATTTACTTATTTTGAGAGAGAGCGAGAGCATGCGCACAAGCAAGGGAGGGGCGGAGAGAGAGGAAGAGAGAGAGAATCCCAAGCAGGCTCCACCCCATCAGCAAGGAGCTTGACACAGGGCCCGATGCAGGGCTCAAACTCACCAACTGTGAGATCGTGACCCGAGCCAAAATCAACAGTCAGATGTTCAACCGACTGAGCCACCCAGGCCCCCCTGTAGCTGTAGTTTTGAACATTTTTGTCTTTTAGCCTTTGTAATAAAGTTAAAAGTGATTTCCATGCCACCATCACAGTATTAGAATATTCTGAACTTGACTATACACTTCCCTTTACCAGTGCTGGGTTCCCAGACGTACGGGACTGGAGCTGAGTTAACAAGGCTGTTGCGAGGTGCATAGTTGGGTCTGCAGAGAGCAGGTGTGTTACCAGGGACTCAGGCATGTGCGGTTCCCGCCAGCTCCCTACGTGGACGGGAGTGCCCCAAGACCATGCGAGAGCAGAGCCGCGCCAGTTCCTGGGGCCACTTCCGGGTTTGCCGTCGAGTCCACAGACAGTGGGCCTGTTACCAGGCACACAGGTGGGCGGGACTCCCCCTAGGTCTCCGAGAGGGCTCCTACATTGTTTCCAGGTAGGCAGGACTGCCTCTAGGACCACGGTGGGGTGGGGCTGAAGCTGGGTCGCAGGGCTGCTCCGAGGTCTGTCCCACAGGAAGAAGGCCAACAGGCCTGCCGCCCAGAACTTGAACAGGCATGCCTTCCGTCAGTTCCCTGAGTGGACAGGACGTCCCCCAGACCACGGCAGAGTGGGACTGGAAGTGAGTCTCGGGGCCACTTCAAGGTCCACAGCTGGGACCATTCAAATCTCAAGGAGGGAGGGAGCCAGCTGGTTCGTGGCTGGTGGGACTGTAACCCAGGGGTATATATGGACGTGGCTCCTCGGTCCCCTGGAAGATGGGGCTGTTTGCAGGAGGGCAGCCAGGTGGAGCGGATCCAAGTGCAGCGTGGGTTGGCACTCCTTTTAGTCTGTAGGTGGTCCCACGTGTGGTGAGCCTCCCACCAGAAAGTGCGCCTGCCTTTTCCAAGCAGCACATTTCAGTCTTGGGAGTTCGTTGAGGTTTTGCAACCTCCTGTCTGGATCCCAAAGCTACCACAACGGGAGCTTTTGTCTTTGGAGGGCTATAAAACCGTTTTTGTGGAGGGACATGAGATGGGGACCTCCATTCCTCCATCTTGCTGATGTTACCCCTCCCCACCTTGTGGTTTTGCTTTGCATTTTCTTAATGATTAGTAATACTGAGTATCTCTTCCTATGCTTACTGGCCATTGATATAGCATCTTTGGAAAAGGTCTATTCAAGTCATTTACCCATTTCTTTCTTTTTTTTTTTTTTTTTAATGTTTATCTATTTTGAGGGAGGGAGAGACAGAGCACTAGCAGGAGAAGAGCAGAGAGAGAGGGAGACAGAATCCGAAGCAGGCCCGGGCTCCGAGCTGTCAGCACAGAGCCCAGTGTAGGGCTCCAACTCACGGACTGTGAGATCATGACCTGAGCCGAAGTCGGACGCCCAACCGACCGAGTCACCCAGGTGCCCCTAAGTCACTTACCCATTTCTTAATCAGGTTTTGTCGTCAATCTGTTGGTATTCTTTTTAAAAATTCTGGATATTACCATCTTATCAGATATAGTATTTTCAAATGTTTTTCTCCATTTCATGGGTTGCTTTTTAACTCTGTGGATAAGTTTTAATGTGTATATATATGTATATATATATAAGTTTTTGTTATGATACAGTCCAATTTATATGGTTTTTCTCTTGCTACCTGTGGTTTTCGTGACATATCTAAGAAATCACTGAGGCGCCTGGGCGGCTCTGTCGGTTGAGCGTCCAACTTCGGCTCAGGTTATGAACTCACTGATCGTCAGTTCGAGCCCCGCGTTGGGCTCTGTACTGACAGCTCAGAGCCTGGAACCTGCTTTGGATCCTGTGTCTCCTTCTCTCTCTGTTGCTCCCCCGCTTCTCTCTCTCTCTCTCTCTCAAAAATAAAGATTAAAAAAAAAAAAGAAATCACTGCCAAATCCAATGTCATAAAGTTTTCCTCTGTGTTTTCTTCTGAGTTAGCTCTGAAATTTAGGTTATAAATCCATTTTTAGTTAATTTTTACATATGGTACAGGGTAGTGGTCCAACTTTATTCTTTTGAATGTGGAGACCTAGTTTTCTCAAGACTATTTATTGAAAAGAATGACTTTTCCTCATTTGAATGGTCTTGACATGCTTATTAAAATTTCTTATTTTTAATGCATATTCAGTATTTTATTTTTAGCAGAAAAAAAGTGTTGGTCCTTATCAAACTTCAAATATGAATGTTTACTGTATGATTCCACACATCTAATATGTGTTACTTCTTTGGCTCACATCAAATGTAATTCATCTCATTAAATAGTATTTTGGAGATTGTCATTGAAAATGATGATGTCACACTATATGCTACTCGACTGGCTCCTATATAGGCCACTTTTACCACTATTAACATAATTGAAGGGGCATCTGGGTGGCTCAGTCGATTAAGCTTTCGACTTCGACTCAGGTCATGATCTCACGGATCATGAGTTCGAGCTCAGGCTCTGTGCTGATAGCTCAGAGCCTAGAGTCTGCTTCAAATTCTGTGTCTCCTTGTCTCTCTGCCCCACCCCATCTCATACTCTGTCTCTCTCAAAAATGAATAAGAATCAGAATAAGAATAAAAGAATAAGAATAAGTCAACATTTTGGAGCTCTGAATAGGTCAGGAAGAAACAAAGTAGGACCATTCATGGTTTTTGATGATCTTAGCCAATAAACTGAAGAATATATTATTAATGAATACTTTTCATTTATTGTCTCATTTTTTTAAGATTGGGAAGGATCTTTTTTCCCAATGCTTATTTATTTATTTTGAGAGGGATAAAGAGAGAGCAGGGGAGGGGCAGAGAGAAAGGGAGAGAGAACCCTAAGCAGGCTCCACACCACCAACACAGAGCTCCATGCAGAGCTCGAACTCACTAACCACGAGATCGTGACCTGAGCCGAAACCAAGAGTCAGACACTTAACTGACTGAGCCACCCAGGCGCCCCTGTTGATTTTCTCATTTTTCATTATGAAACATCCTGCCAAACTGGCAAATGTTTTATAACATCAGTTATTTGGGTCTGCAGTCTAATGTTGATAGCATACTACTGTATTATTAAACTCCTTGTCTGAAGCACTGACACCAATGATAAAACAAGGGAAAATAAATCACATTAACCTTTCCATTGAGCCATTATGAACAGTCTGTTAAAGAAAAGAAACCCAGGTACATTTTGAACATTTACTTAAGAACAAAAGAATAAGTCTCAGGGAAAAGCACGTCTCTGTTTGCAGCCTCACCATAGGGAAATTTAATTCATGTTTCCTTAAATTTACTGGAAGAAAAGACCTTGGAAATGAGACAATCTCTGTTCTAATATTCTCATTTAATCCATACATGAGTGAACTGTGATGAGAACTGCACCTAAGTGATTTGTAGAATTCTTTCCCAATTCTCTCACCTTTTAAAGAGAATTTGTTCCGTATAGTGGGAATATTCTTATGAATAATAAACGAGAACATAAAAAGTCGTGCAACTTTTGGGAAATGTGGAAAATCTTCTCAATTTGCTTATATAGGCTGTATTTATTATAGTGTGGAGATTTATTTAGAAATAAATAATTTAGAACCTTGGAAACGTTACCATCTCCAACAACAATATATGCAGAGGCTTTAACAAGCTTGGGTTTTTTGAATAGAATTCTAAAATATAGAGGAAGAAAATAAGTTCGAGGGCACCTTCCCCAATACTGCAATGAATGATCAAAAGAAACAAATGCAACTAAGGCCAGTTTTCGAAACCACATTGAAAGTATCTGGAGAGGCAGAAAGATTCCAAGTTTTGGGGAACTTGAAAGAAATGCATTTTTTTTTCATCTTTGCAAATAAATACAGTCCAGGATAGCAAAATGGTACTAAAGATAGAAAGTCAGTGACTGGCTATGGGTATCCCAATGGTTGGTACGACCTGAACATGACCTGAACATACGAGCAAGAATCTTCATGCATATTAAAGATTTTTTTAATGCTTATTTTTGAGAGAGAGAGAGACAGAGCACTAGCAGGGGAGGGGCAGAGAGAGAGGGAGACACAGAATCCGCAGCAGGCTCCAGGCTCTGAGCTGTCAGCACAGAGCCCGACACGGGGCTCGAACTCACAGACCATGAGATCATGACCTGAGCTGAAGTAGGACACTTAGCCCACTTAGCCACCCGGGTGCCCCAAGAATCTTCATGCATATTAAATCTTCCAACCCAGACTTTGTGATTTCAGAGCAATTATGTTCTACAAATTTCATTTCTTTTTGTAGACATTTCAAAAGGTCCTGTATCAACTTTTCAGGTTTAACTTAGGTTAGCTTTATTAACTTTGTAATTTTACACACTCAATTCAAAGTAGGAGGAGGAGGAAAAGGAAGAAGAGGGAAAAGAGTTCATTGCCTGTATAAATATTTTTAAAACACCGCATGAGGCCACCAGAAATATCTCTGGTTGTGACGAAAAAACATCTGGAAATGGGGGTAAGGTCAGATAGCAAATGAAAAACACAGCATCCTAAAAGGAAATAAAAAGAACTTTTTTTCTCCTTTTTGATCCTTCAATGAAGAAAGTATTGGAATCCTTTCAGAGCATAGTATTTTGGAACTGTAGGCCCAATCTTCAAACTTTTCGAGGTAATAATTTGACCCAATTGGTTGTTTTGCTTTTTTCCATTTCTATTCCCTGGGTAGTCAGGAAGTACTTCATTTCCAGCACAGAATGGGCTGGTCTAATATTCCAAAACCCAGGAATAAGGCATGTAGAGTCTAATGTAGGAGTTGATATGCGTGTCACTTTCCTGTAAAACTTGTTAATTTCTGGTTGCTCTACACAATATATCCTTTTTGATAATGCCCACTAAGCAAGCATTCTCTAGCTTTTGGTTAAATATAGGGGAGCATTCACTATTACACAACCCATTGGATGACATGACAGATTATCTCCGAAGAATCAAGCAGAACACATCATCAACGCAATTCAACAAAAACAATCATTAAGTACTCACTAAGTACTAAGTACTTAGTTTTGCTAACCATAGTGTACAAGGAGCTGAGTGTAAAACAATAGCAAAACATAAACATAGGCTGATATAAAAGTTGACTGAATTATTTTTTTTTTTTTTAATTTTTTTTTTTTCAACGTTTTTTATTTTTATTTTTGGGACAGAGAGAGGCAGAGCATGAACGGGGGAGGGGCAGAGAGAGAGGGAGACACAGAATCGGAAACAGGCTCCAGGCTCCGAGCCATCAGCCCAGAGCCTGACGCGGGGCTCGAACTCACGGACCGCGAGATCGTGACCTGGCTGAAGTCGGACGCTCAACCGACTGCGCCACCCAGGCGCCCCGACTGAATTATTTTTTAAAGTTTATTTATTTATTTTGAGAGAGAGAGAGAGAGAGCATGAGCAGAGTGGCAGAGGAAGAGCGAGAGAATCCCAAGCAGGCTCCGTGCTGTCAGCATGGAGCCCAATGTGGGGCTCGAACTCACGAACTGTGAGATCATGACCTGAGCCAAAATCAAGAGTCGGTTGCTTAACCCACTGAGCCACCCAGGCGCCCCTCAAAAGTTGACTGAGTTTTAATTAATGAGTCACAGTCAAGACTCATTAGGTCAAGAAGATAATGTTTTCTGATAATAAGGCAATGCTTTCGTCTATTATATCTATACGTAGATATGGTACATCTATGCTTTCCTATCCAAGAGAAGTCATCGACAGGGCTGTTCGTTAGCATTAGCTTCATATGCATGGAACACGCATCATATATACGGATATCAAATATGTATGCATTGTTACTGATGGGCTATTAAAGGAATCCATGTAATTTCTCAAACATCTTTAAAATGATTCATTTTCGGGGCGCCTGGGTGGCTCAGTCGGTTAAGCATCCAACTTCAGCTCAGGTCATGATCTCACAGTTCGTGAGTTCGAGCCCCGCGTCAGGCTCTGTGCTGACAGCTCAGAGCCTGGAGCCTACTTCACATTCTGTGTCTCCCTCTCTCTCTGCCCCTTCCCTGCTCATGCTGTGTCTCTCTCTGTCTCAAAAATAAATAAACATTAAAAAAAAATTTTTTTTTAATAAAAATAAAAAATAAATAAAATGATTCATTTTCTCTGTAGGCATAGATTGTGGCAGGGCGCATGGGTCTTCTAAGCAGCAAAATGTTAAATCCTGGCTCTCTTGCTTAGTAGCTGTCCAACCTTGGGCAACTTATTTAAAATCTTTTATGCCACTTGTTGGGATGAGCACTGGGTGTTGTATGGAGGCCAATTTGATGATAAATTATGCTAAAAAAAATCTTTTATGCCTCGGTTTCCTCAATTTTCCAATTAATATAGAGTGCCCGTTTTATTGGGTTGTCATGAAAATCAAACGAAATAATGTTTATGTAAGTTTTACAATGGTAATTGTGACATGTTTGCCAAATGAATATTAGAAAAGTTTTTCAGGCCTTTGAAGGCCTCCTTTTATTCAAAACTCGGAAGCTTCTGTGTCCCATTTCCCTTTATTCCTCTGTATGTAAAGAAGGGTTTCCATTAGTTACATATCCTAGAGCAGTCTGGATTCTTCAGGCTGTAGTCAAGAAAGTCACAGCTGAATAAATTCTCCACATGATGGACTAGATAAGGAACACAAACAATCTCACTGTATTTAATACAAAATAACTGTATGAAGAAATATATATATTTATGTACAGAGCACACTAATTTTTGTGGCATTGCCAAGATGGCCATAGATTCAATATATCAATGTGGAGAGAGCAGAATATATTTTCCTGGCTTTGATTTCAATTCTGTAGGCTCGACGTAGAGCAGTGCCATCATGAATACTCATTATATATGAGAAGAAAAATGTGATGAGAACCAAATGTTATGAATGGTCTCATAGGTGAAAGCAATATTAAATCATGTCTTTCCAAAGGGCTATGTAGGATAGGAATTGAATAAGTATGACAACTTAAGAAGGTGAAAATGTTGGTCTAGTGTTTGAATTTTTCCTATGTACTTCATCATAATTTGCAGAAATTACTGCACTCTGGTTTAGCTCTCATGAAAAAGCAGAGTCAGGCAAGTCCAAAGTGAACTTCTCCCCTGCTAGCCTGTTGCCTCAATGACACTAAATTAACCTTTCTCGTTTGGTATACAACTCTACATATACAAAACCTCACACGCCAGACTTAAATAACATGCTTGATGTTTTTTTTGTTCTTCCTCTTTTCGCATAGAGGCTCAAACTTTCTCCTAGTGGTGGTGAAATGTAGTGAAGGGAAATGAAGGTTGATTGCTACCTGATGGTGTAACCTTTGGTAAATTAATGTCTCTGAAGCTTTAATTTTCTCACTTACAAAATGGGCATAATAATAACCATCTGCACCACCATTCTGGCATTCTGAAATACCATTTTTCTCTACCAAATGCGTAGGCCCTCCAGCTTCTTCCCCTTGCCTCGACTTGAGAATTGTGATATGCTTTGCCTCGGGAGAAGGATGCGACAGACCAGAAATCATATCCCAAAAGGAAGAATTCCTGGAGTTGGTTTTCAAATAAGGACTTTAGGAAAACACAGAAAGATTGAAGGGCAAACAGAGATTTCATTTCTATTGTAGTTTTTTTCTAATATATTTTTTTAATGTTGATTTATCTTTGATGGAGAGAGACAGAGCGTGAGTGGGGGAGGGGCAGAGAGAGAGGGAGACACAGAATCTGAAACAGGCTCCAGGCTCCGAGCTGGCAGCACAGAGCCCGACCCAGGGCTCGACCTCACAAACCGCGAGATCGTGACCTGAGACGGAGTTGGACGCTCAACCGACTGAGCCACCCACGTGCCCCTCTATTGTAGTTTTTATCTATTGCTGTATAACACATTACCCGAAAACTTAGCAGCTCAAAACAACGAACATGTATTATCCCACAATGTTGAGGGGCCAGTAATCTGCTAGATCCTCTGGCTCAGAGGTTCTCACTAGGCTGTATTCAAGATGTCAGCTGTTGTCTCATCTTGAGGATCAATGAAGGAAGGAGGTGTCAAAACATCAAGGGGATCTATACTCTGATTACTATGTGGTAATCAGACACAAGAAGACAGGGGTGCCTGGCTGGCTCAGTCAGTTGAGAGTTCAACTTTTGGTTTCAGCTGGGGTCATGATCTCATGGTTCATGGGATCGAGCCCTACATGGGGCTCTTCTCTGACGGTTCATGGAGTCTGTCTGGGATTCTCTCTCTCCCTCTTTCTCTGCTCCTCTCTCCTGCTTGCACTCTCTGTCCCTGTATCCCAAAGTAAATAAATAAACATTAAAAAAAAATCCCCCCCCCCAAAAAAGAAAACAGCAAGATCCCAAAGCGGGAATGGTTCTCTGTTGTGTCTCAATAGATGGAGCATAAATAGTTCAGCACGGAATGACTAATTACTGAAGGATTCCCAAATCCTTGAGTATGGTGCGGAAGTAGTGGTAAGAATCACTCGAAGGGTCTATGAGGACAAATGAGGGATGCCTCTGCGGTTTCCTACAAGGACCAGATTGCCTCAGTGAACTGATGACACCTTCTAAGCCCTGAGCAATGCATACACAATGATGGGGAAATGGGCAAGAGGAAATCTTGCCACAACAGTGCATGGGTTTCTGCCACCCTGGGAGATGGGGGTCACCAAAAGAAATTAGGTCGAGCAACAAAAAGAGGAAAGAAAGTTCTATTTCTTTCACACTTGGTTGTGCAGGTTATCTTTCCATCTCATGTATATAAAAGGCTTAGTTGGGGGCATCTGGGTGGCTGAGTCGGTTAAGTGTCCGACTCTCGATTTCGGCTCAGGTCGTGGTCTTGTAGTTTCCAGTTCAAGCCCCATGTCAGGCTCTGAGCTGACAGCCCAGAGCCTGACACCTGCTTCAGATTCCGCGCCTCCTTCTCTCTCTGCCCCTCCCCCGCTCGTTCTCGCTGTCTCTCAAAACTAAATTTAAAAATATTGAATAAAATAAAATAAAAATAAAGGGCTTAGTTCATATCTTGAAAGACTGTAGATACTTATTAAATGGTAGCTACTATTATTTTATTTATTTTCCAAGCTGATATTCACAGAACACCTCACAGAAATCAGTTCTACATAGAGAACATAAGCTCTGTTATAACCAAGGGTCTACGTTTATATTGTGGGGGATAGGGAGTGACGGAACAATGTGTTTTCCGAATTAACTAGTAATAGTGCTCCGGTCCCGAGACTGAAGTCTGGCTCACTGACAGTCACCTTCTAACACCTATTTTCAGAATGACATTTGATCTGTGGGTATCGCATTCTCCCCACCCAGAAGGTGGGTACCTTACCCCTCTGACCACAATGTCATTTGAAATCGAGGGTAGTGCATTGATTGGTTCTCATAATAAATAAGCGATGAATCACTAAATTCAGCAACCAAAACCAATTCTACATTATATGTGAACTAACTCGAATTTAAATCAAATCAGGGAAACTAAACTAAAATAAACTAAACTGATTTTCTTCCACTCGGCCTGAGAACAGAGTTAAGTATCCTAAAAGAGCAATGAGTTGTAATTGCTTAATTAAATAGGAGAGGACTGCCTGCATCAGGAAACAACTGCCAATACTAACTAAAAAGTCTAGAGGCTTACGTTCACACAGCTGACAGGCAAATGATCTGTAATTCGGACCCACACACACTGGCTCTCGAGTCTGTACGCTTAATCACTTTCTCGAGAATAAACTTGTCACATGAGCGAGGTTGGGACAGTGCTGCCGTTGAGAATGCATTCTGGATACTAGTGCCCACCGGCCACGATTGCGGTTAAGAATGGAAAAGAAGCTGTACTATATGTTAACTAACTTGGATGTAAATTTAAAAAAAATAAAAAAATAAAGGAGATGCTCCAGGTTGGTTGCCCCTTGGGGAAAAAAAAGGAAAAGAAAAGAAAGAAAAGAAAAGACAAGAAAAGAAAAGAAGAAAAGAAAAGAAGAGAAGAGAAAAGAAGAGAAAAGAAAGAACTCAGTTAAAATGAGATCATTAGAATTGTTGAATCACTATATTGTACACCTGAAACTAACATAACACTCTATGTTAATCACACTGGATTTGTTTTTTTAATTTTGAAAAAAGAAATGCCAAGAAGCAGTGCAGAGCCCAGAACTTATTAATAATCGTCTTAGAAGATCAAATTTGCTATTTTTATGTCTTATGTCCAGGCTTCTTAGATGATCAATTGGGATAATTTCAGTAAAAACATTTTGAAAAGTTTAAATCACACAATGAAAGAATGAAGCTATTTCTATTAATTAGTACTGTTAATATAAATAGTGAACAATTTCAGTGTACCAGGCAATGAGCCAAAAACTGATACATTAGCAAAAAAAAAAAAAAAACGAAAAACCAAACCAAAACGAAAAACACCTCTAAAGAAATTTAACGAGCCCCTCAAACTGTGAAGTACTATTCTACACATAAGAAAACAAAGTCACAAAAGAGCTAACTAGCATGGTCATAGTTATAGCCAGGAAGGGCCGGAGTCTGCTGTTTTCCTCATAGTTAACTCCAAAACTGTACGCTTTATATAACGGAACATAATTTAAAACGCACTGCTGCAGGGTGACCGGGCGGCTCAGTCAGTTAAGCATTTGACTCTTGATTTTGGCTCAGGTCGTGATCTCACAGTTCTCGGGATGGAGCCCTGGATCGGGCTCTGCGCTGGCAGTATGGAGCCTGCTTGGGATTCTCTCTCTTCTCCTCTCTGCCCCTCCCTGATTTTCTCTCATTCTTTCAAAAGAAACTTAAAAAAACAAGCCAAAACATACTGCTGCAAGCACTTTAAAGTTGTTTTGTTTTTGTTTTAGTAGTTTCTAAACCCGATGTGGGGTGCAAACTCACAACCCCGAGGTCCAGATCGGGGTTCACATCGTCTTCTGACTGAGCCAGCCAGGCGCCCTACATTAAGCACATTAGAAGCAGTCATTGCGGGGGCATCCGTCTGGCTCGGTTAAGCGTCCGACTTCGGCTCAGGTTGTGATCTTGCCGTTTGTGGGTTCGAGCCCCGTGTAGGGCTCTGTGCTGACAGCTCGGAGCTCGGAGCCTGGAGCTCCCCCCCAACCCCACTTGCACTCTGTCTCTCTCTCGAAAATAAATAAAATAACGTTAAAAAAATTTTAACAAAAAAAAAAAAAAAAAAGAAGCAGCAGCAGCATTGTGCAATGAACAAAATAACTCTATTGTAACCAGGCAGCCAGTTACTTTCGCTGGTGAAATGATATGTTTAAGCCTGGTGATTTCTGTTGTTAATGGTTGATACATTTTAGGTAGGGCCTGATGCACTGTGAGGAGAGGAAGGGAGTTAGTAAAAAGCACTGAAGCAATAAAATGTTATATTATCAAACACGTTCTACGGTGCTCACGTAATTTTACCCATGTGTTCTTGCATCAGCCCATCCTCTCGTTCGTATCCTCTTAAAGGAAATATCTGTCAACTGGGCTACTCTTTGTCCTGATAGTTGTATCACACAATATTAGAACACGACAAACCGAAGTTCACGTTCCAGCCACAGAACTTCCCATTTGCGTAATTGTGGGGAAGAAGCTTAGGCATTCCCTGAGCTCGCACCCGAGGGCTACCAAGGCATAAAGAATTTGAAAGCCAGAGGATGTGCACACCCAAGTTTGGGTATACAAGATTAGATACATAAGATTAGGTAAGGCGGGGCAAAGGCCCCAGAATAGGACAAAGGTACATGAGGTAAACAAGATTAGGTATTCAGGGCGGAAGCGTCCCCCCCAACTTAGTACCAAAGCAGAAAGCTGCTTTCACAGGAAGGAAGGACCAAATTAGGTAAACAGGTAAATAGGGCTATAGACCCCTGTGGGGCAAAGTTGCCCAGAGCGGAGCTGATTAGCAAAAGAAAGGTGCCTTGTTGACCCTGAGAGAGCAGGCTCTGTCTTTCTGGTCCCCTAGGCCAGTTTAGGTGAACAGAGGTGGGGCTTCACGTCTGCTGTAAACAACCTTCCGCCTGGCTCCAGGATCCTGTTTTGTATTGACCCAAACCCCTAACGCCTATCTTCAAAACCCCCTTTCCTTCACGCCCATGAGTTAATAATGTTCACGGTTTCATCGTCTCTTTGGGCAGGTTTCATTGTGTCTTTGTACACATCCATCACCACGTTTGTAAGCCTTCTGATCCTAACAAAAATGGAGCAAGGACCCATCATCGGCGCTCTTGTCTCCTCCCGGACATCAGCCTCTCTCGCTTTTTAATCCTGTGTCCCGTTTTCTTGCTGGACAAGAAAGAACTCCAGACCCAGCGTCTACGTCATATAATTTATAAAAAACCGCATACTCTCAAAATGGGGATAATAATAGTTATCTGTCTTATATAGTGGTGCATATTATTTGTGATAATGCATCTAGAACACTTAGCAACGTGTCTGCCATATGACAAGCGCTTAGTAATGCTTAGTTACCATCATCACCTTTTCATCTTGTCACAAGCGTTGCTCAATTTATGGAAACCTTTTTATTTTTGAAGTACACTGTGTCTTAATTGGTTCTCTAGAAACAAAAGACCCATTTCCCCGGACATAATTGGTTATCTGGAAACAAAAGCACCAGTTTCCTAGAAACAATCTTATAAACATTTCTCGGATTCCTAGGTTACCCTGCCCGATTCCATTAGTGCCATCGTGTAATTTTATAAATGTTATTTACCACGTTTTGAGCAAGAGACAGGCTAGAGGTCTTCAGAGCCCTAGCCTAAAGGCTAAGAAACACAGTGGTAGAGATAGAGGTTGAAGGGAAGCATAGTAGGTATGTTGAAATGACCTAGGTATGAAGGGGAATGCAATCCTCAAATATTAAAGACTCTAGGTTAGAATAAATGGATTGATTTAACACTAAGACGTTAATGAAGAGGCAGAACTGGCAAAAAGAGGCCAAAATGAAAGTGGAAAGAGGTCGGTAGAGATGTAGGACACTTGGGTCCAGGAAGAGGGCTTGGAAGCCAAATATGGGAGACACTTTGAAGCACTTCCCTGAGGTCCGAAGTCAGGCTGTAATTTGCCACTTGCATTTGTACTTCTGAAGCTTGACAGCTAAGCAATGATCAGACCCAGGAGGGCTGTGTATGTCCCGCTAAGACATTTGTTGCACAGTATGGTGAAGAGACTCAACTTGCTACTAAAATATTAGTCTCAATTTGCGCAGACGATTTTCTGTGTGGGCTTACTAATTCCATCCTGCTTCCAGGCAACTGGACAAAATCCTGTAACTCTGAGCGTTTGCTTGGACTCATTTAGGATTTTTCACTTCTAATGAAGCGGTCACAGAAAGATAAACAGCCAGCACATTAACATGAAAATCTTCTGGGTGATGCTCTCAAGCTCAGTATTTAGTAACAACACAACTACGTTATTTTCAACAAG
This sequence comes from Panthera onca, assembly GCF_046562875.1. Lineage (NCBI taxonomy): Eukaryota > Metazoa > Chordata > Mammalia > Carnivora > Felidae > Panthera > Panthera onca. The sequence continues at coordinate 10,848,050 of NC_138357.1, read as the reverse complement.
CTGGGATGCAACGTTCATTTACTCCTGTTGCCACTTTCAGAGATCAGGTATGGGGGTCCCCAGCAGCAGCACAACTGGGCTAAACACTTTAATATACAGTATAAAAGCTTTCTATTGAGGAATAGAAGTTTACCTAGAGGGTCCGCTCAGCACTCACGCATGCAGATTGTATTTGTTACATTGAATCAAATTTGTTGACATGTTGCTCCTTGGAGTCCTTAAAGTCTGACATCACCTCAGACTTATTGTAAACGCAGTGCAGAGAATCCCGTTTACAATAAGTCTGAGGTGGCCAGTTTTTACAGAGCAATGGAAAGATGTTGACATAGTCTAAAACGCAGCAATCAATTGTTCAAACATTTTCTTTTCCCACCTCTCAGGAGAATGTAAAAGTTAGAGGCAAGCCAGACATAGCTCAATGCACAGCGCTGTCTGTATTCGGATAGCGATCGTTTTGACGCAGGAAATAAAAGGAGGGACACATTGCTGAATATTTGAATTCTACAAAGTCCAGATTTCTTTTTTTTTTTTTTTTTTTTTTTATGATTTGAAGCTATGTTTAAGCTGCTGTGTACTCCAAACATTGCTACCTTCTCGGGAAACAGGTATGCTTAATGTAATCCAAGTTTTCTGATGCCGTTGTACCAAAGTACCACAAACGCAGAGATTTAACCGATACAGATTTATTGGCTTCCAGTTCTATAGGTCAGAAATCCCACACAGGGGTGCCTGGGTGGCTCAGTGGGTTGAGTGTCCGGGCCCTTGATTTCAGCTCAGGTCATGATCTCGCGGTGCGTGGGTTCCAGCTCCACGTTGGGCTCTGTGCTGGTGGTGCAGACGCTGCTTGGGTTTCTCCCTCTCTCCTTCTCTCTCTGCCCCTCCCCTGCTTGCGTGCACTCTAAATAAATAAACAAACAAAAAGAAATAGAAATCCTACACAGATTTCCTTGGGTTAAAATCAAGATGTCGGCACAGCTGCCTTCCCTTCCACGGGATCTGGGGGAAATTCTGTTTCCTGGCCCTCTCCATCATCTACAGGCTGCTCACTGTCTTTGGCTCATGCTCCCCTTCCTGTTTCCTCAACTGCAGCAGTGTAAACTCTTCAAATATCCCTGTCTGTGACTGACACTCGTGGATCCTTCTTAAAAGGATTGGGCCTGCCTGGATAATCCAAGATGATCTCTCCCTCTCAAGATTCTTTTTCTTTTTGTTTTTTTTTTAAATTGCGTTTCTTTCTTTTCTTCTCTTTTCTTTCTTAAGTTTCTTTATTTTGAGAGGGAGAGCACAAGCAGGGGAGGGACAGAGAGAGAGAATCCCAAGCAGGCTGCACGTGCTGTCAGCACATGCTGTCAGCTGTGGGGCTTGAACCATGAACTGCAAGATCATGACCCGAGCCGAAATCAAGAGTCAGACGCTTAACCCACTGAGCCCCCCAGGGGCCCCTCCATCGCAAGATTCTGACGGGTATTTGTTGTCAATAGCTTGTTTGGACTTCTTTAATTATCTGTGCATGTAAGAGAGAGAAGACAAAGAGGAAGAGAGAGGAGAGAGATTGAAGGCAGACCAAGTGAAGTCTGACGTGATCCGTGAGTAAAAGGCATGATGTCCAATGTTGTCCATTTAAAGGACTTTATTGCTTGATTCAGTTTCTTAGACGCGTTCAGGAGTTTAGTCTGCTGGTCTAAGCCCACTCGACTCTTCGTAGTTTCCCTCGTGAATTTCATGCTCATTCTTTCCCCTGTTCCTACACTCCTATGGCCCCTTGCTCCCTGGAGTATCCTTCTCGTTTTTCTCCCCTCCAGAATCCTTTTCCAATATCAGTTCTTCCTGGTGACTTTCTTCTCCTTTCTCTCCAAATTGATCACTCCTTTGTGCTCCCACTGAATTGTGTTCCTGTTAAAACAGTTCTCACGCCATCAGATTTAGTCGTTCGTACGTATCTCCACCCGGCTGAACTGTGAGTTCCTCGACAAGGGGTCCGTACGCTCCTTCGTTTTGCATGCCAACGCGTGTCGAGTCCCGGGTACAGAGTAAGTTGCTGGGGAGACACACGTGGTTTGCTGGCCGGGGGGCGGAGAAGGACACGTGCTGGTTCGCAGCCAGCCAGCCATTGCACACGGCCAATCCATTGCTTGTCACTTGTTAAAAGCCTGTGAGAAATATCTGACAAACGCATGAATAAACGAAGCTGATATATTGATTGGGTCTCATTACATTAGTGCTTATTTTCCTTGTCACCCAAAAGGGGAACCGCAGCAATGGAACGGCCACCTCTCACTGCACTGGATGTCAAGCCACCTAGTATACAATTTGCCTTATCTTACAATTCCAAATAGCTGTAGGAAGTAGATATCCTGATCCACATTTGACAGTAAGGAAGCCAATGCTGAAAAGCCTTTGGCCCAAGATCGTGCTGTTATCAAGTGTCACAACTGGAATATGAACCCAGATCTAACTGTTTTCTTAACCTCTACCCCGTATGACTTGCCATGTCCACTGTCTATGCTGACGATGTGGTTTTCAGGACCTTGTCCCATTCACGAGCTGGAAGGGACAGTAACGTGACGGTCCACAACATAGGCTCTGGGGTCAGGTGGATGGTTTACAATATCTGACCCTTTTATGTAGAATCGGAACTTCTTAGGAAAGTTACTTAACTTTCTTGACCCTCAGCTTACGTGCAAAAATGGGAATAGTAATATCAACGAACTTAAAACGTCACTGTGATGAATAAACAAAATGATACATATAAAGTGTTTATTACGGTACCGGCAAAAATTAAAAATGGCAGTTGATACTAAAGGATAATACATTATGTGGTATTTAATGTTACATACTATATTTGTGTTATATATGTAACTTATGTAACATGTGTACATATGTCATATGTACATGTTATACATAATTTGTAATATTAAATATAATATAATAATGTCATATAATATACAAGTGTTCAGCAACAAAGGTAAATGTGGTCTTCCCCATTTGTTGAAAACTACATATTTACTTAACAAACTTACTTTCCCAGAGAGGTAAGTTTCCACTCGGCTAGATCATCACAAATTCTGACACAGAATAATCTACAAGAATAGTATTTTGTTATGGGTGAAAAGGAGCTTCTTTTTGCCTTAAAAAGAACATGAACGCAAATTCTTACTGAGCCTCCCTTTTACTCCAGACCCTCCAAGTGTCCCAATCGAGAGAAATCATACACACGATAGGCAGACCAGATGCCTCCAGAGAAAAGCATAAATCTGCAGAGGAAGTGAAACCAGTTGATACAGCAAATGTCTCGAATATTTGCTATCAGGCGCTTCTTGGGTGAGAAGTTCAAACAGTGGACAATAGGGGCCCCTAGATGGCTCAGGCGGGTAAGCGGATAAGGGTCTGACTTCAGCTCAGGTCATGATCTCTCGGCTGGTGAGTTCGAGCCCCACGTCGGGCTCTGTGCCGACAGCTCACAGCCAGGAGCCTGCTTCAGATTCTACGTCTCTGTCTCTCTCTGCCCCTCCCCTGCTCACGCTGTGTGTGTCTCTCTCTCTCTCAAAAATAAACATTAAAAAAATTTAAAAATTAAAAAAAGCATAAAATGAATGAATGAATACATACATACATACCTCGGGCAATTTCATATGACCGCAACGAATTCCCACCTCCAGTGTCACAAGAACATGGCTTAATCAAATCGGTTTCATTAAAACCAAAATAAGTGTGTTCAATTTTTCTGCCTTGTGACAACTGGCTTGATTCAGGGAATGGCTTTAGAATAGCTGGCACAGTTACATTAAAGCTCCAAAACACGACCAAGTCCGGAGTTTCCTCGCGGGCAGTAAGGTGACAGGGCGGCTTGGAGTCTGGATCTCTACTCTGGCTTCAAGCAGCTAACCGCACTTTGGGACCCACGTAAGATTTCATTTGAAAACAGGGTTTTTCCTTTCTTTTCCTTTTCAATGTTTCTTTACTTTTGAGAGAGCGAGAGCACAAGTGGGAAAGGGGCAGAGAGAGAGGAGGACAGAGGATCCAAAGCGGGCTCTGCTCTGACAGCTTAGGCGCTGATGGCAGTGAGCCCGAGGCGGGGATCGAACTTACCAGCTGAGAGATCTTGACCTGGGCCAAAGTCAGACGCTCAACCGACTGAGCCACCCAGGTACCGCCTTCTCCTTTTTCCTTAAAAAAATGTGTAAATTAAACAAAACAAAACAAAACATTTGTGGAGTGCCTGGCTGGCTCAGTCCCTTAAGCATCCGACTTCTGGTTTCAGTTCAGGTCATGATCTCACAGTTGGAGGGACGGAGCTTGGGATTCTCCCTCTCCCTCTTGCTAAATAAATAAACAAGTAAATAAATAAACAAACAAACTTTAAAAAAAATTGTAATTAACTGCTTTAGAAGAATAAGTGATTTTAAGTTTTCAGGTACCCTTCCATTTTTCACAGCTCAGGTTTTAAAATTTATTCTTATTCGTTGTCTTCTTGATTTTTCTTCCACTTTTAAAGAATTTACTTTTAGTTTCTTACTTCCAATTTTATTTTAATTCCAAATCAAATTCAGTTAAAAACTATTTCCATGAATTTATTTATAGGGGCGCCTGGGTGGCTCAGGAGGTTGAGTGTCTGACTCTTGACTTTGGCTCAGGTCATGATCTCACCATGGAGGCTGCTTAAGATTTTTCTCTCTCTGTCCCTCTGCCCCTGTTTCCCACTTGTGCTCACTATCTCTAAAAATAAAATAAATCTTTAAATAAATAATACACTTATTTATAAAAATATGAGGTTATTGAAATAATTCAAATATATGTTACACAAACTTCCATATGTTTAATTTTGCTTGTACAAATCTACAAAATGTATGTGTGTGCGTTTATTTATATATGGAGGGGGAAGAGTGGTATGTGTATACGTATGTGTGTAAAGAAATGCATACACCCGCTCACTATACATACACAACTGTTAACTTACTCTTTCCACTTAATATACAAATCTTTCGGGGGGCGCCTGGGTGGCTCACTTGGTTAAGTGTCCAACTCCTGATTTCGGTTCAGGTCATGATCTCCCGGTTCACGAGTTTGAGCCCCGCATCGGGCTCTGCACTGACAGTGTGCACAGCCTGCTTGGGATTCTCTGTCTCCCTCTCTGCCTCTCCCCTGTTCACACTCACTCATGTGCTCTCTTTCAAAATAAATAAGTAAACATTAAAAAAAATCTTTCTGAATATGTGTGTGTGGGTATACACACACAGAAATTTATTCTTTTTTAATTGCTGCACAGTAACCCAAGTTATAGAATTATCATATTTTATTCAACTATGGATAGTCATTGAGACTATTTCCGGGGCATTTTCTTTTGGCATTACCAAACAATGTAGATATAAACATCTTATTAATACTTTACCCACTGCAGGGGTGCCTGGGTGGCTCAGTCGTTTAAGCGTCTGACTCCGTTCTGGCTCAGGTCATGATCTCAGTTTCGTGAGTTCGAGTCCCACATTGGCTAGCTCTGAGCTGACAGCATGGAGCCTGCTTGGGATTGTCTCTCTCCTCCTCTCTCTTCCCCTCCCAGGCTTCCCCTCGAACTGTCTCTCTTTCAAAATAAATAAACTTTAAAAATTAAAAAAAAAAATACTTTACCCACTGGAATCTTTGTTTCTGTCACAAGATCACCTAGGGTGGGATTATCAGACCAAATGTTATAAACAATTATTTTAATAAATACTTCTTGGGTATTTTCCCAAAATACTACCATTAATGAATAGTTCTGAAAGCAATGTATAAAAACCCCTATTTCCTTACTACCCACCCCCATCAGTGAATATCTCTTTAAAAAATATATCATTAGTCACATTGTTTTAATTTCTGTTTCCCTGAATCCCGGTGAAGAAGTGTATATATTCATATTTCATTTCGTTTTTTTCTGTTCTTAACAGTAACACAGCAATAAAATACCCCATGCAAAAAACAACCAGAATTACAGGGAGAAATACATATTATATAGCCACAATTGCTGTAGAAGGCTTTAATAAATCTCTTTAAAACATTGACAGATTGAGTAGATTTTTTTGAAGGGTTTGTACTATTAATAATCAATTGTGTGTACATTTCATGTCTTTATAGAAACCATTACTATTTGATAATAAGTAGACAGCAGAATGTTTGTGTTCCAATTTTCTATTAAGACCCTGGAAAGTATTTATTACACTGCACATATTCTCTATATCACCTCAGAAGTCAGCACAATACAGTCTGTCCAGTCCCTTCTGAGAAGGATATGCTGAGGATATGACCTTACGTATAGAATAGTGTAGAAACAGGCACGTCTATTAGTTTTCTGGATCATGTTCTTAACATCTATATTGCACAGCTTCTCCTATGATAAATATTCATTTTATGTGTTTGTTTGTTTATTTACTTATTTATTTCCGGCTTTATTGAGATACAATTGATCTACAACACTGTGTAAATTTAAGACAAACAGCGTGATTTGAAACGCACACAAATGTTGCAAAGTGATCAGCACAATGAGATTAGTTAATGTTCATCACTCTTGTCATTACCTTTTCTTTTGTGGTGAGAACATTTAAGATCTAGTCCCTTAGCAACTTGCAAGTGTACAATACAGCGTTGTTCACTATGGTCACCAAACTATGCATTAGATCCTCTGAACTTACTCATCTTATAACTGAAAGTTTGTACCTTGTGACCAACATCTCATACCCCCGCCCCATTCCCCCAGCTCCTGGCAACCACCACTCTACTCTCTGCTTCTAGAGGACTGACTTAAAAAAAAATTTTTTTTTTAAGTTTATTTATTTTGGGAGAGACAGAGAGAGCACAAGTAGGGGAGGGGAAGAGAGACAGGGAGAGAGAGAACCCCAACCAGCCTTCGCACTGTCAGCGCAGAGCCCAGCGTGGGGCTTGAACCCACGAAACCATGAGATCATGACCTGGGCTGAAACCAAGAGTTGGATGCTTAACCCACTGAGCCACCCAGGTGCCCCAGGACTGGCTTTTTAAGATTCCACATGTAAGTGACATCACACAGTATTTGTCCTTTTCTGTCTGATTTATTTCGAGTTTACCCATGTCGTCGCAGATGGCAAGATTTCCTTCTTTTTTATGGCTGAATAATGTGTACGTATCACATTTTCTTTATCCATTCATACACTGAGTTTTCTTTAACCGACTTCTATACACCTTTAAGATAAGCCATGAGAAAACTGCTTCCAGGACAGTGAAGTCTCATCCTAAGTAAGAACGATTTTCCAAAATGAAGTTTAGAGCTAAAATCAGGTACGTCACTATCACCCTTTAAATATTTTCAATGATCCATAATGTATTTATATCACTCTTAATTAACCCGGCACAGCTAGTTTTTCCTTCAGTCTGTTGAAACTGACTGCCATTTGAAACGATGCTGTTTTTCATGTGGCGCACGCACTTGAAAGAGTTGGCTTGACGGTGAGGTTATGTTCCACAAGAAATGCATGCCATTAATCACGGGACTCATACGGAGTCTGGACCACAGACGGCTTAAGTCGTGTGAGTTCACTGTGCAAATCGGATCGGCGTTTGGAAATTTGAAAACATAGGGGAGGAGGGACCGGGCATCTTGCAGGGCTGATTTGGGAGAAAAAAAAGGTCGAGAAAAAGTAAACAAGACTCCTACAACTACCCTCATATGTCTATCAGGAAAGAGGAAATAACACCCGAACCGTGGGGATGCTCTCTAGCGTGAGATGATCGTGACTGGAACGAAGATAAAACCTTTTCAAAGCAGCTATGAAGTTTAATAAATAGCCACTCACCATGCCACATCACTTCAAGCCACTCGAGGTTATTTTTGTTGTTTTCATTTTTGTTCGTGTCTTTCTCAGGTATCCAAGTTGTTACTCTGGATCTGTGTAAGTCCTGAAGATCCCAGGAGGCAAAAGTCAACTCCAATTGCAAAGTCGGAAAGACATTAAATCTCTGAATGGTGAAGCAAACAGGATAAAATGTCTTTTTGTATTCCCTATAAATATACAATGAAGGAAATGGAATTCATTTCTTTAAAGTTCATAAGAAAAAGCAGAGCTGAGGGCTTAGGCAGCAAGTGATGATAACTGGAAATCTGATGGTACTATTATTACTTTGTTATGTAAATATTTTACCTTTTCTTTAACTAATATAATATTTTTTAAGAACAAAAATGCCATGGCTTTCACAATTACACCCATGACTTTGGTCCCTTTGGCTGAATATTTCCTGTGTGATCTGAAGGTCTTTAACCTCAAATTTCTGTACTAGAAATGTTCGGGAACCTGCCTGAAGTCAGGCAACGGGAGGGGTCGTTTAAAGAATGTCCCCAGACTTGGAATTTGATGATGAATGATGAATTTCATATTTCTCCACTATCATCCTGGTGTTTTTGACCATAAATGGCATGCAGTATTTATATGAATCTTAAGCTTTTCATTGGGGGTAGTTGCTGACATTTCTGGAAGCCCATACATTTTTAAAAAAACCTGTTTTGACAGTTTTCCAAAAACCTTCCAGATCACATATCTTTTTAATATGGCTCTGCTCTCTGAACTTAAAAAGGGCTCTTTTGGCAGGCTGGCCATTAGTTTTCAAACTTTCTCAACAGACTATTTCCTCCTGCATTTCTTCCGGTGTCTTGGTTCACAGAGGCAGTTAGTATACATTGCCCTAACGTGATTTTAGAATTTGGATGTTTACGCAACTCATCAACTAGATAGTAAGCTCTTAGAAATCAAAGGTTTATTATTTTTTAATCTTTTTTCCCTCCAATAGCATTTAATATATTCCTGAGCAGCGAGAAATCCTTAAACAATATTTATATGTGTGTGATTTATTGAATGAATTAATAACTATAACCAAACAGTATGCATAGATAGAGCAGACTGAGCCTGTGAAGGCAAGCTTTCCTCTGCCTTCAAAATTCTTGGGATCCTTGGGGTGCCTGGGTGGTTCAGTCGCTTGAGTGTTTGACTTTTTTTTTAATATTCATTTATTTTTGGGAGAGTGCAAGCGGGGCAGGGACAGAGAGAGGGGCAGAGAGGATCTAAAGCGGGCTCTGTGCTGACAGCAGCGAGCCTGATGTGGGGCTTGAACTCACGAACTGTGAGATCATGACCTGAGCCGAAGTCGGACGCTCAACCGACTGAGCCACCCAGGTACCAGAGTGTCCGACTCTTGATTTCGGCTCAGGTCATGATCCCGAGGTAATGGGATCAAGCCCCACATCAGGCTCTGCGCTGAATATGGAGCCTGCTTAAGATTCTCTCTCTTTCCCCCTGCCCCTCTCCCCAGCTCACTTTCTCTCTCACTAAAAAAAAATTTTTAAAAATTATTGGGATCCTAGAAAAATACAATCAAAATGAAGTTTAAATCTATAACTGACTGTCAATGGTAAATGCCCAAGTAGAAAGCAAGAGATAAAGGTATCACAGAGTAGGGGCAAGGTGTTGAAGCAGAAGCGACTCTTGTGACCTATAGATCTGTTAAAGGCTTTTAAGGAACGGGGCCAGAGATGCAACTGACCTTGTCGCGACAACATATGTCAGTGTGCCTCTGTAAAAGAAATGGCTCTTGTGAGTTAGACCTTGGTCAGAGGACTTTTCCCTCTCTCCAGTTCTACGCAAGGTGGTCCAGAACTCCACTTTCTATCTGGGGAGCGCACATGTGTGTTGAACTATTGCATGGAATTGTCTGTATGTGGTGACCCGTGGCGTACTCACGCACAAGATTGGCTTAATACCGAGTCCTCTAGACAACGTGAAATCACATGTTGCGTGAGGGTACGCGATTCTTTGTTTAATGATTATATCGCTATTGGAACATGTGGTCTTCGAGATCGTCTGTATACAAAATTTTGCATATAATGAAAGGTAGTAATAATATTCTTTGAGGTCCAGCCATTCATTGAACAGATATTAACTGGCTAGCCACTGCAATGGCAGGTGCTACATTAAGCAAAGGCACATAGAAGGGAACAAGTCAGACCTAGGTACCACTCTTAGGACATTTCCCTTACTTCTACCATATTAGAATCATTTGTGTACCATTGTATTTCCACCTGTGAGAGCTGCTTGAGAATTTTAATCTGGACCCAACAGAGTTTGGCACATGGCTATGGGGGGCAGGGAACTGAATTGTTGTTGTTGCTTTTTAAACTGATTTAGCAGACTCATAAAAAACTGGCATTTCAAGTAAATTAGCTATGTCTCATTACTTACAAGTGTCATACAACCCCCCATCCCACCCAGATGAGAAATGAGCGTTATGATTTACTGCCCAAATAATTGAAGAAATGAGGGATAATTAACAATCCTTCTAGGAAGCTAGAAACCCAGCTTCATATCAACCCAGAGAAAAGAGCATTTACAATGATACTTTTATGATTCATACCTCACCGCAGAATCAGAGATTAGAAGAAATTTGTGGCGAAGGAAAATACATAAAACAGCAGGCGAAAAATGAACTTCTAGGAATTAGTAAATATGCAATTTAGCAGTGAATGAATGAGAGAGAGAGGGAGAGAGACTTGTTCTTAAAGAAGTAGGGAAAGTGCCTCCTTGGCCAACACCTGTGGACACTGGCACGCTCCAGGCTACCCGGGATGGTCAATTATGCCCAGAGAATTTACATCAGATACAGCATGTTTTTGCATTTTATCACAATGTGATAATATTAGATGTGAATAATAAAGATAGCAGGAAGAAAACGGAAATTATAAAATACTTAGACCTAAGGGATGATGAAATCACGACATATTAAAACACATAGGATGCAGTACAAAGTTGCACCGAGTGATAATTTGTATTTTAGGAAAAAAGAAAGATTGAAAAACCACTCAGGGGGCACCTGGGTGGCTCAGTAGGTTGAGCGTCCCACTCTTGATTTCAGCTCAGGTCATGGTCCCAGGGTCATGGGACTGACTCCTGCATCGGGCTCCACGCTGAGCCTGGAGCCTGCTTAAGATAATTTCTCTCTCTTCCTCTGCCCTTCTCTCCTGCTGGCCTGCTCGCTCTCTCTCTCTCTAAAGAAATGGACACTGAGAAAAGTGCTGTTCTGAAAAAGTTAGAGAAATAACCACAGAGTAAATACAAATGAAGTGGAAGGGAGGAACAGTACGCATAGTACGAATTAAAGAATGAGATTAGAGGGGCGCCTGGGTGGCTCAGTCGGTTAAGCGGCCGACTTCGGCTCAGGTCACGATCTCGCGGTCCGTGAGTTCAAGCCCTGCGTCGGGCTCTGTGCTGACAGCTCAGAGCCTGGAGCCTGTTTCAGATTCTGTGTCTCCCTCTCTCTGACCCTCCCCCATTCATGCTCTGTCTCTCTCTGTCTCTAAAATAAGTAAACGTTAAAAAAAATTAAAAAAAAATAAATAAATAAAGAATGAGATTAGAAACCATAGAGAGCACCAGCAAAACTCAAAGACTCTACCATTTAAAAGAAAAAATGGAAAACCTCAGAGAAGACATTTCTAGAAAAAAGTAAATTAAAAATAAACACTAGCCCCAAAAAGTGAAGCAAATACAGATATGCTAGAATATTATCATGAGAATGTTATAAAAATCATCAAGGGGCTCCTGGGTGGCTCGGGAGGTTAAGTGACTCCTGGTTTCAGCTCAGGTCATGATCTCACAGTCTGTGAGATTGAGCTTCGTGTTGGGTTCTCATTGACAATGCAGAGCCCGCTTGGAATTCTCTCTCTCCCTCTCTCTCTGACCCTCTCCCACTCTCTCTCTCTCTCTCTCTCTGTAAATAAATAAATAAACTTAAAAAAAATCCAAAAATTTGAAAAGTTACAAAGCCTGCACTTCTAGAAAATATAAACAACCAAATATAAGAAAAAGTAGAAAATCTGAATAAATAAAAAAAAATTTTTTTAATGTTTATTTATTTTTGAGAGAGACAGAGACAGAATGAGAGTGGGTTAGAGGCAGAGAGAGAGGGAGACACAGAATGCAAAGCGGGCTCCAGGCTCTGAGCTGTCAGCACAGAGCCTGACGCAGGGCTCGAACTCACGAGCTGTGAGATCGTGACCCGAGCCAAAGTCGGACACTCAACCGATTGAGCCACCCAGGCGCCCCTGAATAAATTAAAAAAAAAAATAAAAAAAAAAAAAAAAAAAAAAATATATATATATATATATATATATATTTAATCTGTAGTTAAAATACTCCACCAAAAATACTATAACCCCTCACAAAATAATTATAAGATTCAAGGAGCTTTAAAGTTCTGTTTTTACAAATGTTCAAGAAACAATTCTAATCTGACAAAATTCTTTCAGACCCAAGAGAAGAAAAGGATCTGGAATAACTTTGACAGTAACACTTGACAGGGCCAGTCCAATAAATAAAAATTAAAGGCCTATCTCATTAATTAGAACGTATATAATAAACCTCAATTTCAATTCCAGTCAATTTCAATCAATTTTCAATTTCAATTGATAAATTGAAATCAATGAATAAAATATATGATGAATCATAATAAAGTAATGTTTAACCCAGCATCATGAGGATAGTTTCATATTAGAAAATCAATTAGTAGAATTTAAAATTCACTGCCTATTCATGATAAGCTTATTAGAGAACTGGGAATGTAAGAGTTTCTTTAATAAATCGTGTCTTTGAGAAAGCTGTAACAAACATCATATTTAGTGTTATAACTTTAAAAGCTATCATTTACAAGTCAGGATCAAGTCAAGAATTCCTTCTATTATCACTGCAATGCATTACAGTTTTGGACATTATAGTCCATTAAATAAGGCCAGAAAAAGAAATGTGATATAATGCTTTTAAAGGACATAAGAAAATGGTAGTAATTTATAAATGACTTGAGTGTCTATAAGAAAATCTAGAAATAAATGTATACAAATTTTTAGAATTAACAACAAATGTACTACATTTGCTGTATGCAAGAAGACAGTCAATTAATTGTATTTCCATATATCTCAACTACCAATTAGTGATTAATGAATTTAATGAATTATCATTAAAAATTGCCCGTTCAAGAAGCAACAATAAAAAAATACACTCTTTAGGATTAAATGTAGAAAAATATATGCAATACCTTAATGGAGAAAATTGTACAACTCTTGTGAATGACTTAAAACTTGACCTTGCAAGCCCCATGGAATGTACGAGACTAAGAGTGAACCCTAAGGTCAACTACAGACTTAAAGTGATTATGATGAGTCAATGCAGGTTCATCCTTGGTTAAAACAAACAAACAAATGTACTATTCTGGTGAGTGATGTTGGTAATGGGGGAGGCTATGCACAAGTGGGGGCAGGGGGTAGATGAAACTACCAGATGAAACCTGAAACTGCTGCAAACGATAAAGTCTTAGCAAAAAAGGCATCCTAAAAAATTGACCTTAAAAATAAGGATTTTAGGGGCACCTGGGTGGCTCAGTTGGTTAGGTGTCCAACTCCGGCTCAAGTCATGATCTCATGGTTCGTGAGTTTAAGGTCCTCATTGGGCTCCCTGTTGTCAATGCGGACGCTCTGTCTCCCTCCCTCCCCCTCCCCTGCTCATGCTCTCTCTCTCTCAAAAATAAACATTTAAAAAAAAAAAAAAGGATTTTAGCATGTTTGTTAATAAAAGTCTCCATATCTCACACTGATGTTAATTCCCTAGAAGATTACGTTGGATACAATGTTCTTGCATCAAAATTCCAGACAGGATTTAATGGAACTTAAGAACTGAGTTTAAAAACAGTAAAATACTAAGAATAATTGACATAAATGTGGAGATAATATATGAGACTGGAAGGCTTGCCCTAACAAATAGGAAGACATAAAGAGCAAAAATCAGGAGCACCTGGCTGCCTCAGTCGGTGCAGCACGTGACTCTTGATCTTGGGACTGTAAGTTTGAGCCCCACACTGGGTGTAGAGATTACTTAAAAATAAAATCTTTAGGGGCACCTTGGTGGCCCTGTCAGTTAAGCGTCCAACTCTTGACGACTCTTGATTTTGGCTCAGGTCATGATCTCATGGTTCCTGAGGTTGAGCCCCATGCTGGACACCGCGATAACAGCGCAGAGCTTGCTGGGAATTCTCGCTCTCCCTCTCCCTCCGCCCCTCCCCTGCTTGCATGCACTGGTACGCTCTCTCTTTCAAAATACATACATAAACATTTAATAACAAATAAAATCTGTAAAAAAAAAAAGAGCGAAAATCTTTAAAAGTGCACGATTTGTCACACAGATCATCAAATGAACCAAGGAAAAGAAGATGAACTCCAGAAACCGTTAACTGCGTATATAAAAGACATGTCATTAAATAGTGATGTTCAAACGAATACTACTACTGCTCTTGGGTTCAAATCCTGGCTCCTCCACTTACTGGTTTTGTGCCGTTGTGGGAAATATTTGCTCTTTCTTTCCCTCAGTTTCTTTATTTGTACGGTGGAAATGATAACCCTTTTCTCATGCCAGTGTTGTGAGGACTAGAGGATATAATGTAAATACAATGGCTTCTACGTAAAAGACGTAACGGTTGTTAGCTGTTACATGAGCGTTTGGTATATGGCATTGGAAATGAGCTGTGGAAAGATGGGTGACAAAACTACTTATGCTGGAACAATCTGCAATCGATGTAGAGACACAAAATGAGATTTTAAAGATAACAAACACCACAACCTCTTCATTTTGATAAACTTGAAAAGAAGACAAATTAATAAATAAACGTAAGAGAAGACGTAGAGTATCGTACTTGTGAACCCGAGCAGGGAGAGATCTATAAACAAGATACAAAAGGTACAAGTCAGAATAAAAGACTGATGGTTGGATACCAAAATTGAAATTTTCTGTGAGACAAAAGACATCATAACCCAAGTCCAATGATAAGCACTGGCTGAGAAAGAGGTCTGTAACCGAAAGTACTGAAGATCCACAATATATAAAGAGTTAATAGGAAGCAATAATGAAAAGTCAAATGAGCTGGTAGAAGCAGAGTTAATGACCAGGAACAGGCAATTCACAGGAGAAGAAACCTGAAAGACCAAGGATCTAGGAAATAGGCATATATTTGTTAATATACATGGAACTACAAAATGAAGAAATGATATATCTCAAGCCCATCAATATGGCAGACATTAAAAAGTAGGACAGTGCCAAGTTTTCAAGAGGGAATGAATAAAGCCGACTCTCTAACACTGCTGGAGGGCATACAAATTGGTAGAAACAATCTCAGGAGTCATTTGCCGATACCTAATAATACTGAAGATGTAGATTTCCAAAGAGTCACCAATTCCACTACCTGGTAATGTCTCCCCTCTTCCCCCACCTCCCCCCTAAAAAAACCCAAAAAACCCACAACACAGTATATCGCAACTTTATGGGCTGAATTGTTTTCCCCCAAAATGCATATGCCGAAGTCTCAACCTCCATATCATCAGGATGTGGCTGTTTTTGGAGACAGGACCTTAAAAGAGGGCGATTATGTTAAAATGAGACCATTAGGGTGGGCCTTGATTCGACCTGACCTGTTGCCCTTAAAAGAAGAGGAATTTTGGACGCTGTGGGAAGGCAGTCATCTGCAAGCCAAGGAAAAAGGCCTCGGGAGAAAGCAAATCGGCTGACACACCCTGATCTTTGACTCCCAGCCTCCAAAAGTGTGAGAAAATAAATTTCCGGTGTTTAAGTCGCCCAGTCTGTGGTACAAGTATACCTCGGAGATGTTACGGTTTCAGATCTAGGCCACTGCAATAAAGCCAATATCACAATAATGCAAATCAAATGAATTGTCTGATTTCCCAATGCAAATAAAAGTTATGTTGACACTGTCCTATAGTCTATTAAGTATGCAATAGTGTTGTCTGAAGAAACAATGTACATACCTTAATTGAAAAATACTTGAATGCTAAAAAATGTGAACCATCATTTGGGCTTTCAGTGAGGCAGAATCCCTGATCTCAGACAACCATGACAAAATTAATAATCAGGAAAAGTTTCAAATATTGTGAGAATTATCAAAAGGTGACAGTGAGACACAAAGTGAGTAAATGCTGTTGGAAAAATCGTGTTAATGGACTTGCTCGATGCAGGCTTGTCCGAAAGCTTCAATTTGTAAAAAATGGAGTATCTACGAAGTGCAATAAATGAAGTAGGTCTGTATTTCGTGTTGGCAGCCAGGGCAAACAAATACAACATACATTACGTGTGCGCACAGACATATACACGTGCGTGTTTGTGATAACAAAAAAAAGGAAACAGTCTATTCATCAATAAATGGCTAGAGGAAAGAGTTAATCCAGAGAGGCAGTGAGGCATCTTGGTTAAGAATCTAGTCTTTGCATTTTTCCAAAAAAAGACATCCAGATGGCCAAACAAACACATGAAAAGATGCTCAACATCAATGATCGTCAGGGGAAATGCAAATCAAAACTACAACGAGAAATCACCTCACACCTGTCAGAATGGCTCAAACCGACAACACAAGACACAACGGGTGTGGGTGAGGATGCAGAGAAAGGGGAACCCTCTCGCACTGTTGGTGGGAATGCAACTGGGCAGCCAGTCTGGGAAACAGTATGGAGATTCCTCAAAAAGTGCAAAATAGAACTACCCTACGGCCCAGCAATTGCATTTTTAGGTATTTACTCAAAAAAATGCAAAAGTCCTACTTCAAAGGGACACACGCACCTCGATGTTTACGGCAGCATTCTCTACAGCAGCCAAATCATGGAGCTAGAGAGCCAAAGAGAGAGAAAGACGAATACCACATGATTTCACTTATGCGTGGAATTTGTGAAGCAAAACAAATGAGCAAAGGGAGGGAAAAAAAAAAAAAAAGAAACCAAGAAACAGATTCTTTTTTTTTTTTTTATTTTTTTTTTTTTAACGTTTATTTATTTTTGAGACAGAGAGAGACAGAGCATGAACAGGGGAGGAGCAGAGAGAGAGGGAGACACAGAATCTGAAACAGGCTCCAGGCTCTGAGCTGTCAGCACAGAGCCCGATGCGGGGCTCGAACTCACGGACCGTGAGATCATGACCTGAGCCGAAGTCAGGCGCTTAACCGACGAGCCACCCAGGCGCCCCAAGAAACAGATTCTTAACTACAGAGAACACACTGATGGTTACCAGAGGGGAGGTGGGGGGGGGCGGGGGGACATGGGGATAGATGATAGGGAGTCAGGAGGGCACTTGTTGTGATGAGCACTGGGTGTGCACTGAGCACTTAGCTAAGCGGAATGTAAATAAAATAAATAAATTTAAATAAAAACTAAACAACTAGCTAGCTAACTACCCAACTAACTAACTAAAGGAATCCAGTGTTTGGAGGCTGGTGCAAATGTCAACTCTGCCACTTCCTACTTGTATAAACTTGGTTGAAGTTTACTTATTTTCTTTGGGCCAGAAACTGACGTTGGATTCAAAGTTTATAAATCCAGCAATTTCACCTCTATAAGAGGAAAATTTAAAAACAAGCAAACAAACAAACAAAAAAACCACAAACCTTCCACTCCATCCAGAACCCGGAAGTGAAATTCACTCGAAATCTCAATGGAGAATTAAATAATTGGACTACCTGCTTCTTTAAAGAGTGGATGAAGGTCAGGAAAACATCCAAATGCAAATGTGATGGGGAGGGGAATCTAAGGAGCAAATATATTCCTCTGGAAAAAGTGTGACTTAAGGAGAAAGAAAGTATACTCGTGGTCTAGGCAGGTATTCGGCTATATTTGTTTCATCTTCTAATTAATTGGACACTTTTTCCACCTCAGCACCTTTTTGCATTACCTATTTTAAAAATAGCATGCATTATTTTGAGTATCGCTGTCATAATATTCTTTTTATTTCAGAGATGCATGGCCTCAATTTTGCAATCACTCTGAAGACTGCGCAGTTTATCACCATTATTAAATATTTTATGTTATATTTCATGCACTTCTATAGACCTTTGAAGCTAATAGTTTAACGAGGGCCTGCTGATAGAATATATTACAAAGAAAGCTCATGAATTCACGAAGGGACACGCACACACCATTTCAGCATTTGGGGCAAATCGGGAGGGAGGGTGGTGAAAACAAATGAATCATATATTGGTCACACTGAAGTAACCATTTGGACCAAGCTCTTTGATGTTGGCAAGGCCCCAGGGCCAAGTGAATTTCATTCTTCAAAGAAATAGTTACATCAACCATAAAATCCCTTTTAGTGTTCTCAAGATCAGAACAGGGATGGAATGCAGATAACTTCTACATTAGCACTGATACGTAGAGATACCATTACATAATCTATACTCTAGAATATGTTTGAAGACAGAACATGGCATCGGTGATGGATGTTTGAAAACTTATACATTATCCCAGAAGTAGAGGACAGCAAAATCTGGCTGATCATTCTTTTAGCTCTGACCTCAGTTCCTGGCAGGTACGGAGACCGTCTTTCCCAGAAAGTGAATTGATGGCTGGTGAAATTGAGTTCTTCGACTTAAGTAACTGGTTGTGCTCCACAGAGAGTCAAAAGACAACCGAGATATTCCCTCAAACCTCTCCCCCAACGAACACAGAAGAATTACGGCCGCTGACATGGTATTTGGTTTGATAGTTGGAATTCACACTGGCTTTCTGAGTGAAATTGGAGTCGGTGACGCTAGGCGTTTTTGCACGATGTTCCTTACATCTGGAACGTCCTTCCTTCCCTGATCATGTGTTCAAATCTACACAATTTTGATAAATCACCTCCGTAGAAAGGTCATCTGTGATCCCGTCCCATTTCCCCTTCTTTCTCTGGCATCCCTGTCTCCCCACTTGCAGAAGAAAAAGAGGAGGAGGAGAGGGAAGTGGAAGGGGAGGAAGAGAGGTCAAACAACAACAACAGGGGCGCCTGGGTGGCGCAGTCGGTTAAGCGTCCGACTTCAGCCAGGTCACGATCTCACGGTCCGTGAGTTCGAGCCCCGCGTCGGGCTCTGGGCTGATGGCTCGGAGCCTGGAGCCTGTTTCCGATTCTGTGTCTCCCTCTCTCTCTGTCCCTCCCCCGTTCATGCTCTGTCTCTCTCTGTCCCAAAAATAAAAAAAAAAAAAAAAAAAAAAAAAAAAAAAAAAAACAACAACAACAACAACAACAACTAGGTCTTAGTGACTGAGCATTTATTGTGTAGGAGGGGGTGGGCTTCATAGCCATGGTCAGATTATCACAATAACTCTCTCAGAAAGGAAATAGTATTACAATTTTACAGAGAAGCAGACAAGCTCATCTTAGATGTTAACTGTCCAAGGTCACTCATCTAATAATTAATGGGATCTAAATTCAAATTCCACGTCTGTTTGAGTCCACAGCACTACACTGCTTTCCTATGAGCTTCCTGAGGGCAGGGCCTATGTCTGATTAATCTGTTTTACCTGCAACACCTTGCAAGAATAAGTATTGGACACTTTTTTTTTTTTTTTTTTGGCTAATTATATCCATGCATATCAGAGAGCAAGAGGAAGATATTACTTTCAGGATTAAAACATATCAAGCTGAAAAAGGGTATATTGCATATGAATATTCTTTGGCTAATAGTAATAATAGCATTAATAATATTCACCTTTATAACCTTTTCCAGTTTCCAAAAATGTTCACATAGCATCAAAGACATTAAAAATCAGAAAAGTAGACCGTTAGTGTAATTTTTATTATTGTATCAATAGCTGGGGAGTACACATAGCATACTATATATACTTTAAAAAGAACTTATTAAAAGAATTTGCTTTGACCTAGAAAAAATAACTTTTATATGTTAGGCTTCCAGATATTTATTTATTTATTTAAAAAAATTTTTTTTTTAACGTTTATTTATTTTTGAGACAGAGAATGAACAGGAGAGGGGCAGACACAGAATCAGAAGCACGCTCCAGGCTCTGAGCCATCAGCGCAGAGCCCAACGCGGGGCTCGAACTCACCGACCGTGAGATCGTGACCTGAGCTGAAGTTGGACGCTTAACCGACTGAGCCACCCAGGCGCCCCAGGCTTCCAGATATTTAAATTGATATGAAGAGCTGCCTAAAATACTCAAAACCTTTAAGCTCCATAAAGTAACTCTATCAAATTCTTTAGGTACTTACTAACATGAATAATATCCACAAAAGGGGGAACCTGGGTGGCTCAGTCAGTTAAGCAGTTGACTTTGGCTCACGTCATGATCTCGTGGTTCGTGAGATCGAGCCCCATGTCAGGCTCTGGGCTGACAGCTCAGAGCCTGGAGCCTGCTTTGGTTTCTGTGTCTCCTACTCCCTGCCCCTCCCCCACTCACCCTCTGTCTGTCTCTCTCTCAAAATTAAATAAACATTAAAAAATTTTTTTTAAGATTAAAAAAAATCCACAAAAGGGGTGTCTGGCTGGCTCAGTTGGTAAAGCATGAGACTCTTGATTTTGGGGTTGTAGGTTCGAGCCCCACATTGGGTGTAGAGATTACTTACGAAAATAAAATCTTAAAAAAAAAATAATATCCACAACTGTGCCTTCATTATTAAATATTAAGAAAGCACGCCAAGACAGAATTGAAAGATGTCAAATTGAAAACCACCATTTTCATCCTCCAGGACAATAATTCTCAGTCTGTGCTAAAATTAAAGAACATTTCTCACTTGATTCTTACAATTTTTTGTCCAATTTTTGCCTTTGAAGGTAAAAACAGCTCTTCAGTCTGTACTAGGGGAAAAGAACACGAAGTGCTATCGCTGTGGCAGCTGCTGTTGCTACTGATTTCATAACCTAGCATATCTCCTTGGCAGACGCAGCTGACCAGATTTGCTGATAAAATGCGAGGCATCCTAAATTGTTAACTTATCGAACACTGCTCTTTCATAGCAACGGAAGACTTATTCATCCCGCGTTGAGGTTTTCAAAACAGTCCCAAACGGACAAATTACATTTAATGTGAAAGAATGCCAGTATTTTAATTGCCAACTGGATATTATCAGCTCTGATATGATGTGGAGAGTTTAACTTTTTAAACTCAATACACAAAAAGACCAGGCCACAATTGAAATGACAAAAATGCGTGGGACACAATATCACCATTTAAGACAACAATAGCAGCCAAGACAATTTAGATAAGAGCCATCGAGATGGGATAAAATTCAAGAAACATTTCTGAGAGCTACCACAAAGACTTTTGCTGGGGGTTTTAGAACAACGAAACAGATGAGGGAAATAATGCTTATAATGTTTATGTTAATGTAGCATAAAGCCCCAATTTTCTAGGCTGTGTGGGGAATCAGGTGTTTGGCTTAAATTTTTTTTGGTTAGCTGAGAGTTACTCTAAAACCCAGTAATATTTCAGCCATTGTTGTTGAACTTGTTCCAAAGCAGTTGAATAGCACCTAGGGATTATAAATTGCATTTTTCTTTGTGGATCTTGAAATGTTTCAATGTGATTGTCCTTTGTGGATCTTCCAATGTTCTTCACAGTCATCATTTCTGATTGGGCAGAACTATAATGGCAGACATGGAGTTGGGGGTGAACCTAGGATACAATGGAAAAATGCACCTAAAACTAAATATATAATGTGAATTTCGTTGGCATTGATTTCCCTCCTTTTAAAGCACTGCCCTCCTGTGCAGGCAGAAAAGGTGATTATCTTCTGGGCATAATTCGGGGGTTCTTAGGGATTCTCCTGACTCCTAAAATGTTCTTAGCCACACCGATCACCACTAGATGTGCGGTAAGAAAGTATAAATTAATGATTTTATTATACAATTATCTCTGGAAGTGCTGAAAATTGATGTGTTCATACCATAGTCTAAATTAATCTGATCGAACCACTTTCCATCAGATAGCTATGTAAGTTATGATATGATAGTTATGTAAGCAGCTGCAATGGGACTTTTAATTGGGAAAGGGATTTTTAGAACATACAGGATTTTCAGGGAATCATGCAGTGCTTACATAATAAATAATGAAAGGAAAAACTTATTCTTATTAGCAAGTATTTTTTTTTTTTTTACTTATTTTTAAAATCAGTTGTTTTTATTTTATTTATCTTGAGAGACAGAGAGCACGAGCAGGGGAGGGAAAGAGGGGAAGGGAGAGAGAAAGTCCCACATAGGCTCTGAGCTGTCAGCGCAGAGCCCTACGGGGGTAACCGACCCCCCAAGTCACGAAACCATGACCTGAGCCAAAACCAAGAGTGGGACTTTCAGCCGACTGAGCCACCCAGGTGTCCCAGGAAGTATTTTTAAACCTTTCATTATGAAAGTCACTAATGTTAAATTATCACATTATTTTGTGATTGCCCTTTTTACTCAATATTATCCTTTAAAACACCTCATATTCTGTGATGGCAGGGAATATCTTCTCTGTAACACTCATCAGACTCATATGATTATTTAATTAATATGTGAAGTGAGGCTTTACCATTATATTCACTGTTCTTAGCAGAGTCCCTGATGTGGAGTAGAAATTCAAAAAATATTTGTTGAAAGAATAAATGTATTAATGATATGAAAATATTTGTGAACAGTAAACAGAAAGCTAGAAGGGAGTTCTAGAAATAGCAGTTGGTATTATTACAATTGTTATTATTTCGAAAGTACTCTAAATATTTATAGCTGAGAAAACTCAGGTTCAGAGATGTTACATACATCCATAACCCTCTGACCTTCTCCATCATAAAATTTTTCATAATTTGTTATCGAACAGTTTATTTACTGTTAGCCTACACTCCAGACCACAGGTTCTTTTTTTTAATGCCTTTTTTTTTAAGTTTATTTATTTATTTTGAAAGAGAGAGAGCGTGAGCAGGAAAGGGGCAGAGAGAGAGGGGACAGAGGATCCAAAGCGGGCTCTGCGCTGACAGCAGAGAGCCCCATGTGGGGCTCGAACCCATGAACCGTGAGATCATGACCTGAGCCGAAGTGATGCTCGACTGACAGAGCCACCGAGGCAACCCTGGACTATAGATTCTAAGGTGGCAGAGGCCAATGTAGTTTCATGTCTGTTATAGCACAAAACCTACCTGAGTATCTACCCTAACGAATTTCTTGACAAATATCAGTTGGTAAACCAATGATTAAAATTTCATTTGATAGCATTAATCATCTTGTACAAGGTTAAGAGAAAAGGGTAGAAATGTTTTAGTGCATGCCAGGTGTCCATGACTAAAATGTCCATTTACAAATGAAACTTTTATTCTATCTAATGTCATGCAGCAACCACTTCCTTGGATTTCTGAGATAGTACTTTGTCTACAGGATATGGTGTAGGTGAGATAAAATGATTTATATAAAATTAATAACAAGCCTGAATTTGAGCTATATTGGAAGTATATCCTATACTTCAGAATATTTCAGGATTAATTTTACTCTGTACAGCAAAGTGGATTTCTCACAAGAGTTTGATATATATAACATATAGTTGGCATATCTAGATGGTATATACCATATTTATATAGATTTATATAACCTGTATTTACATATTGACTTCACCTGTAATCTCACCATGTTATAGTATATATTGAAAATACTCTGTGCCCATTTAACATGCAACGAACTCCGATCACCAATTGTCATCTAGGCACTCAACTTGGCTTTAAGAACCCAAGTGAGAGATGATGAGAATTGAAATTGGGCAAGTGGCAGGGATGATAAAAAGGAAGAGAGAACGGGGAGATGCAAGAGAGCGTTAGTGGTTTGGGGCGACATTTTTATTGGTTTCACTAAGGTCAGCTCACATTTTATTCTAAATTCTGTGTTGGACTCCCTTCTTCTTTCAATTCAATAAACATTAGTAATAGTTACCGGATACCCAAGATTCTGTGCTTGGTTCTAGGTAAAGGGGCCAATAAGCCAATTGGCTTCCGAGGAGCTCACGGTCCACTGGTGATCAATAAATGGTACGGAGTACAGTGTTTACTAGAACAGCTAACTGTAAGTTATGGGATAGACAAAATATAACAAGTGGTCAACTCAACTTGGAAATACCAGGGAATATGCCAAAAAGAAGATGCTTAAACTCTAGGAGTCTCTCAGGGAGAAGAGCTGAGGATGGCCTTCCATACAGCTGGTATACAGAAGGGCTGAAACATATGAAAGTCTGGGACATATCTTAAGAGCCTTGTATGTCATGCTCAGGAACTTGGGTTTATTTTTTGTGGGATTGTTATGAAAACTTGATTGCTTTGAAGCAAAAGGCAGACTAGATCAGCTCTAGTTTTCAAAAAGTCTTCAGGTTAGCATGTGGGGATCACACTGGAGGGGTACAATCCTAGAAACCAGGAGACCGGTTAGGTGACTGTTTTGGTAGTCCCAGAGAGAGACAATGAGGCCCAGGATGGGGTAACAGCAGACAGGATGCAGAGGGGAGGATGAACTGGAGAGACAGAAATTAAAAGCTAGGGGCACTTGGGTGGCTCAGTGGGTTGAGTGTCCAACTCTTGGTTTTGGCTAGGGTCATGATCTTATTGTTTCGTGAGTTTGAGCCCTGCATCAGGCTCTATGCTGATAGTGCAGAGCCTGCTTGGGATTCCCTCTCTCCCTCTCTCTCTCTATCCCTCCCCTGCTCGCTCTCAAAAAGAAATAAACTTTAAAAAAAAAATTAAAAGCTATCGGACGTGATATGGTAGATGGGGGAGAAGGAAAATTCTAGAATGGATCCTATCATCACAAAATTTGTTTTTAATAATGCAACCCTAGAGGTGCCAACATGGAAGCAAGCTCAATCTGACTGCGAATGTCCTATAGTCAGTGTGTGCTGAGCTTTCTGCGGAACTATGCCCTTAGATGGAAAATGACATGTAAGCATACGGCAGAACGGCCTTAACTACTATTTCTAAGTAGCATAACGATTGTGACGTCCAAACTCAATTTTCAACCTAAATGAAACTTTAAGCAGCGCAATGAATAATTTGTAGTAGTTGACAGACATGTAATAATAAAAAAAAATTTTCCATATATGCATTTGCTGACATCAGCTTCCTCATTATGTTTCAAACAGTTGGGCGTAAGATATCTAAAGTAATGGGGCCATCTGTAGAAAATCTTACAAACATTACTACAAAATATAGTTGACATGCTGACATTAAAAATGTTTACCACCAGTTGGTTCTTAAAGTATTGCCTGCATGGCAAGATAGTATACCGTTGTAGAGACAGAGATCAGGAGTAGACCTCTCAGCCTTGGCATCAAGGTCTCTGCAGTTGCTTATGCCTGGGTTTGGTGATGAATCTGGGCCTTTGGTAAGTTACGTAGCCTTTCTGAGCTTTGATTTTCCACATACACAAATTAAGATCGATGATGACGAACGTATGTTGCCTACATGAAGGTTTGCTAACATGCTTGCTGAACACAACTGAAACAGCAATGAACGTGAAGATTTTATTATTTGTTATTGGGAAGAAAATTAATATATGGAACAAAAAAGACTGAAGCAAAGAGAGAAAAGGAGAAAGAAGAATGAAAAAAAAGAAGGAAAGGGAAAAGAATCGATAGGTTAGACAGATAGATGACAGATAGAAGAAACAAAGAAAGAATATAAGTAAATGAATAGAAGAAATAGAGAAAAAGAGGGACAGTTAGCACAAGACATGAGGGTGACCCAAAGCATCTGAAATGTTTTCCCTACGAGGACAGCATTAGACGGCTGCGCCTACAAATGGAAAGTACTTACGCTTTTTTCTGGAAGTGTAAGAAAACCCTGTGGGGTCATATGTCCTGTTGCTGTGGCAACAAAGGGAGCCGGAGGCCGAAGGAAAATGGGAAAGGGTAGTCCTCTGAACACTGAAGTGAGGGACGGGCACGGTGATGGCCCTTGCATGCCCCTAGGTGAGAGGGTACCCAGCGTCCCCAGGGAGAGGTGGGTTGCTTTGGCAGTTCCCTTGCTGCTGGGCAATGCGGAATCCAGACTGGGGGTGAGGCCGCACTGAACAAAGGATTACGGAGGCGAGGAGGGGCGGAAATCAGTCCTTCAGGGCTCAGAAAGTCCTCTGGGTAGCTGAATAGGGCTTGTTGATACTCATTTCTCTGTGGCATGGATATGAGGCAAACATTATTGATTATTAAAAACCGAAGATGTGAAAATCTAGGGAGCTGAGAGAAAGCAAGAGGAAGAATCCTGATATACTTGGCTATCAGCCCAGATTCCTCAGCATTCAATACGCTGACGATCCCAATTTCCTTTTGATTGCGATCTTGTCACAGGGAGCTTTTCTATTCTCCACCAATACTATTTAATCCAGTCTTTTTAATAATTTTCTAAGAACTATTCAGTTGGATTTCATTATAGGAGCAAGGCATACTGATTCAGTTCCGAACTAGGTTCACCACCCCCACCCCCACCCCCTCCCCGGCCAGTTAGACCCACTGGTGTCTAGAATCATGATGGGCTTCCCTCGTTTGGTTTCCTTTACCATTTGCCATCCAATTCAGTACAGTCCAAATGCTGACAATTGTACCATGTGAATAAGGCCACGGAGTACAGGTTATACTGCGTGTCATTGGAAGACAGGGTCACCAAAATGCCTGGCCTGGGACACAAGGACACCAGAATTCCAAGTAAGTATTTGGCAAATTATCCTTTTCCCTGTGCTGCTTCATTCCAAACTGTACTGAGTTAATTTGCCAAGCACTATCAAACATATTACGCAAATATTATTTCTACTGCTTAAACAGGATTGCAACAAATACTGAGCCCCTGTCATGCTGGCCTTAGAGGAAGGCAAGGGCATGCCAAGGCTGGCAGCAAATACAACTATTGATAAGGTTAAGAACATTAAGGGGAGGGGCGCCCGGATGGCTCAGTCGGTTAAGCGGCCGGCCGACTTCGGCTTCCGGTCATGATCTCGAGGTCCGAGGTCCGTGAGTTCGAGCCCCATGTCGGGCTCTGTGCTGACAGCTCAGAGCCTGGAGCCTGTTTCAGATTCTGTGTCTCCCTCTCTCTGACCCTCCCCCGTTCATGCTCTGTCTCTCTCTGTCTCAAAAATAAATAAACGTTAAAAAAAAAAAAAAAAGAACCTTAAGGGGAGATCTTATACTGTATGTTAACTGTACTAGAATATAAAAAATAAAAACAAACTTTTGTAAATTTTAGAAAAAGGAACTTATGAGGGGAAAATTACAAGTATGCATCTTAATTAAGTTAGGAGTGCCCACCAAAATGGTGGAAGATTTTCAAATGGAAATCTGTAATTTTTAAACCACCAACATAGCATTTGATATTTCCAGTGGAAGGTGGGGAAGGAGGAAAGAAACTCAAGTGGAAAAAACAATTAATTGAGCAAAGAAGCCAGTAAATACGTTGGTAAATTTCAACCAACACTGACTGCCTAAAACAATATCAATTATGTTTAATTGGAGGAATCAAAATGTAGAATTAAAGTATTAGAAGACAATAAAATGGAAAAGAAATAAGCATCAGAAAAAATTTAAAAGACAGGAAGGGAAGCTTGTGTTTATAGCGTTCTAAAGTCCTTTTACTTTTTTCAGAATAAAGCAGAAATGTTGATCTGCTTTAGAATTTAATTATTAATATTTATATATACATTTTTTTCTTTGAGAGAGCGTACAAGCCGGGGAGAGGGGCGGGGTGTGGGGGGAAGCAGGCTCCTTGCTGAGCGTGGATACTCAGCATGGATAGCCCAATACTGGGCTCGATCCCATGACCCTCGGAACATGACCTCAGCCGAAATCAAGAGTCAGATGCTCATCAGACTGAGCCACCCAGGCACCGCCTTGATATTAACACATTCAGGGCAATTGCTGAAAGCGTGTGTGTGTGTGTGTGTGTGTGTGTGTGTGTGTGTAGATTGTATCACTTCCGAAGTTGCAACAGTAGAGAAAAAAGAATTTGAGAAATTCTCAAGCCATCCAGATATAAAAAGAAGGAAAGAGAAATAATAAAAAGCACTTTGAAAATCGAACAGAAAGCACAAGCTAGGCTCATGGAACTAAGTCTCGTCAGCCAGCAATCAAAATAAATGCCAACAGACTGCTGAAGGGGTTCAGGACGCGACCCCCAAGAATGTGCTACTTTGACATGCGGGTTATTATTTTGAGCTGAAAGGACTCGAGGCCCTGGGGCTTCAGGATAGATTTTTGTCATTCCCTTAGCTGACGTGGGAAATGGGTCCGGAGCCAACGGCCAAGAAGGAATGCTTGAGACATCTTCGGTGCAAAAAGGTGGTTTTATTAAAGCATGGGGAAAGGACCCAAGGGCAGAAAGAGCTGCACTGCAATTGTGAAGAGCAACTGATTATATCCTTGGGAGCTGGGGGAGGTAAAGAGGAGCAGAAATTTCTAAAACGACTTTCATATGCTAAAGAAGGCTTACCGGATCCCGGAGGCCTAGCTGTCTTCAAGCTAAGGTTGTTTTTTCCCTCTAGTGGGGGTCTTTCCTGAGCTGGAGAGCAAAGGCCAAGGAAAAAATAAACTCCTTTGTAACTTACAGCCCATTGACAAGTCCTTGAGACAGTGTGAGTGACCTTCCTCCAGGAATCTAACTGCCTCCGTGTTAACACTTTGCTAGAGGCAGAAGGTGACCTTGGCTTAACATTAGCCTGACCTCTAGGATCCGTAAAAACTCCTTTGGAAACTTCCTTTATCTCTTACCACCACCACCACCTCCCCCACCGCTGCCCCCAACCCAAGATATGTGTTAGCAATCATCCTCCAAGCATAGGGACCACTGATACACATCCGAAGGGTCTCGTGACGGAGGGTTTACTAGACGGCAATAAGTGACCTAACTACAGCTAGCCCCTCAAGGTCCGGGAAACCTTGCTTCCAAACTCCTTAGAGACTTACTATCCCTAATCCCCTCCCAACTCGAAAGTATGTAATCACTCACTCCTCACAACCCCAGTGCGGCTCTTTCCGCCCACGGGACCGAAGATGCCTCAAGAATTCTTTCTTGGCCGAACCCCAACATTTCACATCTCCCAGAATAAGGATTATTGACACAGATATATTTCATCTGAGTGGCCCATCTGTATGGCAGGGCAAACATCTACTGTTCTTATGGCCCCTAAAGTGCATTCCTTTCCTCTGAAATCACAGACCCCTACCCCCTTCTCCTTAGTTCAGAATGACATAGACACCTAATTTTTGCCTGTTTGGAATTTCCATGTCTATGTGGATTCCCCGTACGTATGCCTATTAAATCTGATTTTCTCCTGTGAATCTGTCTCATGTCATGTCAACTTGATTCTTAGTCCAGCCAGAAGGACCTTTGAAGTTATTAAATTATTCACGAATAAGGCAGCATCCCACCTAGCAAGTAGAGAAAGGCCCAGAGGGGTTGTACAAAATGGAAGGTTGTTAGAGCTGGAGGGATGGGCAAGGAAGTCATTAGCAAAACAAAAGAAAGGATGGCTTCATCTTCCTTTGAGAAAGGAGGGAAAGGCAGGGATTTTATCCTATGGATGACCTCACTAGGGCTGATCAGGAAATTTCAGATCCACTGTTAAAAGGCCACTTTCCTGGGAGAGGTGGAAACTGTAATTAAGTCTCAGTTTGCTGGGGGGGGGGGGGGGGCGGAGCAAATGCCTCTCCATTTGGGGCTTTTTGTTTATTATTTTTTTTTAACAATTACCCTCTTTTGATCAGACTGTAGCCTGAGAGGTGTGACTGATGAAGTTTTGGGGTGATGGGGGGTTCGTAGGGCCCCAGAGCCGACGACCAAGAAAGAATTCTTGAAGACGTCTTTGGTGCAAAAAGGTGATTTTGTTAAAGCACAGGGACAGGACCTGTGGGCGGAAAGAGGCGCACTGTGTGGTTGGTGACCCTTTTATGGGGGGGGGTGGGGGGTGGAGGGAGTTTCCAAAGAGACTTTCACATGCGAAATACTTCCTGGAGGCCTGGCTATCGTCAAGCTGAGGGTAGTTTTTCCCCCCCTCTAGCGAGTCATTAACGTTCAGACAGTGGGGAGTTCCTGGATGCTGGCCTCTTGATGGGACTGCCTTTTTCTGGTAAACTGGTGGAGGCTCTTACCAGTTTAACCGTTTGTTTTTTGTCCTTTCCCGTTTTCGGGCAGCCGGGAGTGTCCCAGGAATGTCATACATGTCCCTACTTTGCCCTCAGCTAGCCCCACGCTCCCTCATCACGATGAAAACAAATTAGGGCGTAAGAACCAGTCTTCTGGTTTCTTACTGATCCTTTGTGTGATATTCACAGATGCTGAGATCTTAGAGCTTTTGTGTTTACAACAGCCCCCCTCCCCTTATTCAGGGGAAGTACATTCCAGGACCCCCAGGGGATGCCCCGGACCTCAGCTAGTACTGAACCCTACATAGACTATGTTATTTCCTATACATACATACCGAGCGACGATAGTTTAATTTATAAATCAGGCGCGAGAAGAGATGAACAACAGCAATAATTAACTAGAACGATGGTTACAATAGACTGTAGTAAAAGTTATGTGAATGTGGTCTCTCAAAGTACCTTCTTGTGATGACGTCAGAAGACAAAATGGCTACATGATGAGACAAAGTAAGGTGAATGGCTCAGCGACAAGACTACCGACCTGACAATGTGCCAGGAGGAAGACCATCAGCTTGTGGATGTCGGTTGCCCCTGGGGAACTGAAACTATGGATAAGGGGACTGGGGACTACGCTTCTAATATTTGTGGAGAGGACACTATAGGCCCAGTTTCCAAATACCTCCCTCTCTTTTTTTTTCTTCTGATGAGAAACTTCTCCTTAAAGTTTACATTCTAAGAATGGCACTTAGGTCCTAGAGAAGAGGATAGAAAGTTTACATCACACAGGCACAGATTTGGTGCTAGACAACTCTGTTTCCAAAGTCCTGATCTTTTCAAGACTCTTTTTTTTTTTTTTTAAGCTTATTTATTTTAAGAAAGAGAGAGAGTTCGCGCGTAAGTTCAGGAGGGGCAGAGAGAAAGAATCCCAAGCAGGCTGAGAGCTTTCTGTCCAGAGCCCTACTCGGGTTCGAACTGACGATCAAGACCTCAGCCAAAATCAAGAGTCCAACGCTTACCCAACTGAGCCCCCAGGCAGCCCCCTGATCTTTTCAAGCCTCTTAAAAGGAACAGGCAACGTTTGGGGGCTTGGCAAAAACAAAAGGGGGGGGGGCAGGTGAACTTCGAACTTCTAGAGCCACACCTCTGGGCCTACAGATATTTGCAGGATAAAGAGTCATTTCCAATTCCACATAGAACTCAATTGCAGCCTGAATGATCAGCTTAGGGGAGAAAGCCTTAAAAACATTTCTATCGGGCTCTGAATATCACCTTCCAATTTGGTCAAATTTTTTATCATGAAGTTATTAGATCATTTCAAACATCTTGTTAAGGTTTCAGCCAGGACGAACAGTAAATATTTCTGGCAGTATTGAATAAACCCATTAATTTTCATTTTAGCTTCCCCTTGACTATTTAAGGGAATTACTGGTAATAGTTTACTGGAAAACACGTTGGAGTCCGGTTGGTTGTGGGAGGGGCCCCTGTGGAGGCCCTCCTCTAGAGGTAGATATCTACTTGAGAAGAATCTGCATAGGAACTTTGAGGATGATGTCTTTTCCAGTGTCCTAGTTGATTACAATTGAGACATCGATGTCTGGGCCAGTGTTTTGATAATGTTTGCCATCTTGCCCCAGGGTCCCTTCAAAATGCTCAGCTATAGTCACTAAAGCAGTAGCCTCCCATCCTATTTTCTGCCTTTTTTTTTTTTTTTTTTTTTTTTTTTATCAATCCACTCATCTCAGGAGATAATCCTTTTACAAAGAGAGCAGCTAGAACAGGCTGGGTAACCTTATTTATTGTATTGGATTCCGAATACCCTAAGAAGAGAGCCTCCAAGCAGGCTTTAAGGACTGCCACGGATTCATTTTTCTTTTGTTTGAATGTTTGAATAATAGACCCATCAGTACAGGCAGGGAAGATTCTAGGAAAGGCTTGTAGAAGTTCAGATGCAGGGGCGCCTGGCTGGCTCAGTTGGTTCAGGATACGACTCTAGATCTCAGGGTCATGAGTTCAAGCCCCATGCAGGATGTAGTGTTTACTTCTAAAGAACTAAGTTCGGTTGCTATTTTGAGAGCCCCTTCTGGTAGAGGACCCCAAATATCATCCTCGGGGTGGGGTTTATCATCTGGCTTCCTGCATCCATTCTGGGGCTTCCTCAGGTCCTACCGACAGACACACAGATTGATACAAATCTGCCACCCTGGAGTCTAAAGTCTTTAAAAAACAACTTTTGGGATTCCTCCCTGGGCTTCGTAAATTCTTTAACGTATAACCCTTAGTTCAGCCTTCGAGCCAGGGGTGAAGGACACCTGAGCGGGTTTGTCTGCAACCTCAGGGAGTTTGATCTTGAAGGGGAAAAAGGAAGGGCGGTAGTGGGGGTGATAGCAGGCCCCCGTACTCTGTTTTCCGTACCTCTTGTCGAGGCCACTGGCAGGCAAATGGGCTTGAGTGATGGGATATAGAAAGGGGCCCACGGCGAGCACCTGGCTGAATACAGACAGGCCCGTCGGGCGACTCACCTCAAAATATCCATGGGCCCAAACCAACCAATGGGCTACTTACAATTAGGCACAGTTACCAAAAAAGGGAGAATTCCATGGGATACCACATCTCCTCACCTTCCCTCACCCTGCCTCCTAGCAGACCACAGCCTCTCCTCTGCAGTCCTGCCCACAGCTCCCTCAAGGTGTATTCAATAAACCCCTTTTGTGACTTCTTTCACCTCCCAGGTGAATTGTTTCACCTCCCAGGCCACAGCTTGTAGCCAATCATCGCCCCACGTTTGGAGGCCCCCCTCCCACCCCGATTGAGAGACATCCCATTTAGACACCAGACTTGTGTCTTTAATTTTTCATTGGTCTTGGGTAACAAGCTTTTTAATGAAGCTATTTTGGAATCTTGAAGCCTTTTGCAAGCTTCTGTATACCAATTAAAGTCGGCATCCCGTTCTCTGTGTTCAACTTGGGATCCCTTGCTTTCAAATGAATTTCTTTTTAAAAATTTGTTTAAAAATTCTTTAATGTTTCTTTATTTTTCAGAGAGTGAGAGACGCAGAGAGGGCAAGTGGGGGAGGGGCAGAGAGAGAGGGAGACACAGAATCCGAAGCGGGCTCCGGGCTCCAGCTGTCAGCCCAGAGCCAGGCTCACACTCACGAGCCACACGATCATGACCTGAGCTGAAGTCGGACGCTTCACCGACTGAGCCCCCCAGGCGCCCCTCAAGTGAATTTCTTAAATGAGGGATCGTGTCTGATTGGAATGCTCCCCATAATGGCCATTGTAATTCTGGGTTCTTTTTGGTAAAATTTTGCCATCTTGCTAGGTACCCGCAACTTCCAGAACTACAATTCTTATACATAAAATAAGCAGGTCGCCAAAAGGTGGCACGCTCAACTCTTAGGATCTAAAGGATCCCATTTCTTTAGTTGGGTGTTCGAGTTTCTCAGAGCCAAAGTCATACCTAAGCTCTTTGGCTTCCACGATTCCCTTTTGGCAATAGTCTTCACCTTAATGCGCAGTAACCAGCAGTAACCAATGAACCAGGGACTGTGGACAGGATCGAACCAGCCAGCCTCAAAGAATGGTGAATGTGGACTAATTTAAAAAAAGAAAGAAAGAAACACTAAAGCTGGGACCAGCCGTTCCCAGTGTGGAATCTGGGGAAGGATCCCAGAGAAATGGAGAATTGGGACACTAACTGTCACTAATTCCCAGCATGGAATCCAGGGGCAAACCCAAGGTAAATGACCCAGGCATGGTGAGACAGCAGTAAGCTGCTACTGACCTGAAAACAAGAGAAGAAGGATCATCTGCTAGTTGTGGAGACTGCATTTAAAAAGGATGAGACCGAAGTTAGGAAAGACATGGGGGATAGAGAAAGCAGTTCGAACGGCGTTGCTGGCCTTCAGGGGGACAAAAAAAAAAAAAAAAAAAAAAAAAAGATGAATTAAGGAAGTGAATAGAAAAAGAAAGACAAAATAATTCAAGATACACTCCAGACGTGAAATTGACAGGACCTGGTGAGTGAAAGAGAGAAACAAAACAAATATTACTGTTGTACTAAGTTCTTCATCACTTAAACGCCACACTGCGATTATATGGATACATTTGTTTCCTTGTGTAGCGGGGAAGCCTGTGGGCAGATAAGTGGCCAGATAAGTGGCCGCAGTTCTTGAGCCAAATACACACTTCTCTTATAAATTCTCAAGTTGGCATTCTGCGTCATTTATCCGGGTCTTGTAAGTTTGGTAAATGTTTTCCAGCCCCATAGGACTTGCATAATTCTGTGTAAACTAATACCATTGGTTTAGCAGACTGTGATAATTCCTCCAAATGTTTAGTCCCTTCTGAGACCCTAACCCAGAACCAACACCTGACATCTCTATGACCTCACTTCTTCTTTTTCTTCTTTTTTTTTCTTTAAGTAATTCTATGTATTCTTTATGGTAACATACATATTTATTTATTTTGAGAGAGAGAGAAAGAGGGCGTGAGTGGTGGAGGGGCAGGGAGAGAGGGGGGACAGAGAATCCCAAGCAGGCTCCCCACTGTCAGTGCAGAGCCCGACATGGGGCTCGATCTCACAAACCGTGAGATCGTGACCTGAGCCGAGATCAAGAGTCTATGACCTCACTTCTTAATTGAAATGGAAACTGAATAATGGACATGTAGAAATGTCTGTGAGCTTCTATTCTGCCTGTGAGGAACGAGAGGGTTGGCAAACCTAACCAAAACTATCTATTAATTCATTTGACAATTATTTTTGGTTCACGCCATATGTTAGAGACTATTACTACTAATAATGCAAAACTCTATGAATATACTAATAATGATCAGATCATACTTGATTTCATTTAAGTTGTCTCTTAGTATTATGACATATCAATCCCATGAAGTTATCTCAATACCTGAAAGGCTCGTAAAATCCTTAAAGAATCTTTTGCAAAAACCAAGATTTACCAGCATCCTCTGGAAATATTCCATTCCCACCAATATTCAAGATCCATAAGCAGGTTCCACGTCATTATAGAAAGTGAGTTCCATAACCTGGCTTCACATACTGAACAGATGCAAATACCCTTCTAGAGGGTTTGTCTCATCATTCCAAAAATTGGTTTTTTCTGTTTGTGTTTTTTTTACCTTTCTGGATTTTTTTGTCTTGCACTCTATAGATGTACTAAATTTATATCAAAATTTACTATCTCATTCAGCAGATCTACTTTATGCCAGACACTATTAGCAGTACCCAAGACATGGTAATTTTACTCATGGAATTTTATAATCTAGTGAAGGAGAGAGACAATACACAGGCAGCTGAGTAGAATAATTACGTGGGATGATAGAATTCATCGATATGGTAAAACAGGGTATGTAATGGAGTGTGACAAATACAAATACAGTAAAACTTTGCATTGCGAGTAACTTGTTCTGTGAGTGTTGTGCAAGACAAGCAAACATTTCTTTTTTTTTTTCCTTCTTGGTCATTACTGAGAACTTTTTTTTTTTTTTTTTAATTGACATCCAAGTTAGTTAGCATCTAGTGCAACAATGATTTCAGGAGTAGATTCCTTAGTGCCCCCTTACCCATTTAGCCCATCCCCCCTCCCACAACCCCTCCAGCAACCCTCTGTTTGTTCTCCACATTTAAGAGTCTCTTATGTTTTTGTCCCCCTCCCTGTTTTTATATTATTTTTGTTTCCCTTCCCTTATGTTCATCTGTTTTGTCTCTTAAAGTCCTCACAGGAGTGAAGTCATGATATTTGTCTTTCTCTGACTAATTTCGCTTAGCATAATACCCTCCAGTTCCATCCATGTAGTTGCAAATGGCAAGATTTCATTCTTTTTGATTGCCGAGTAGTACTCCACTGTATATATATACCACATCTTCTTTATCCATTCATCCATCCATGGACATTTGGGCTCTTTCCATACTTTGGCTATTGTTGATAGTGCTGCCGTAAACATGGGGGTGCATGTGTCCCTTCGAAACAGCACACCGGTATCCATTGGATAAATACCTAGTAGTGCAATTGCTGGGTCGTAGGGTAGTTCTATTTTTAATTTTTTGAGGAACCTCCACACTGTTTTCCAGAGTGGCTGCACCAGCTTGCATTCCCACCAGCAGTGCAAAAGAGAGCCTCTTTCTCCGCATCCTCACCAACGTCTGTTGTTGCCTGAGTTGTTCATGTGAGCCATTCTGACAGGGGTGGGGTGGTATCTCACTGTGGTTTTGATTTGTATTTCCCTGGTGATGAGTGATGTGGAGCATTTTTTTCATGTGTCGGTTGGCCATCTGGATGTCTTCTTTGGAGAAATGTCTATTCATGTCTTTTGCCCATTTCTTCACTGGATTATTTGTTTTTTGGGTGTTGAGTTTGATAAGTTCTTTAGAGATTTTGGATACTAACCCTTTATCTGATACGTCGTTTGTAAATATCTTCTCCCATTCTGTCGGTTGCCTTTTAGTTTTGCTGATTGTTTCCTTCGCTGTGCAGAAGCTTTTTATTTTGATGAGGTCTCAGTAGTTCATTTTTGCTTTTGGTTTCCCTTGCCTCCGGAGACGTATTGAGTAAGAAGTTGCTGCGGCCAAGGTCAAAGAGGTTTTTGCCTGCTTTCTCCTCGAGGATATTGATGGCTTCCTGTCTTACGTTTAGGTATTTCATCCATTTTGAGTTTATTTTTGTGTATGGTGTAAGAAGGTGGTCCAGGTTCATTTTTCTGCGTGTCGCTGTCCAGTTTTCCCAGCACCACTTGCTGAAGAGACTGTCTTTATTCCATTGGATATTCTTTTCTGGTTTGTGAAAGATCAGTTGGCCAAACGTTTGTGGGTCCATTTCTGGGTTCTCTGTTCTGTTCCACTGATCTGAGTGTCTGTTTTTGTGCCAAGATGAGCAAACATTTCTAATAAATTTTTAACTTGATAAACGAGTGATGTCTTACAATACAAGTAGTACATGACCCCGAATGTCACACAATTACAACTGAGCCAATGGTCTCTCTCCCTCCCTCCCTCCCTCTCTCTCTCTCTCTCTCTTACTGCAAGATTGTGGGGGATCGTCAATGCAGTGTCACATTTCCAGGAAATCCTCCAAACGAGGCAAAAGCAAGTGTTATTGGACAGGTTCCTTATTAAAGTTGCATGAAAAGAAAAAAGATTCCATAGATAACAGTGATCCCATTAGTGATAAAGTCGTCCTACACAATAACCCTTCTTTTCTCTTGTCTCCCTCACAGCAGCCACAAAGGTTTTCAAAAGCAAGTGCAGGTTAATTTGTTTAGTTTCCTTCGTCTTTGTATTTTCTTTATTAGTTTTTATTATATGACAGTGTTATCATCATTTTTACATGAATATTTTTG
The DNA here is from genome assembly GCF_046562875.1 of Panthera onca. Taxonomy (NCBI): domain Eukaryota; kingdom Metazoa; phylum Chordata; class Mammalia; order Carnivora; family Felidae; genus Panthera; species Panthera onca. Next base: position 10,810,775 of record NC_138357.1, on the reverse strand, counting down.
GGTCGTGAAGTGAATCATTTGAGTTTCCATTATTTCTTATGGGGAAATTCCCTTTGATGTACAAGTGCTTTGGATTACAAGTACGTTTCTGGAACAAATTATACTCGCAAACCAAGGTTTTACTGTACTAGGCTCACAGACCAACTTTTGCATGAAGTACCTCCCTTGCTTCTTTATAGAAATATCAAACTCTTACAGGATCAATTCATTGTTTACAAATCTAATTGTTGAACCTCTACTCTATTGCAGTATCGTAGACAATGAGGATAGAGAAATCAACGAGAGAAGGTCCTTGCCATTATGGAACTTCTATTCTAGTGGACAGGGCATTTCTTTTCCGTAAGTTTCATTAATATGTGTTGTCAATGTGTTCAGAGTTCTTCCCAGATAATGGGGTGCCTATATCAGACCAATCAACTTAAATAGAGAAGTGTGGAGGTGATAGTCCTCAGAGCAATTTATGTACTAAGGTGAATCGTAAATTAACTTAAATATAAAAATCTCATTAGAATGCTGATGTGGAACATTTCTGCTTTGTAAGCTGTATATTTGTATAAAAGTTGGGGCTTCTTACTACTTCCAGCACAAAAGAAGATCACAAGAAAAATTTTCTTCCAGATTAGTCAGTACAGAGCAGGTAAAGTCATCAGGCTGTTACCTCTCTGAATATTGATTTTTTAAATAGTAGAGCTCTGCCTACAAGAAAACACATCATAAACATAAAAATAAAACAGCATTCTAATACTCGAACAAATAGCTATTGAATTTCATAGCGATGGTTTTAAAGCAGGATCCCAGAAGCACCTATACTGAGAAATATATTGTTGCTGTTTTGAAAACAGGAAGTTAATCGTCTTTTTTTCTAGAAGAAATAAATGCCAGTTCAAAACATTACACCCTATCCCTGTCACTTTGCTGAGCCGCTATTGTGTGGAGCCCACTGGCTTACTGAGGAACACAAAGATAGAGAACGCAGCCTCTGCCACAATTTCTAAGTGATCTCCAGGAAAACAAAAGTCTAAGTCATGTTACAAGTTAACCACAGTGTTACCCGGAGGAAATACATTAATACTGAATCTACGCAAGAGTGAGGAAAGAAGTATTTTTAATTAATTATTTTAATAATTTTTAATTATAGCACCAGTCATTATTAGCTTTACCAGTTAATCTTAGCATATTCAGTAGTAAATTAATTCTCTAGAAATTCTCACAGAATTCAGACTGATTGGCCTGAACACAAAATTAATTTTTATCCAAAATTGCTTCCTTTTTTCAAGTTTGCTGTCAATCGTATCACTGTTTTACTAACATGACATCAAGTTACTTGTTTAATGACACATCCATTTTTAGCTAGTTATTTAACTGGCATTATGCACACATAGTCAAGTCAAGGCTTAGAACTCATGCGTGTTAGTTCCTTTATAAAATGGAAGCCCAGGAGGGCGCCTGGGTGGCTCAGTTGGTTAAGCCTCCAAATTCAACTCAGGCTTGTGGGTTCGAGCCCCCTCGCCACCCCGTCGGTCTCTGTGCTGACAGCTCAGAGCCTGGAGCCAGCTTCGGATTCTGTGTCGCCCTCTCTCTCTGCCCTCCCCGGCCCACGCTCTCTCGCCCTATCTCTCTCTCTCTAAAATAAATAAACACTTAAAATGGAAGCCCAGGGGCACCTGGGTGGCTCAGTGGGTTAAGCCTCTGACTACCGATTTCAGCTCAGGTCATGACCTCACAGTTATGAGCCCCCCCCCCCCCCCCCAGCCCCCGGGGCTCCCTGCTTGGTGTGGACCCTGCTTAAGATTCTCTCTCTCCCTTTGCCCTTCTCGCTCTCGTGCTGGCTCTCTCTCTCTCTCTCTGGAAAAAAAGAAAAAGGAAGCCCAGAATGTTTTCCACCTAATGATATACCATGACATTACCTATACAGCACAATTTACACTTATTTGTGTATTTCCTATCCTGTAGTCTTCACTAAGATGTAAGGGTTTGATAACAAGTCTAACAGCAATAACACCACGCTCAGACGCCATCTCAGATGTTGCGAATGTTTTGACTGACTCTTCATCCACCGCTATCCGGGCCTATTGCTTGGCACACACTTTTCATCTGTGATACCCTACCGTTACGAGAACATACACCTGAGTCGTTTTTTTTAGTTACGGTGTCAGGAACGATAAAGCGTCTGAGATTTTTCGTGCCCGCAAGGTGAAAGCTATCCTGCTACAATTTCCCACGTGCCAGCAGAGGACATGACTCCCGGGTCAGAAACAAAGGACCTGTTACAAACCAAGCAGGCAGCCGGAGCTTCAGACCTGTGTCATCTTCTCTTGCCTCTACTCCCCCACGTGGGAATGATACCGAGCGAGCAGGGTGGATGGTATACAGACAGCAGGTCTGGGTCATAACTGAGGAACTCTGTGCCTAGCCACAGTCCTATAGAAGGACCACTGTCAACTCTGCCCAGCCTGTGCCCCAACATTGCCTCATCCTGCTAAGGACCCATACCCGTTCCCTGCCCCGGAGAGAGACGCTATCTCTACCCTCCAAGGTAGCTTAGTACACAAACATCTTTGAAAAGAGTCTGAAACAAAGCTGTCATTACCGCTGATCAAAAGACCGGCTGACATGCAGGAGACCCGTGGAGCCGTGCCTCCCACCACTGGATTGTGGAGTGTGTTCATGTATCTACACAGAGTCCACTCGAGGTCAACAGGTAGCCTCCTGACGTGCTGGACAGGATGCTGCCAGTCCCGAGGTTCTGTGCGGCCTGCTCGCCTACAGGGAGATGACCGCAGGACCCGCAGCCATTTACTATTCCGTTTCCGAACGGAGCTTGTACAAGCATTTTTGTCAAGTGCCATGTGTCGGGTAAAGACTGAAATGCACGGATTCAAGGGAGATGGGAAAATAGATAGAGTTGTATATAGGTATCTTCGGTTAACGAATATAAAGTGAGAATGGCTGAGGTAAATTTCTAGACATTCTTTGATTTCCACTTGCTTTGCTAATAATAGGAAAGTGAGTACCATGCACACGCATTGCCTTAAACCCTTTTATTATTTATTACTATCCCACTTAAGGAGCAAAAAAACTGCATAAACAAATACGCATTGAAAACCCTTTTCAATGATGTTGTGCGAAGTCTTAATTGTTTTTTCCTATGTTTCTTAAATTTTTTAAAATATTTATTTATTTTTGAGAGAGAGAGAGACAGAGAGAGAGAGAGACAGGGCACAAGTGGGGGAGGGGCAGAGAGAGAGGGAGACACAGAATCCGAAGCAGGCTCCAGGCTCTGAGCTGTCAGCACAGAGCCCAACGCGGGGCTCGAACTCACGAACTGGGAGCTCATGACCTGAGCGGAAGTCGGACGCTTCACCGACTGAGCCACCCAGGCACCCCCAAAGTCTTGATTGTTAAGCGGGATTATTTGCTGAGAAGTTTGAAAGGGAAGAGCTGATCAACTCATTCGCCACATTGAGTCACAATCAAAAGGTCATTAATGATCTTTTTTGACAGAGTGCTTTGATATTTGTGTTAATAAGATAAAACTGACTCTCAATAAGAGACAACATGACTACAGTTGGTAATGGGTGAAGTCCTAGCTCATCTATAACTTCTTTGAGACCCTAGCAGGCACAAGGCCTGAGAAATCCAGTTCCCATATTAATAGCAATTATCCAAAAGTTATACCCTGGGAGCGGTGCCTGGAATGCTCAGTTGGTTGAGTGTCCTTCTCTTGGTTTCGGCTCAGGTCGTGATCTCCCAGTTTCGTGGGTTCGAGTCTCATGTTGGGCTGTGTGCTGGCAGTGTCCATCCTGCTTAGGATTCTCTCTCTCATGCTCTCTCTGCCCCTCCTCTACTCGTGCTGTCTCTCTCTGTCTCAAATAAATAAATACACTTAAAAAAATTTTTTTTTAAAAGTTATAAGCTGGGAAAATCCTCCCAAAGCAAATGGGCAAAATCACTCAGATTCCTTTGACCCACCAAAGGATAAGGATACTCCAGAGCCAAAGAAAACATATAATAGTGGTAATTTAGGACGGGGACACTTCAGATATAAGAGATACTGCATCTTCCAGAAAGAACACAACATGGATATAAAGGATTTGTACCAAACATTGCTTTTAATAGCACTCGGGTACCCATATGAGGCCCGTATTCTTGAAAATGTACAATATTTCGTGACCAAAGTCAATGACTCCCGAACAGAAACAATCATTTAGCCCTAAGATTTGTGGCTGGCTCTTTAGAAGCATGTAGGAGGTAGGGACTAATTTTTTTTTTCTTTATTATTCAATGAATTCCTACAGTGAGATATATATATATATATTTTTTATTTTTGCAGGGAGATAAATTTGAAAGTGCTTTAGAAAGAGAACTTTTATGCAATCACATTGCATATATGCATACTTATTTTGATTTTAATATTACATTTAAAAAACTTACTTTGTTTTTGATATTACCTTTAAAAACTAAACAGTGATACCCAATACAAATCTTTGTAGGAAGCCGGTAGGATACAAGCTGGTTTATGTATATAAAATATCTACGGTATCACAGATTATACAACTTTGGTTCCTCTTTTATACATTTAAAAAAGTTTTTTCAGATCTTAGCACAGCACATGACATTTCACAAGGTAATTTTGGCTTATATTTTTAGTCTCCTGCTTCTTCCTCACATGCACACTGAGCATTCATTTACTGAAAGCAACCTATTTTTTCCTATCTCCCTGAATTTGCACATTCCTTTGCCTGCTGAACTCCACCTTCCCCTTCAAGGCACCCCTTTCCTGTAAGGCCATCTCTGGCACAAGCCCCCTGCCCCCATTCTCCTCTCCCCTTTCAAATCTACTTTCTCCCCAAACACTTTTATTTTCCTCCCCAAGTACTTTTTATATACCTTTCCTGTAACATTTTATTACATACGTTATATTACTTGATAACTGATGATCAGCCTAACCTGTTTTTCTCACTTGCCTGTAAAATTCTCATGGATGAGCACCATATTTCACCCTTTGTTGCGGCCCATAACATATGTTGAGTGCTCAAATAATGTTGAATAGAGAAGATAATACGTTTCTCAGATCTGACCGCTTCAATATTTACAGAAATACTCTCTCTCCCTTTGGCTTCTATCGTATCACTCACTTCTGATGTTCTCCCCCACCACTCTAGAAAATACTTCCCAGTCTCTTTGCATACTTCTTTCTTATGCTGACCTCTTAAATATTATCATTCTCCAAGCTCTTGCTCTTTCCTATGCCCTTCTCAATGTCAAGTATCCCTGAATTGTTCCTTCTATTGCTACGACGTTTATGATCACTCACGTGCTGCCGAGTGCCAAGTAAATCTCTCTAGCTCAGACTTTTCTCTCCAAAGCAGGCATCCATACCCAGCTGTGGTGGTGCACCAAGGAAGGAGTGGGGAGGGTCACGGGCACCGACGGCTCTAGTAGGGAGGAGTATTTTGCCTGGAGTTGCTCGCATCGCTGGCACACGGCAATAATGAAAAGCAGATCACTTGTAGTCAATTTCATTATTGCTTTCAGATTCCCTAGAGCGCACACACCAGTTTATTGCCCACCCTCAGGGAGAGCTCCTCCCACTGCTGCACTTCTGATTTGTGCGATTGTCTACCGACACTTAATATCTGCCACTGATCATAACTAAACCCCAAACCTCTTCCTATTGCTAGGCCCACAATACCAAAACCTAGAAGGCATGGCAGATTTTGACCTGACGTTACCTCCCCTCCCCACAGCCTGACAGTTGTGAAGCCTTGCTGATTCTGCCTGAAAAATCAGTACGTAATTGCCCACTTCTCAACATGCTTATTCTCCCTTAGTCCAGGATTCTGTGATCTCTCACCTGATGATCAGCAGTCTTCCATTTTGTCTCCTTTTTCCACTTTTGATCCCTCCAACCCATTCATCTCCATCACACATTAGCCTTGGTGATAGTTTAAAAATACACAAGTGGACCCAGTAACATCACTGATTAAAATGTTACAATGTCTTCTCCTTGTCCTTAAGATTAATTACTAAAGTATAAGACTCTACGCATAATGTCCAGGACTCCCCATCACTGTCCTTTTAAAGGTCTTTCTCTCTTCACTAGAATTTCTGCTTCATGAGGACAGGATTCTTGCTCTTATTCACTGCTGAATCCTCAGTGTTTATATGAGTGTTTCACACATGGTAGGCACTCCTAGGTTACATCTCCAAATTATTATTTGTCTTTAACACCTTATCCTTTTCCTTATGAGACACACTTGTTCTTTGTTCGTTGCCTGTTTGAAGCACCATAAAGACAAGACTTGCCGATCTTTACAACTTCATCTGCAGCAACCTACAAGGTGTTCAGCATGAGCCCAATAAGTATTCGTTGAATGTATGATTTCATGATGAGATATGGTAAGTATACGGAGAGATATATTGGGATAGGAGACGTGTGCTTAAAAGCACATGCTTTTTAAATGTGTGAGATATGTGTTTCATACTGAAGATAAGGAACAAATATAGGGAAAGAACCAAACACAGGACAGGGGATAAATAGTAGATTAAGGCCCATGAGGAGGGAGGGATGGAATTCAGAGACAGAAAACAGATACAGGTCTGTATAGCCAAGTACTGACCAGACATTTCCCCTTGAGTGGCCCATAAGCCCCTAAAGCTCAACACCCCTAAAATGTGATCTATCCCTTTTGCTTTGTCCTGTTTCCCCTCCAGTAGGCTTGCTCTCAGTGAGCATCTCACCGTCATCCACCTAGTTGCCCAAGTCAGACACCTGGGAGTCCCCCGAGACTCTTCAGTCTTCCGTAGCCCCACATCCAATTCTAACAGCAAGTCCTTTCAGATCTACTGACAAATGATCTGCTTCCTCTGCTGGACTCTGTGCTCGGTGAGGAAGAGAACCATATTGGTTTTATCACTCCTGGGTACCCAGAACCTAGGACGGTGCCTAGTACACGGTAAGCCCTGGATAACTATTTGTTGAATAAATGAATGAATAGAAAAAGGTAAAGAGGAAGGGCACCTGGGTGGCTCAGTCGGTGAAGCAGCCGACTCTTGATTTCAGCTCAGGTCATGATTTCACAGTTTGTGGGGTTTGAGCCCCACATCAGGCTCTGCGCTAACAGCGAGGAGCCTGCTTGGGATTCTCTCTCTCCATCTCTCTCTGCCCCTCCCCTGCTCGCGTGTGCATGTGCTGTTTCTCTCTCTCTCAAAAAAAAATAAACATCAAAAATAAATAAATAAATAAATAAATAAATAAATAAATAAAAAAAATGTATAGAAGAGGTAGTGAGAGGAGGCAGAACAGAGCTGGCTTCGACGAATAACAAGGCCTAGAGATCATATCCTAAAGTTAAATCCCTAAGTAGCATCAACAAAACTGGGCCTTTGCATAATTATTCTGGTCATCTGAATGGTCAGTAGGTATTGATTTTATTGAGATCTATAGATCTCAAATATATATATATATATATATATATATATATATATATATATATATATATTTGATTATACAATTCCAAAGGATTTCTGTATAAACCATGTTGTGCTAGATGCAATCATACCCTTCTCAGTACCGATCTAATCAATTTGTTTCATCTAAATCCAAGTATGGGGTCAGTGGCGTCCTAAACTTTGATTATTGAACTTAGTTACATTGAACAGGGAAACTTGTCTCTTGTTACCCTTCTATGCATAGAGGTGGCACTGCACCAAATAGATAATATCTCTGTAACTAGGTCAGTTCACCTTTCTGCACGATCAGTTCCTTCCTCCAAAATCTGGGAATGTGTGTAACAAAACAGCAACAATGACCTCAACAGTAACAATCACAAGATTACGCTTGGATTGCTCAGACAACTATTAAAAATATATGTTAAATTGTAAAGCACATATTAGCATAAATTTATGTGAATTTTATATGGAAAAAGGTGTATTTATATGAAAAGCATACGGGGTGCCTGGGTGACTCAGTTGGTTAAGCGTCCGACTCTGGCTCAGGTCATGATCTCGCAGCCTGTAAGTTCGAGCCCCGCATCGGGCTCTGTGCTGCCAGCTCGGAGCCTGGAGCCTGCTTCGGATTCTGTGTCTCCCTCTCTCTCTATTCCTCCCCCGCTCATGCTCTGTCTCTGTCTCAAAACGAAATAAACATCAAAAAAAAATCAAATGCCAAAGGTTACATGTGGAGGCACTCGGTTCCTTTGAAGCGGCTTGTGTATTCATCAACTACTAAGTTCTAAGTACACGCCACGGTGCATGTTGAGTCTACCCTCCCCCACACCTTCCCTCATCTTCATTCTGAGGAGCTCTAGGTTTTCAGAAGTGTTATCACCGTATTCACACCATACTCACCAAACCACTGTCAACTTCGCAGGCTTGATTTCCACGAGTTACCTTCCTGACTCAGTGCACCGTATGTTTATTTACCACCCGATAAGGGCCAGGAACTTTTCGACGCCTCGCACAGGATATACGTCCTCAAGAGGGTGGAAATCCAATGCCATTTATGAAATTTCTCTGAAGTTATTCTCTCAATTATGAGGTGGGGGTAATCGCTACAACCTCAATGGGTAGCCAAGAGGAATAACAACACTATAGCTCTTCCATTGGGCCAGTGTGAGGATTAAATGAGCAAATACACATAAAGATCTTCGAACAGTGTCGGGCATGTTGTCACTGCTACATAGGAGCTCTTATATCCTATTTTACAGTGAGGACTCTGCACCTCATGGTTAAAGGAGCTTCCTCTGGGTCACATAACTTTTAAGTAGCAGATACATCACTTAAGATTTCTCATGCTACAAACCCCATGTTATCTTTATGGCCACAGAGACCCACAACCTGAACAATCAGGACACTCCTTTTCTTCTTCAAGATCTTTGTAGTCGCGGCGCCCGGGCGGCTCAGTCAACTCCAAGCGTCCAACTCTTGATTTCGGCTCAGGTAATGACCTCATGGTTCACGAGTTCGAGCCCTGCATCGGGCCCTGTGCTGACAGTGCAAAGCCTGCTCGGGATGCTCTCTCTCCTTGTCTCTCTCACCTTCCCCTGCTTGTATGCTATGTCTCGCTCTCCCTCAAAACAAATAAATAAACTTCAAAAAAAAAAGATATTTTTAATAAAGATGAATTGAATGAGCTTCGACCTGAATTTTTACATACAGAAATCTGTAGTAAAGAATCTTTTACAGGCACCATAGCACAACAGCCCAATGCTTTAGGAATTCTTATTGTGCTCTTTGCACAAAGAAGACAACTGAGGCACAGAGAAGTTAAGTATTTGGATAGGTCTCACAACTAGTAAGTGATGAAGCTCTCATTCGAACTCATTTCTAATTCCCAGGAACCACACTGATGACCACTTTGCACCAAAGGTTCTATTGCCTTTGACTATAATTCCCGGGGGTAGTTGTTTTCCTTTGTTTCTCTCAAGAAACCAAGAACTGGGGGCCCCGGGTGGCTCAGTGGATTAAGTGTCCGATTTTGGCCCAGGTCACGATCTCACGGTTTGCGGGCCCGAGCCCCGCGTCGGGCTCTGTGCGGACAGCTCAGAGCCTGGAGCCGGCTTCAGATTCTGTGTCTCCCTCTCTCTCTCTCTGCCCCTCCCCTGCTCATGCTCTGTCTCTATCTGTCTCTGTCTCTCAGAAATAAACATTAAAAAATTACAAAATTTAAAAAAAGAAACCAAGACGCGATATGTGCTCCCCAAAAAAGCACAGCTGACCCCCTCCACTTCCACAGCTCTTCACAGCTCAAAATTGCAGCCACACACAGTTCTCATTAGAATTCCGCAGCTACTTGTTTTATCTGTTATACTGTATTCATCCACTCATTCACTTTGAGTTTGGGCTCTCAGTCAGGCACAGCATCATACCTAATTCTAAAAAGTTGAAGCAAAGAGATCCCCTGCTCTTGGGTTGTTCACAGCCCTATGGGGTGTAACAGCAAAAGAATTACTTTCTAAAAGGTTCTGTCTCCGTCCCGCTCATAGAAACACGTATGTGTGTTGGCATGTGTAAACACACACACACACACACACACACACACACACACACATACGTAGCCACATAGACAGTTATATCTGTATTCAAGTATGCACATACATATACACACAAAACTATAATTGTTATAAAAGTCTTGAGGGTACTCTATTATGATTACATTTCATTTATATCTATATGCTGTACTAGGTTTCTTTTTAATTATTCAAGTACAATCAAAACACGGTATTCTATTAGTTTAAGGCGCACAATATAATGATTCCACAATTCTCTGCATTTCTCAGGGCTCATCAAGGTAAGTGTACCCTTGGGGCGCCTGGGTGGCTCGGTCGGTTGAGCGTACAACTTCAGCTCAGGTCACGATCTCACGGTTCGTGAGTTTGAACCCCGCATCGGGGTCTCTGCTGTCAGCATGGAGCTGGCTTTGGATCCTCTGCCCCTCCCCTGCTCACGCTCATTCCCTCTCTCTGTCTCTCTCAAAAATAAATAAAAGTTTAAAACAACACACAAAAAAGGTAAGTATACGCTTAATCCCCTTCATCTATTTCACCCCTACCCTCACCCACCTCTGATAGCTTTCTTTAAAAATATATACAGTGTCTTCCTTCTTTCTTTCTTTCTTTTCTTCCACAAATGTTCATCAGACCTTCCCTGAATGCTCACTAGACCCCAAGAACGTCACGCACTCGTTCCGCCAGTGTGCCTTATGCCAGGAAGCATCCGAACCCAGCGGTGGAAGCCAGCCGCCACATTTCATGGCCATGTTGTTATGTATTTGCATGGACAGCGGAAGTCTCTTCGTGCTGCTCAAGAGATCTGGGAAGGTCAGCCACGTGCACCGTGCTGCCTTCGTGGCTGAAGCAGTCCCCGTCACCAGTCTTGATTTGAGAAAGCTAAACGACTGGAGCCCCCAGGTGAAACTTGTATGTTCCTCGTTCCCTGAAAAGAGCATGTCTCTGTTGGAATTAATTACATAAAGAACTCTGCACGGAATCTGTGCAGCCGTGTCATGCTTCTGTCCTCAACTAGAACAATATCATTGTAACACATAAAAATAAGTCTTTGTATTTACTCTAATGAGCTTGCTTCTCAGTTTTGCGACTGACATGAAAAACTAATAGCGGGGTCGATAGAACGTCTCGATGGCAATTATCACGCCGCGTCTTCTCTCTTCCTATATTCTTCTCATGTTACATTTTAATGTGTTTCTGCTCAAGTCAATTCAATTTATCAGGAGGCAAGAGGCATGAAACAGGGCTGATCTGCTCTGGATCTACTTACAAGTAAACTGTAAAACTCAATTTTCAAGTTCAGTTTTCAATCAGATACACACGAGAAGAACAATGTGGGGAATACCATTATTTACAGAGGTTTAATCTGATGTAAATATGAAAGAAAAACATGGACGGGTGGCGCACAGTTTACATTTGCAAAATCTATGTGTTTTCTTTTTCTTCTCCATTGCAAAGGGATTTGAGAGCTATAGTCAACAATACGATAACCTACAAGGCATCGTGGAATTATAAAATGAGAAGGGGCCGAAAAGATCCACCAGCGCAGCGGTTTTGCAAACCAGAATGTGCGTAGAGGTCCATGAAGACTTTATAAAGAGGTGCCTGGATGTGGCCAATTCTAAGAGAATGGATGTTCAGTTCCTTGCCGTCTCTGCAAACCTGATTGGCCTGGAAACACCTTGAGGGTAGGGTCCAAGCAGGCTCACCCTCCGGTCTCTTTTCACAAGCCTCCTTCTCCCACTGTACGGAAGAAAATCAGAGTTTTTGAGCTGTCGCCAAAATCACAGCATGGGGTATTTCCCCGGTGAGAAAAACCTCCCAGGCACCAGACAGAGGCTCGATTTGAAACCCTGTACCTAACCACTGAGAATGTGAACCAACCTTTGTTCTGTCTGCGCAATTCTTGTGCGTTCCAATTCCTGCCTTTCAACCACAAGGAAGGATGACCTAAACCAGTTAAAGCAGCTGATGAATTTTTGACATATAACTCACCGTTCCCGTGAGTGTGAGACATCAGTAAAATGAAACTCCTTTCCCATCATATTTCTCTAAGGGCATATAAACTCATTGAAAAAATTATTCTTACCCAGTGTACTTAAGAAACAAATTTCTAATAAATGTTAGTTGTAGGTTTTTAATTTTTTTAATGTCTTATTTTTATTTACTTTTGAGAGAGAGAGAGAGAGAGAGAGAGAGAGAGAGAGCATGAGCAGGGGAGGGGCAGAGAGAGAGGGAGACACAGAATCCGAAGCAGACTCCGGGCTCCGAGCTGTTAGCACAGAGCCTGACATGGGGCTCGAACCCACGAACTGGGAGATCATGGCCTGAGCTGAAGTCGGACGCTTAGCCATCTAAGCCACCCAGGTGCCCTGGGTTTTTAATTTTTTTTTATCCAAATATGGAATATGTTCTATTTGGATCAACTGTGTACTACTAAATAAGTGTAATGATCACTCAATCCTTCAGGATTGACTTTTTTCAACCCATAGGAATGTATGCTTACAGGAAATGTTTAAATGAGCATTTTAATGCACATACATATTTTTGTGCCAAAGAAATAAGATCTGATGCTCCGTAAAAGGCTTAAGCATAAAATATATTACACTAGTGTAAAATATTGTGGAAATGGCTATACGAGTTACAAGACAAAAAGGAACAATGTTAAATTTCTGACAGTTATAGTACATGGTGTTCATGTACATTTTAATGGATAATGGTGTGTGTCCAATTGTTTTGATATATAGATATGACTGGACACATTTAAAAGGATGAAGAAACATTTTTATTTTAAAAATTCGACACTTACGGGCGCCTGGGTGGCTGAGTCGGTTAAGGGTCCAACTTGGCTCAGGACATGATCTCACGGTTCGTGAGTTCGAGCCCTGCATCGGGCTCTGCTCTCTCAGCACAGAGCCTGCTTGGGAGCACCTGTCTCCCTCTCTCTCTCTGCCTTGCTCTTGCTCTGTCTCTCTCTCAAAAGTAGATAAACAGAAAAAAAAAATCACCATGTATAACATGTTCTGAAGTATACTCACTCTTTGTGATCATTTACACATATAGCGAAAATTTTTAGCTGTTCATTTATGAAGTTGTGAGGCAGTAAGCGTATTCGAACTTCTTTTGCGGTCTGTAAAAGCAAAATCAGTTTGCTGAACACTGTTCCAAGACAACAACTGTCAAGTAATTTTCACAGGGGAAAGCTTCCTTCAAATGAAATCTTACAAGGAATCTCGATATATAAAACAGATGTGCTTGGAGCAGCTGTACACCCCCCCCCCCTTTTCATCCCACCCTACTCTAACCCCAGCGGCAGCCCTCCCAGCGTCTTCCCTGCATCTGCTAGAAAAGTTTGCGAATCACTGATCTAGCACAGCCTCTTATTTTCTAGTCGGGTAGTGGCTCAGAGCCAGTGAATAACTGAACTATACCCAAACCCAGTTCATCTACCTGCAATTCAAAAACATAACACAGACGGGGCACCTGGGTGGCTCAGTTGGTTAAGTGCCTCACTTCGGCCCAGGTCATGATCTCGTGGTCCGTGGGTTCGAGCCCCGCTTCAGGCTCTGTGCCGACAGCTCAGAGCCTGGGGCCTGCTTCTGCCTCTGTGTCTCCCTCTCTCTCTAACCGCCCCCCCCCCCTTGTGTTCTCTCTCTCTCTTTTTCTCAAAAATAAACCTTTAAAAAACTTTTTCAAAAACCTAACATAGATGATCACAAGATGCTATTCTGCCCCCATGGTTTATCCTAGACTTTAATAAATCACTGAAAAATGAGCAATTAATATATGACTTTTTGTCCTTTGTAAAAAAAAAAACACAACAACATGAATTTAAATGGCTCATTGTGAAAGCATGTATCGTGGTTCTTCTCTTTTTCATAAGGGGTTAAGGCAATCCCAAGGGTTGAGTAAAACTCCAGTATTGTGTAATGCAAAGGAAAGGCAAGTTTGATTAAGTGTTAATTTAATAAAGTGGCATGAAGTTTTATGACAATTTCACCTAAGATATGATATAAACTAGAGCACAAATGAGTAGAATAAGTTAAACAGTATCTGGGTCCATTTTCAGAGTTCTGTAGCATAAGCCCAAATCTGTTTTAGTGTATAAGAATTAACTCCTGCACCCAGAAGGGAAGACAGAAGTGGCTCTCATTTCTTGAGACTGATGTTTGCAAAGCTCGACTATCTAGAAAGAGATCTATTTAAACAAAGACTGCTTTAATACAACTCCTTTTAAATAACTGCATTTAAAGACAGGACACATATTTCATCTACGTGAAGACACGTGACTGACAATTTCATTTCTTCGCTGTTCAATACGTCATTTTGATGTCTTGTTGAAAAGACTTCTTTTATTCTGGTGTAAATTAAAAAGAGAGAGAGAGAGAGAGAGAGAGAAGCCCCTCTTCTGCCCACCCTTTAATACAGTGTTATCCTCAGCTTACCTCTGCAAGCAGAGAATTATACTGTGCCATATGTTTCTGATTTTTTTTTTTTATTTTTTATTTTATTTTTTATTTTTTAAAATTTACACCCAAGTTAGTTAGCATCTAGTGCAACAACGATTTCAGGAGTAGATTCCTAATGCCCCTTCCCCATTTAGCCCATCCCCCCTCCCACAACCCCTCCGGGAACCCTCAGTTTGTTCTCCATATTTAAGAGTCTCTTCTGTGTTGTCCCCTCCCTGTGTTTATGTTATTTTTGTTTCCCTTCCCTTATGTTCATCTGTTTTGTCTCTTAAAGTCCTCCTATGAGTGAAGTCATATGATTTTTGTCTTTCTCTGACTAATTTCACTTAGCATCATACCCTCCAGTTCCATCCACGTAGTTGCAAATGGCAAGATTTCCTTCTTTTCAATTGCCGAGTAATACTCCGTTGTATATATATACCACGTCTTCTTTATCCGTTCATCCATCGATGGACATTTGGGCTCTTTCCATACGTTGGCTATTGTTGATAGTGCTGCATAAACATGGGGGTGCATGTGTCCCTTCGAAACAGCACACCTGTATCCCTTGGATAAATGCCTAGTAATGCAATTGCTGGGTCGTACGGTTTTAGTTTTTAGTTTTTTGAGGAACCTCCATCCTGTTTTCCAGAGTGGCTGCACCAGTTTGCATTCCCACATATGTTTCTGATTTCTTGTACCAGTACTAATTTGAAACCGTCAGCTCTATCTATAGACTGAAACATTCATGACAGGTTACTTGGATGGACGGTGACAATCGAATTAGCTAATCCCACTGCCTGGACAAATTGCTCATGGTTAATTGCATACATACATACATAGCAAAGATTTCCAATATTTCCTGCCTCTACCTTAGTTTTATGTCTGCATTTACCTCTCTGACCCCAGCTACTACTTTTCTCCTCGCATGTGCCTGGGCTCACTGACCTTGTTGCCCTTCAATTCTTCCAACCAACCAGGTGCACTCCTGCTCCAAAGCCTTTGTGCTGGCTGTTCCCTTTGCCTGGAATACACTTCCCCTAGGGAAAGGGCATGACTCACCCTCGCACTTTTCTCAAGTCTCTCTTCTAAAAATCTCTTTGCCCATGAGATCCACTCTTACTGTTATCCTGGTTCTTCCTTCTGTTGGACGTATTACCATCAAACATGCTACGTAAGTTTTTTGGGTTTTTTGTTTTGTTTTGTTTTCTTGTTTTGGTCTTGTCTTGTGTTCCTCTCTGTCCTCCAAATATAACTTCCACAAAGGGAAGAATATTTTTTTGTTTTTTGCTTGAAGGAATAAATGAAACTTGATTTCAAATATGATAAAATGTAAAAAAAAAATTCAATAATGTCGTAATCCTACAACAATGGGACCTCCTACTTATGGAAGATACTAATTTAGGAAATAATAATCTAGGAAGAAGATAACAAAACTATATACAGAAGAACAGGTTTTAAGTGATTACTTCATATGAAGGAGAACAAGAGAAAAGGAGGACTTGAATGAGTACAGACAATTCAGCACAGTTGGATCCAACTCATTTTCCAAAACAGACTCAAAAGAGAATGTTGCCTGCATGATCCTTCCTGTGACAGACTCAATGTTATCATCCGTGGTGCTTACCTGCCCTCAGAGCCGGAAATACGTCTAGTGTTAATAGAAATACTCTATCTCCCTTACAAGTGAAACTTGCATGTTACAGACAATAGGGAACTCGTGTTTTAAAATGTATTGTATATTATCAGCCTAGTAGCAGCATTTAAATTCAATTCACAAAAACCACTTTAGATTAAGGCAGCATAAAGAAGGAACCTGTCAATGCTAATGCTATGAAGCAACCCAAATTACGTTTTACTGTGGGCTCCAGATTTTCAGGTGGCCGCATGCAGTTTACTAAGCTAGCAATATTGTCCGTTAACATAAGTTCTTATATGGTGTTAATTACTTGTAAATATGCTAATCTTCATTAGAATGCTCTCTCATTTTTTTCATTTCCCCCTCCTGACCTACATTTTGGGACACTAATGACATATGCGCATAAGAGAAGAATGGTAAACTACCTCTACGCTTAAAATTAGGCTCGCATATTCTTTTCCTACAATACCGAAAAGCACACTAAAGTATACGGAACGTGCTTTGAAAATGTTACCTTGCCTTAAATATGATCCTGGAAAAATTTCAAAAGAGCTGTTCCAAATATGGATAAGGTCACCTCCAGGAGATTGAGACTGAAAACCCGGAGTCAAGTAGGAAAATCATAGAATTCAGATGAAGCCGTTTCTTTTAGGGAAGACAAGCAACTGGTCTCAGGAACAGATTGTATTTCCAATTGGCAGAAGGCTACTGTTCTAATAATGCTAACGCAAGGCCAACAGATTCTCAGATAAAAACTACTGCCTCGGGGAAGGGGGTGTCAAATTAAAGGACCAAACTTCAACTGTTTGAAAAGACCAATCACAGGACATGCATTCATGAACCCAGATCCAAGTAGCTTAGCTCCAGGGCCGGGAGTACAAAAAAGTTAGAATGAAGCCGGGATCTGGATTCAAATCAATATTCATTCAAAGTCCTGCCACGTGCCTAGTGCTGTGCTCAAGCAAGCAGCTATACGTTTGGCCCTGCCGCATTCACCCATCTCCTAACTGTGTAGTATTTTCAATATTTTACTAGTTTACGATTTCTCAGGATTGGAGCCCAGCGCTCTCTGCCTTCATTCTCTACTCTTTTAATCTTTCTCTTTCAGTTATTCTTCTGAAATCCGAATGTGACCTCCACGTAAGTAAAACCTTGGCTCGCGAGTAACTTGTTCAGCGAGTGTTCTGCAAGACGAGCAAATGATACTTCTCATAAATATCATTTATCTTGTGGGGCGCCTGGGTGGCTCAGTCGGTTAGACGTCCGACTTCGGCCCAGGTCACGATCTCACGGTCCGTGAGTTCGAGCCCCGCGTCGGGCTCTGGGCTGATGGCTCAGAGCCTGGAGCCTGCTTCTGATTCTGTGTCTCCCACTCTCTCTGCCCCTCCCCCGTTCATGCTCTGTCTCTCTCTGTCTCAAAAATAAATAAACGTTAAAAAAAAAAATTAAAAAAAAAAAAAATCATTTAACTTGATAAACGAGCGAGGTCTTACGAGTAGTACATGACACCGAACATCACATGATCACAACTGAGCCAATGGTTCTTGAAATTCGCTTTGAGACACAAGTGCTTTTGGATTATAAGCATTTCTGGAACGAATTATGCTCGCGAGCCAAGTTTTTACTGTACCCTACTTTAACCATTCAGTGACAAATGCCTACAAATGTAAGCTTCTAAAGCCAGGAATTTTCCTTTGTTTTGTTCTCAGCTATAGGTCCAGTGATTAGGAAAGTGTTTATCCTTAATAAGGATCAAACAACTATTGAATTAATAAACTCTGATTTGTCGTCATGATAATAAATTATCCTTCTCATGGCAGGATGTCTTTCACCATCTAGCACTAAAACACCTTTCCAGGCCCTTTTCCTATAATCTCTATGCTCTAATTTAATCTTACTGTACCAAAAATCCACCAGGTTCCCAGAGGCTGTCCATATTGTTCCTCGCCACATGGGCCTTTCCAACACGGACACTTTCTTCATCGAGACAATAAGTGAAGTTTCTGTACTTGAGTTGGCTAGCCAGATGGAGCCTTCTATGACATGACATTATCATGGGAGTGACAGCCATCATTTTTGTCATGTTCTATTGCTTAGAAGCAAGTCACAGGACCTGCCCATACTCAAGAAGAGGGAATAAAAAAAAAGGTGTGAATACCAGGAGGTAGGGATTAGGCCATCTGCTACAGAGACGAGAGTCTTGTTTGCAATGCTGGCATTGCAGTGAGGCGAATGGTGATGACATTCACTAAGATTAAGAACAAGTTCAAAGGTGGGACTACAAATGGGTGAGTTTGAAGATCAGGAGTTCCCTAATAGGAATCTTGAATTTAAAGAGGCCTTGAGGTATCTATTTGCAAACGCGGAGAGTAGGATATATACAGATCTAAAATCTGGAACAGAATTTCAGGCTGGAGAAATAAATCAAAAAGGTCAGCACATACTGGCAGCTGGAATATGAGAATAGAAGAGATCAAAGAGGGAAGAAAGTCAGTGTTCAAAGGAACTTCAACATGGAAGGCCCCTGAAAAGGACAAGTATTCATAAAACAAATACTTAGTGAGTACCTATCGTGTGTCAAGCATCGTGTTCAACGTTGGCCGGTCCATGTGTCTTGAGCTCCGATGAGATGTCTGAGCTGGGACGGTAAGACTGTGAATGATTTTTAGACCAAGGCTATGTCTTGATCATCCCTGAATCTAAAAATACAGAATAATTATTTGCATGTAGTAGATGTGAAATCTACTAGGAACTAAGGGACTTACCTCATTTACCTGTTATAAACACACACGCACACACACCCACACTCACAGACTCGTTCTAGGAATAGGAAGCCCGGGTGTTCTGCATCGTGTTTCTCGCTCATCCTCTTCAGGATATGTAAATAGGCTTTCTCCAAATTATGGAGTTAACCATTCAGATTTAACCAAATCACAGGATTCGTATTATAAGGAATAAAACAAACAGCGCTATAAAACCAATAAAATAACTCAGTATAGCAAACAAAAGATGTCACTTCCAATACAGGCTTTGTGCAAACATAATTCCTCTGGATTGTCTCTAACTTGTATGGTAGCAAAATTCAATATGTAATTAGAAATCTACAGTTTCTCCTAAAGTTATACAGTCTGGAGAACTTTTGTTACTTAACTGTAAAATGGGTGTAGGTTACTGAGCAGTGACTGCCTAGAAGTTAAAGAATGAAGAACTTAGAAAATTCACTTAAATGTAATTCCTGAGGAGTTAAAAAAATAAACAGGGGCGCCTGGGTGGCTCAGCCGGTTACGCGTCCGACTCTCCATTTCCGCTCAGGTCATGGTTATGGGGCAGGGTTTGAGCCCCGTGTCAGGCTCTGGGCTGACGGCTCTCAGCCAGGTGGAGATTTTCTGACTCCCTCTCTCTCTCTGCCCTTCCCTTCCCCCACCTCTCTCTCAAACATAAATAAACATCAAAGAAAGGGGAAAATGATCACAGCATACAGAAACATGTTAATTCCTAATTCCAAAAAATGTTAATTCAGCATGCAGAGGTTGAGAGGAGGCAAGGAAAACTTTCAGATCAATAACTCATAAGTAAGAATAAGCCTCAAAAGGTCAAGATAAACTGAGCTTTTCTGCATTGAACTATGGAGGTCTCATGGAATCCAGACCTTGTCACTTTACCCTGCTTAAATATAGTTTGATGCTAAGTAAACAGACGGGGCATAATAATGAAAGATTGTATTTGACAACTTTTAAGGAATAATACCTAAGTCTTGAGACCTTCGTGAAACTCTCAGTTGACACATATCATTGTTTCTCCCCATCAGATGCGATGCAATAGATCTTTAAGAAGTAAATAACTCTTTCAGACTCATCATGTTTTATCTAGCACTCCATGAGCAGTATTTTTTATCAAATTAGAGAAATTATGCTTTTCTCATTTCTATAGAGAGCATATGGTTCGCTGGCTTGTTGATGCCAAAGATGTGAGCTACCATGAAATTCACTCTTCCTGTTTAATTTAGGAACAGTTTGTTGCTTTTGTTTTCTTTCTAAGGACTGTCACTTTCCTAGGCTCCATTGTTTGCTCCCTCAGTCCTTTCCATCAAGAGGGAAAAAAAAAAAAAGGGAAATACGAGCCAGCTTTCATTTTGGGGCTCATTTTGCTCACAAAAGAGTAACGTTTTAGCCAGCTTCTGAGAATGATAGCATAGGTGTCGAGACGAGGAGTAGAGAAGAGTAAAGCCAAGATGCAGATCCTGGGATTGGCTGCCCAAGTTCATAGGGTGTAATTTGCAAGTGTCCATCGTGGCCTCTTGTGACCTTTGTAGGTATGCCCTCTTGCGACCTTAAAGTAATATTATAAACTGATGTTCCAGAAGGCCCCATCAGATTGAAATTCTGGAAAAGAGGTAGATGAACTGATATGTACAAACAGATATGGAGAGAGGATTTTTGTTACGATTTTAGAATACTTACAACTCTCCAGAAAAAATATACTCTATGACAAATTAAATTTTAAAAACACAGCATAATATCTTAGTTTTCAAATGAGGCTCTCATCTTGAGCACTAGAAAGGAGTCCACAACTGCCAGTCACCAGGAGTCTTTCTCTAAAGGGACAAAGCGTGATGTCGCTTTAATGGATGAACAGACCCGGTGAGTATTATCGTAGGCTGGTTGGTTGGGAAGCTAAGACGCGGACACACGTCACATACATACGGCAGGATACGATCAGGCGTTATGACAAGGCTTCCACAAAATGCCACAATAACACAGGAAAGTGAGGCAGTTTTATGATGGACGATGCTGAAAAAAGGAAGACATACTATTGCGGGGGGAACCTCCTAGGCAGCGAAAAAATGGAAGTAACAGCATTCCAGAGGGAGAGCACTTTGTGAGTAAAGGTAGCGGGACAGAAATGTGCAAACCCCAAACCATGCCAAGTGGTTAGAGCATTAAGAGTGGACGACAGGCAATGATAGAAAGGCAAGGCTGTACAGGCAGTCTGAAGTCGAATTCTAATTTAAATCAAGTGTCCACCCTTTACCTACTGAGTGATTTGGATAATTTACTTAAGTAATCTGAGCTCCAGTTTCCCTGTCTTTTTAAAATGGGGAGGGCGCCGGGGTGGCTCAGTTAGTTAAGTGTCGGACCTTGACTTAGGTCACAATCTCAAGGTTCGTGGGTTCGAGCCCCGCGTCGGGCTCTGTGCCGACAGCTCAGAGCCCGGAGCCTGCTTCCGATTCTGTCTCCCTCTCTCTCTGCCCCTCCCCTGCTCACGTTCTGTCTCTCCCTCTGTCTCTCCAAAATGAATAAACGTTAAAAAATTTTTAAATGGGGATAAGATTTTTTTAAAATGTTTACATAAAGAGCATCCTCGCCTATTTCTTGCACAAAATAGCTAATAAGATAATACCCGCTTCTTTAGTTTTCTGTCCCCAAACACTGCTGTATCTAGTTCTAATTTATACAGCTGTAACCTACTTTGCATAATATATGTACCTCGAAAAACCCCTATATATGCATACATATTTGTAACCAACATTGCATTTAAACGTGCCTCTGTGGATCAATATTTAAAGAAATAGCATAGGCAACACTTCTGAAAAGGGAATAATTTCACCTCGTTCCCTCAGTGTTCTCCTTCCATAAGTCCTGACTTCCAGACATCAGGTTCCCTTAATGAGGAATATAACTATGTGAAGGAACTTGCCTTTCAAACAAACTTTGACCCCAGAGAGGTGTAGGCACGTCCAGTCTCACAGCCTAGAATTTGCTTGCTTTTTAAAAATTACTTATTTACTTATTTAGTTTTGAGAGTGGGGTGCAGGCAGAGAGAGGGAAAGAGACGATCCCAACCGGGCTCCGCACTCTGCCAACGCAGAGCGCAACGCGGGGCTCAGTCCCGCAAAACCCGGAGATCGTGACCTGAGCCAAAATCTGCAGCCGGAAGGTCAGATGACTGAGCCACCCAGGGGCCCCTAGAATTGGGCTTCTTATCAGAGATGTGTGGTCAAGGAGTCAGTCTGATGCCACCACTGGCAATGCCTCATCAACTATAGAGAGATAGAGAAGACATGAGACGGTGTGAATTTCTATAGATCCAAATTACTGGCAGGAGAAAGGACAGGTTGGAAGACATGGCATCGTATACGCTCAGCTTCTTCTTGCAATGGAAAAGTGACTTTTGACGTGTGCATACTAGAAGAACTGAGGCAGAAGAGTCCAGTATCCTGCCTGGGATTCAGTTTGGAAAACCGTCTTGAAAACACGTCTCATGCGTCCCTTAGAGTTGCTGTGGAAAGAAGGCTTAGGAAAATAACCCAAATCAAGTTTCCAAACCTCTTGGCAGATTGAAACCGGGAGGCAGTGCAGCCGAGGCCGAATGAGAGCCACCGATTAGCTCGGAGAATCAAACACGGTGGCACGACACTCTGAGCCTGTTTGTAACTTGACTCTTGACCGGAACCGTATTGGTATTGGCCGAGGGAAGAGGGGAGAGATGAGACTCGCTTGGCATTTAATTTGCTGAGAGAATGAAAGAGAAACGCATCTCAAGGAGATTTCAGTGCTGAGCCCACGTGACTCAGAAACCAGAAGCACCTGAACCCCGGAGATAATGAACAGCTTTGCCTTGAAGAAGGAACGTTGGCAAAATGTAGCCTCCAATTGGCACTGAGGTGAGCTCACCAGTTAACGTACAGGGTTAGAGTGCTTTGAGCGGTAGAAACACCAGACCGACTTTGAAATTACGCAGATGGATGGATATACAGACAATGCTTGCCCGTTATGTCACATCGTACCATTCAGCAGGCACTTCCACGGCTATTATCCTCCACGATCTCTTGTCATCTCATGTTGGAAGGGAAGGACATAGATTGATACTTTCATTTTACAAATGAAAAAAACAAAACACAAACTTCAGAGACCATGAGTAGCTTTTCAACAGTTACCTAGCTATTAACTTACACATCTGTCCCAGGTGCTGCTTCCGTGAAGCAAACTACCTTCAAACCCAGTGGCTTAAAGCCACGGCTATTTTAGGATGCTTTACACGGTGTGTAGTTCAGGAATTTGTGCCCCCGGAGAAAGTCTCCAAAGACAACCAGGCAGAAGACGTTTGACCTTTTCTGACCCAGCCTTGCAAGTCACAGAGCATCCATTCTGCTGCGTTTCTGGCAATTACGAGCAAGTCACATCACCTACCCATTTTGAAAGGGAGGGAAATTAGATTCTATCTCTTGATTGGAATGTGTCAAAGTCGAATGGTAAAAGATAAGTTTTGGGGTCCTTCTTTCGGAAAAACAATGTGTTCTATAAGTGCCAAGACTTAGACTAGGACCTCGTGGCCCCTAGATTTTCTTCGTTCCTAAATCTCCATGCTTCATACATACACACGTGTGTAGCCACAGGCGTATGCATAGACACATACAGTGACGAACACAGACACACGCATTATAAATTAAGATACAACCTGCACAAGGACAGCACGTTGCCTGTTGTTTTTGTTGGGGTTTTGGGGGTCATCATTGTATTCTCTCAGAAATTAGTATGATGGGTACTCAATACATACTTGTGAAATGAGTGGAACAATGAATACATAAATATTAAATGTGGGGAGAGTACATTTTCATTTTCTATAGAAGAGATCATAGAAATCTCTATTTTAATCAATTTAATTACAGCCATAGTTACATCTCACAAATTAGTTTGGCTAGTCTTCATTGATATTTCCATGCGATGATAAACAGAAAGAAACTGTAATTCTAGATAGTGGAAAATGTCAACTCCTTGATAAAGTCCAAGGATTAAATCCAGGCAGGAGTTCATTTACGAGGTAGAATGTTTTCTTTATTCCAGTATAATTAACATACAGTGTTACATCAGTTTCGGGTGTACAATATGATGATGCAACTATTCTATAAACTCCTCACTGCTCATCATGGTAAGTGTACGCTTAATCCCCATCACCTATTTCAACCACTACCCACCCCCCTCCCCTCTGGTAACCAGCAGCGTGTTCTCTATAATGAAGAGACTTTTTTTTTTTTTTTAAATTTTTTAATGTTTATTTGAAAGAGAGAGAGACAGACAGAGCTTGAGCGGGGAGGGGCAGAGAGACAGAGACAGAATCCAGAACAGGCTCCGGGCTCCAAGCTGCGAGCTGCCAGCTGTCAGCACAGAGCCCGATGCGGGGCTCAAACCCACAAACTGTGAGATCACGACCTGAGCCGAAGTGGGTTGCTCAAACGGACTGAGCCACCCAGGCGCCCCGAGCCTATTTCTTGGTTTATCTCTCTCTCTGTTTCCTTTGCTCGTTTGTTTTGGTTCTCAAATTCCACATATAAATGAAATCATATGGTATTTGCCTTTCTCTGAATGACTTATTTCATTTAGCAATATACCTTCTACATCCGCCCATGTTGTTGCAAATGTCACCTCACACCTGTCAGGGTGGCAAAAATCAAAAACACAAGAAATAACGAGTGTTGATGAAGATGTGGAGCAAAAAGGAACCACCGTGCACTTTTGGTGGGAATGCAAGCTGGCACAGTCACTGTGGAAAACAGTATGGAGGTTCCCCCTCCCAAAATAAAAAGAGAATTACCATATGCAATTACCATATGATCCAGTAATTCCACTACGGCGTATTTACACAAAGAAAATGAAAACACGAATCCCAAAAGATGTATGCACCCCATGTGTCCCTCAACTGATGAATGGATAAGGAAGATGTGGTGTGTGTGTGTGTGTGTGTGTGTGTGCATACATACATACATATATATATGTGCGTGTGTGTGTATCTATAATAGAATACTACTCAGCCACAAAAAATAATGAAATCTTGCCATATACAAGGTAGAATTTTGATGAACAGCCTCTATGACCTTGTATAATTGGCCGTGTCACAGTTTTTCCTGAAAGCTATGTTGCGTCCACCTGTACCATGAAGCCCTCTATGGAATCCCACGAGCGTCCCAACCCGCTTTTCCCTTTATCCTTGGTTTCTGTGTTATGATTTCACAACAAAGAGTATTTTGCCTTGTAAAGATTTTAAAGTTGTGCCCTAAACTAGGTAAGAGATACCCAGAAGATAGCCCAGCCTACTCAGAGTGAAAAGAGAGATATATATCTTGTCTTCACTTCTAAGTATGTTTTTCCTTGATACAAAATATTCCATTTTTAAATTATAAGTAAATGATGGACTAGGGGAGAATACTGAAACAATTTGCAAGAAGCAAGTATGTGAACGCAGTGATTTGTTTTAGGGCGGAGTTTGTCAGTTGTGGTAAAAGGGGAGTTTTCTAGGAGGAATAAATAAGCACGGCCTATATCCAAAATGCATCTTCCACCCAAGAACTAACATGTCAGTTTCACAAGTGAACAATGATCATGTCTTTCAAGGGCACTAGAGAAATTCAGCTTCAAAAAGGCATATATAAACAATGAATATGCTCTGTGATTAATTTGCTACAATTAAGTACTTTTAGGCTTATAATTCATCTAGATGAAGTGCCACTGAGTTAAACCCTTTGTTCACAACTCATCTTGACCCTTGAGTAACAGTCCGGTAATCAGCCTATTTTCAGGAGGAATGAAACGTCGATGTGTGAAACTTTTATGTCACTGAAGACATTGGATTCCATGATCTCAGATTTCCGGGCCTTGAATAATTTCTAATACCCAGGGGAACATGCCTTGGAAGGAGAGGTGATCTAGTATTCATGGTCCCCAACAGCCATTTTTCCAGATTGGGACACCCGCGCAAAGAGAAGTGACAGTCTCAGAACACACAGCTAGCGTGACCCATAAGTGGAACCCACGTTTCCCAACTCAGGTCCGCTCAAGTCTGCTCAAACTGTAACAATCCTGAGAAACCTGTTAAAAATCTTTATTGTAATACAGTGGTCTCAGTCACAATAATACTGATTTCACATTTAAAATAATAAAACAGCAACGACAAAAAACAAAAAATAAATAAAACAAGAAAACACATCCGTCAGAATGGCCCAAACCAACAACACAAGAAACAACAGGTGTCGGCGAGGATGTAAAGAAAAAGGAAGCCTCGTATACTATCGGTGTGAATGCAAACCGGTGCAGCCCATGTGGAAAACAGACGGGAGGTTCCTCAAAAAGTTACAAATAGAATCACCTTACGATCCAGCAATCACACTACTGAGTATGTACCAAAGAATAATACAGGAACACTAATACGAGGGGATACATGCACCCTTATGTTTATAGCAGCATTATTTACAATAGTCAAACTATGGAAGCAGCCCAAGTGCCCATCTACAGGTGAATGGATGAAGAAGAGGTGATATATATACATACATACATATATATGTATATACATATGCATACATATATATGTATGTACATATACATAGACATAGATAGATACATGTACATATATATATAATGGAATATTACTCAACCATAAAAAAGAATGAAATCTGGCCATTTGCAATGACACGGATGGAACTAGAGTGTGTTGTGCTAAGTGAAATAAGTCAGAGAAAGACAAATACCATAATGATTTCACTCATGTGGAATTTAAGGAACAAAACAAGCAAAGCAAGAAAGAAAAAACAATTAGAGAGAGAGAGAGAGAGAGAGAGAGAGAGAGAGAAAACAAGAAGCCGACTCTTAACTGCAGAGAGCAAACGGATGATTACCAGAGGGGAGGTGGGTGGGGGATGGGTGAACATAGGGGATGGGGATTAAGGGGGGCACTTGTGACGAGCACCGGGTGATGTATGGACGTGTTAAATCACTATATCGTACACCTGAAACTAACACAACACTGTGAGTTAACTGTACTGGAATGAAAACAAGAACTTCAAAAAAGTAAAATCAGAAAATACTGCACTGTAAGGTATGGTGTGTATCTTGTTTAGGCAGGTTGTTGGTTGGTTTGTTTGTTTTAGGTTTTGGTTAAAACTGTGACCCAGGCTTGTAATATTCTTTCCTATTTATGCTGTAGCATAAGAAGCATGAATGTCAGCGACCTCGGTGGCACGAGAGAAAGGAGCAGCTGGCAAGCAGGCCACCCGACAAGAATTATTGAACTGCACCAGACCAAGGAGGGTTCGTCAAAAGGAGCGGCATTATTTATGAGGCACCTTCCAGCACTCCCGCTCTTTCCCCACTAGTGGTAGATAGCTATGGGGTAAGTCACCTCACTGCGGGCACAGGCTAACAAAGAATCTTTCCATTTCAATTGGACCTACTTGAATATTTATTCATCAAAAGCTGTTTTAAGTTTATGCCTCACATCAACTTCTAAATAAGATTATAGGAGATCTTCCTAGAAATACTGTTATAAACAATTCCGTGTTTTTCTTCTTACGAATGTAATAAATGTTTATTGTAAAATTAAAGATACACATATACTTATGATAATACAATTTAGTTACGTGCAATAATATTTTGGAACCTTTATTTATACACCCATAAACACACAACATTTACATTTCATGAAAATTTCATAGCCTGCTTTTTTTTTTTTTTTTATTGGCCTCACATTATATAATGAGTATTTTCCAGGTCATTGGGAATCCGTTCTAAATAACATCGTGATGACTGTGTAAGAGACCACAATATGGAAATCACACGTTCTTTATTCTTCTGTTAAATATCTAAGAAATCCAAACGTGCTATTATGAACGATGTTGTAGAGAACATTTTGGTAGCTGGGTTACTTTTTATGTTTCTGATTATTTCTTGAGGGTGGCCTCCTACATATATAATCATTTAATCACAAGATGTGAATAATTTGAGGATTTTCACACATGTGGCCAATTTCTTTTTCCTAAATTGTTGCTGGTGTTTGTGAAGTTTCACCTGGTTTTAGCTTCGTGGCTCTGACAGTGAGCTCAGGAATAAGATAATTTGCTTGCATATTCAGTAGGCTTCTGCGAGGTCTGCTCAGGCTCTCGTGGACTAAGAGGCCAGGTTTCAGGCATCAGGATGGTTGACTGAATGATTTCTTTCAGTAATAACTGCATTTTAAACAATTATTTTAGATCGATGATTTTTTCTTAACAATTATGCAAAATGTATTAAGAAACGCCATATTCTGAAGGATGTTGCCCCATTCAAGCTTATATTAAAGGAATGAATTCATATGGGGAGTTTCATGCTTTTTTCCCTACTTCTTGATAATGGATCATAATTTAGCACTTCGTGTTCAAATACAGAAGACTGGTCCTGGCATTAAATTTAGGCTTGAGTTTGACATCCTCAAATTTTACTCAATGACTGAGCTAATTATAACTTGTTTTCAACCTGATTTTATCAAGACATGAGCAGGAGGCTTTTTTCTAACATACTCTGAATCTCATTATATTCATAAGAACTTCCAGAAGCATAATTAAATCCTAGAATTTCTGCTGCTTCACTATATGAATTTCTCCAGCCCTTCCCCTTCTAGAACCAGACACGACATATTCAGCTGTCTTGCAAGTAAAGATCTGCTTATAGACCCAATTTCAGCCATTGGTTGTCTTTCCTAAGGGTCTCTCCAGCTAAAAAAGGAAAAAAGAAAAGGAATAGGCATTAAGTATGCACCAATCTCTCACCTATTACCTTATCCTTATGATTCCCCTGAAAAGTCAGGATTTCAGCACATTGATCAGAGGAAGAAGCTGAGGAGTTTAGTTTGGGCAGTAACCCCTACAAAGACACTCAGAGAGCCAGCAGGACGATTTGTCTGGCTCCCCGAGCTGTTTTTGGATGCACGCCTCCAAGATGCCTTCACGTTCCTAAGAGTCGTTTTTCTTCTCCACTCTCAGGTCCTGTTCCTTTGGAGGCCTCTGAACCTGAGAGTAGAAAAGTAAAGTGGCTATAGCACAGCACTGGAATAGAGAACGTGGCGGGATTCAAATCAGTTTCCTTGCTGATTTTTCCCAGAACTGGTGTTGTTCAGAAAGTGGAAAAGAAAGGGAAAAAAAATGCAGCTTCGTTTTTTATCTTTCACAAGTGAATTCAGCTCATGGACTGAGAACACATGTCTGAATCTTTATGTCTCAGAGAACACAAGGAAAAGTAGTTCTACTTCCTGTGAAATTGATGCACGATGTCAAAACTGTTCCTACTGTCTGATGAATATAAACTCACGCATTAGGAGTAGACATAGACCTTCATGCTATGTCATGGAGAAAATTACTTCTGAACATAGTAATATTACAGAATTTACCTTCTTACAGATAGCAGAATTTCCATTATTATTGGAGATCAGGATCAAATGAATTACATAATTTAGTTCTTTTTCTACTGCTGTGTCTCCTTTTTTTTTCCCTTCCTCCCTATTTATTTGCTCTGCAAATACATAGAAAGCGCCTACTATGTGGCAGGCTCTGTGCCAGGGATAGAGGACAGGAACACGGCTAAGAAGGGGTAACAGGACTGAGGTTCACACAGAGAGGCGTGACACCAAGGCTTTTTCTTTGTCCAGGAAGCAACTTTATTCCTGCTGGCACGGGCTCAGTGGGTTCGTACCCCAAAACCCGAGCCCTGAGCGCAGCAGGGTGTAGCCTTTTATACGATTTCTACTTCTTTGTCTCCCATACATGGTAACACACAGACATACAGTCCGATGGGGCGGTCTACGTTACAGAGTCGTGAAGAATGTCACGTACACACACATAGCCAGGTTCCCCTCCCTTGTCTTGAGGTTTTCAAGGGAGGGGCTTCGGAGGGGGCTCCACTACATTCCCCCTCTTTGATGCTCTGACTCGCCCTGCCCCCCATTTTGGGTCAAAGAGCATCATCTTGGTTTAGAGGTTTATAGTTCCATAATGTCATCACATGTGTGGCCGTTTTCCTTTTCACCATTGCCTCAATGAGGCTGGAGACCGACGGTATAACCAGGGGACCTAGGCAACTAACTGGCATTCATGCCAGCAAAACCCTCTAGCTTTTGCAGCTTGAGCCGGATGTCCCCTTGGGCCCGACCTACGAAAGCCACATTGACCATCCGCTGGTTAACAGGTGCCTCTGGATCAAGAGGGGGGGTAGAGACAAAATGCATCACATAGTCTTTCATGGAACTGGCTTGGGCTCTCCTCGGGCGCCTGGAGCACCTCTGATGTTTCACTCATATTTATGGCCTTTCCCCCACCTCCATCTATGCTTGAATCCTTTGGGTCCCCTTTGGGGTCCTCCCCAGGGAAGTGAGCCCGAGCATAAGCCTGGGTAGCTAACATCCCAGCCAGGGCAATTCTCCTGTAACCATTTTAGGGCCGCCTGGGTAACTCGGCGACGCTCCTCCGTATGGAAGAGGGTCAGGAGGAGTCGGTGGCCGTCCACCCAAGTGGGTTTGTGGGTTTGAATTACGGACTGCATTCCTTCAATGGTGCTTCCAATTCAGGAGGTCCGTAGTGGTGAAGGGTTGGTACACAAAAACACGCCGGCCTCCTTGGATCTGGCCTTCCTGGTCATGGCAGATGGGTCCCCTGGTTTCCTCCAGTAGCATCTGTAGGGCTCTCCAGTGTTGCTGCAGGGAGGGGTTGTCTCTGCTGGCCTGATCTTCTAGGGGTCTACGAGGTTAGGACTGGTGGTCCAGGTGAGCTGGTCACATCCGGAGAGGCTGGTGGTGCTAGAGAGATGATGAGGCCTCAGGACTAAGGGCAGGCTCTGGTGGGGTTTTGACAGCCGGAGTGGCTGGAGGCACAGGTGGCAGCGAGGGGTACTGGGGGGCATACGGCAGTGGGGTCCCCTCAGGCTCTCCCGACAGTATGGGTTCTTCAGTTTTGGGCCAGCGTTTGGAGGAAGCCGTGACACGAGCCCTCGTAACTTTACAGTTCTCTTCAGTATAAACTTTCAGCCAAGGCAGCCGGGATAGGACTGGGTCTTGCCAACAGTGTAAGGAAATTGGTGGAGATGGCCTGGATCCCCCACAATGACCCTGAACACTCGGCCAACTAGTTACTTACCAAGGGAGCCCTCAGAGGGCCAGCCCACCCCGAACGATGGCCAATCAATTTCACAGAATGTCCAGAGCTTATGGAAGTTCATTTCACACCATAATCTCCTGAATATCCCTTTTTTAAATTCCTCAACATATACTCTAGGGTAGTCGGTTTACTCTG
The DNA here is from genome assembly GCF_046562875.1 of Panthera onca. Taxonomy (NCBI): domain Eukaryota; kingdom Metazoa; phylum Chordata; class Mammalia; order Carnivora; family Felidae; genus Panthera; species Panthera onca. The sequence goes on along the minus strand of NC_138357.1, from coordinate 10,779,596 downwards.
CTTTCCACCCATTTCGTCTCCCTAATGGACAACTTTCATGCAAAAGGGAGGACAAAGGGGCAAGGGAGGGACTAATTTGGAGAGGACGCACACTGGCTTCGCCGGTTTCTAGCCGCTCTCCTCTCAGAGGTATTTCAGGCACCTCTTAGCGTTGGCGGGTTCAGTGTCAAGCCCTGACTTGGATCAGACTCCCGAGGAAGTCTGATGCCACCTTACACAGTATAAGGTCGCCCCGGAACCGGAGAACAGGACTCAACACTCGCTTCAGCCCCTTGCTCGGGTCAGAATCTTTCCGCTGTCCCTCTCATTCACACAGTCGCAGGGCGACTCCAACCCGCTGCCCAGGGCCCAGCGCCTTGGAGTTGCAGTTATTCCTTATGGAACTACTCAGGCAACTCTGGGAGGTCATCAGGCTCCCCTTCTGCCTCTTACGGGGTAGGTCCACCAAAACGAACCCGGGTTCTTACCAGTCGGATGGGCGGCACTTCCTGAGCTGGGTCCTGGGCCTCACTGGGTTCCATTCTACTTCTTTGTCTCCCACACATGGTAACATACAGACGCACAGTGTGAATGGGGTGTCTATGTTCCAGAGTCGTGAGGAATGTCGCACACGTGCACGTAGCCACGTTGCCTTCCTTTGTCTTGAGGTTTTCACCACATTCCTCAGGGAGGGGCTCGAGCCCAAAAGTACATTTACCATGTCACAGTGAAACTTTGGGAACAAGAACAACTAGGATTTGTTTACTACTTGAAAGATTCTAATTAACAAAGTCGTTTAATGTTGATAGCTGCAAGAAAGAGGGATTATTATGCCCATTTTCCTGATGAAGAAACTGAAGCTCAGAGAAGTTTAATGACTCGCCCTAGATCACACAGCAAGTAAGAGGTGAAGCCAGTTAAGTGCTGAATCCCATGTCTGTGGTGAAATACATAAGAGTCATGGCCTTTATTTCCCTTTCTGCTATAATGTGGTTTCATTTTACTTAGGTAACTTAACAGACATAAGAGTTTAGGCACAGAACATTAGATTTGGAAAATCAAGAACTCTTGAGAAAAATTATATTAGTGTTTTAAATCATAAAACAAATTAAATCATTTATTAGACATGAATAAATGAAATAGAATAAATGAAATGAACAATGAAAGGTCGGATAATTTGATTCAACGAAACAAACATTTATTACCTCCTACGGGCAAAGAAGCATTTGAGAATATAAACATTAAAAAGGCATGGACCCCCATGTCCTGGGGCTTGGAGTCTAACTTACAAGTCAGAGATATAGAAATGATTCCAGTAAAAAAGCTAAGGATTTTATTTTTAAAATTTTTTTTTTTAACGTTTATTTATTTTTGAGACAGAGAGACAGAGCATGAACAGGGGAGGGGCAGAGAGAGAGGGAGACACAGAATCCGAAACAGGCTCCAGGCTCTGAGCTGTCAGCACAGAGCCCGACGCGGGGCTCGAACTCACGGACCGTGAGATCATGACCTGAGCCGAAGTCGGACGCTTAACCGACCGAGCCACCCAGGCGCCCCACCAAGGATTTTAAGTAAAAGCTGTAACAGAGGTTGAGAAAACATGCAGTGGGGCTGGGAGGAATACATATCTGATCTCCACACAGACAACTCAATTGGACTTTTTGAAGGGTATTGGATCGAATATCGATGTTAAAGAAAATAAATATTACTTGAATAAACTGGGGGAAGGCATTGACGACAGGGCGAAAAGTTCTGAGCAAAGGTCAAGCACAATGGTTTTAAAACTGTTTGGGTTCCAAAAAAAAAAGTTTTGGGGTCAACGATGCCAAACTGCGGATAGTTGAAGATGGCAGAATGACAAACATCCTTCTCTCGTTTCCCCACAATGACCACAGTAAAATGATGATGAACATTTAAAAACATTAGCAGGCAAGAGGCACTAACAAATTCATTGTACATGGAAAGCACTGGAGGATGGGGGCTGGTGAAGCAGAGAAGGACGTGAAGCATAGAAACCCATGCACTTAAGGATCTCATCTCGCAGAACGAAGAGACGTTCATCACCAAAAGTTGGAAGGCTGGGGAATTAATAATAAACATGCCACTTGCTCAATCAAACATTTTCATACCTTCTCCTTAAATTATGATATTTACAGGAGCCAAGCACATGCCCACTGTGCAAGAAAAAAGCAAGGGTTCTCTCTAAATAAATTAAATGGCCCCAGAGCAAACTTGCTTATGTGTTGGCAGTAATGCACCTCCTGATCTAATAATCTAATATTCACCAAGCCCTATTCAAGTAGTGAAAGAAAGAGTCACAGGACTGAAAACCATGAGTTGAAGTCAAAGTCTGCATAAGAAAGAGTTGGTCTCCTATTTCGCTTCCGGAATGCCTACAGTCAAGTCCGTAGCCCAAGGGCAAGTTAACTGTGTAAGCCACTAAACCTGTCCCAGCCTTATATTTCTGATCTTTAAAGGAGAAAGGAGAATACATAACCGGTGTATTTATTAAGGTAACTTGATTAAATTCAGTGTGATCAATATTTAATGTGTCATATGGCACTCACATATGGAGGAGTGGGGGTGAGAGGACAAGAAGACTAAGGTTCGCCCGGGTGGCTCAGTCAGTTAAGTGTCCAACTCTTGATTTCGGCTCAAGTCATGATCTCATGGTTCGTGGGTTTGATGTGAGGTTTGCATTGATGCTTGGGGTAGGATTTAATGGAGAGGGAAAATAGCACGTGACATTAAAAAACAAAAACAAACAAACAAAAACGACAACAACTCACAGAGATAGAAATATGCCAAGTGACTTTGGAAACTAGCCTGAATGGAGTAAAGGCTTCAGAAGTAAGAAAACCATTGGGTGTAACTTTTCAAAAGTAGGTTAGGGAAAGTGAGCCTATTAATCACAGAGGTCAGACCCAAACACAGATTTTTCCCAGAGTGCTAGGAGACTGGTTGCAGCAGAGTTGGGGTTCATATGATGGCCCTGTTAATAAGTGGATTTGAGTGGCTTTGAGGATTGGATGTGATCAGTCAATCCATATGAATAATCTAGGCCCTCATATTTTGAGCAAACCGTCCCACACTATAGTGCCTAGTCATCTGTATCAAGAATCACTTTTGGGGAGCCTGGGGAGGCATCCAACTTCGGCTCTGGTCATGATCTCGCGCCCGGAGTTCGAGCCCCACGTCGGGCTCTGTGCTGGCAGCTCGGAGCCCAGAGCCTGCTTCGGATTCTGTGTCTCCTCTCTCTGCCCCTCCCCCGCTCACACTCTGTCTGTCTCTCTCTCAAAAATGAACATTAAAAAAATTCAGAAAAATAGAATCACTTTCATTTTTTTAAAATGCTTATTTATTTGAGAGAGAGAGAAATAGGGGAGGGGCAGAGAGAGAGAATCCCAAGCAGGGTCCACGCTGTCAGCACAGAGCCCGACATGGGGCTTAATCCCACAGACCTTGAGATCATGAACCGAGCTGAAATCAAGAGTTGGGTGCTTAACAGACTGAGCCACCCAGGCGCCCCAAGAATCACTTTCAGAATGTCAAGAATAGCTGGCATTTCTCAAGTGCGTCAACGAACGTGGCCCTCAAAACGGTCTTCTCCCCATCCACTGCTGTGGCACAGAAATCTATGAAATGCTCCCTCCCGGTGTGGGTGCCACTGATTCACGGACTTACCAGGCTCTGCCTTCTGGTTCTTCAACCTGTGCATCCCATCTTGCCCGTCCCCTTTGCGGGACCCTTACCGATAGAGCTTTTTTGGCTCCTTGCTTCTGTTGGACGCTATGAATTAGCTCACCTGGCTTGACCAAGGGCATCGCGGCGTCGTTCCCACTTTCCCTCATGCTCAGGAGTCACGGGCAGACCCACGCCTGCCGCAGCCCCACCTACTTTCAGCCCAGGCAGAGCCCTAGGTGCCCCTTTATTCAAGGACACTGACATTCAGACACTGCCGACGTTCCTCCTTAAAGCTAAGCCCTCCACCAGCTGCTTTATGCAAGCCATCGGTATTAGGCTTCACAATAGTCACGTGACACCGATTTGATCACGTCCATTTTCCAGATGAGGAAATTAAGGCTCAGAGAGGGGAGTTAAGCATTCGCCGTGTCACACAGTGAGTGAGGAGGCTGCCCGCACTCCAGAGCTGGATGCTCTCCAATGAATTCCCAGCACCGCGTTTTGTCCCGACGGTGCAAGCTCTTCAGATGTTAAAGATACTGGCCATGTCATCTTCGCCTCAAATGAAGCCACTGCAATCACTGAAACTTCCTCCCTTGGCATATGATTTCCAGCAGGACCCCTACTGAGTTGCTCTCGTCTGGCGATGATCCACTGTGACCATTTACCTGTGTGCGGATAGAGGTATATTCGGCTCTCTGTATGGACATTTTTGTGACACAGAAGATTTACTTTGCTAAAACAGTAGCGTTAGCCATCGCACCCGGGAGTACCAGTGTGGCTTGCGGAAGGCATGGAATGGTAAATTGGGTCTGCGAGTAAATAGAGAATATTCTAATGTAAGCATCATTCCCTTTAATGTCACCTCGGTCGCTGTGCTTTGGAGTCGATGTGAAGGGCTGCAAAGAAATAACATATATGGTGCCACACAGCATTAAAGACAAAATGTGCTATAAACAAAGACTGCGTATTTTAAAGCAGGGCGAAGGAGGCAATTTTCTTTAAAAGCTAATAATTTGCTGCTAACTACTAAGGGAAGAAGCTGTTCCTTTGTTGGCCCGTCTTCCTTGCCAATGCATCTCAAATTGCAAGTACTTACGTAAAATTAAATACAAAAGAGTTCAGGAACATCTTCGGGTTTCAAGTCGAAAACACAGCTCAGAATATGCATGATGATTTTGTCCTGCACGGTCACCCTGTAATTTTTATTTTTTTGCTTTTAATGGAAAGGAAAGAGTCAGACTATTAGCGAGGGGCCTCTACTGGGGCAAAACCCCTCTGGAAATTCTGCCGAAACTCACAGCACACAGCACAGCCTGCTTCAGAGGGACCAGGAAAGAGCCCACCTGAAAAGCGGCACAGTGAATGCATGTTTCAGAATATTCTAATATACTGAAGGGGGAAAAAAAGAAATAAAAATAGAAGGAAAAAGAAGCCAAAGTGTCTGACCAACCACAACCTAAAAGTTAAGACTTTCCCTTGCTTGTAAAACAAGAACAAGGGTTTTGGGCTTTATTTTGCTTGATAATAATATTTTATGAGAGAAATATAAATCAAAGCAATCTGACGATGTTGTTAAAAGGAAGAAAACAGCACTGCAGTTCATCTTCTTTACTACAGACAACAAGAAACAAGGTTCCTCTCTGAAGAAGGCATTTTATGAGAAGCACGGTTATTTAAAAGTACACTTCTCTGTGAAGGCTTGCTATATCTAGCATTGTTTGAAGAGCAGAGCACTGGATTGAAATCTAATTTCAAACCACTGGATTTGGTTTGATATATTAAAGGTTACAAAACGTGCTTTATAAATATTTCATAGGATTCATGTCCTTGGGTGAGAGGTAGATTTGTTTATCTTTACCACTTTTGTTTTTGTTTTTTTTACAACATACTGTATTGTTTCTGAAATTGTATTTTTCCCGAAATGCTATTAAATATATTTGCATAATAGTGCATGAAACCTCATCAGAGGAAAAGGTATCTTTCCCCTACGTATTAAATACTACTCCCCCAAAGTAATTAATTAATGCCACCGTGGCTTTTGGTATTCCACTCTTCTTTACCGTTTAACATTCAGCAGAATATTTCTCTTCATAATATTACATAAAATTTCATCTAAACACAGATTCCTTTTGAGTATATCACCAACGGCAGACATGAAACCTACTGATACAAATATATTCCGAATGAAGGCTATTAAAAATGAATGTCTGGAGTACTAAGTAACAGTACTTGACTTCTGTATTACCATGGCTAGAATCGGAAGTAAGGCTTCCTGGAACGCGATTCGCTGGTCCCTCGCTGGAATCTTTGGACTAGGATCCAGGCGGCACTAACTTGCCAGGTGACTTGGGAAAGAGCTGCCAAAACGCGACATCAGAGTGAGCACGACGTACGCCAGAAACACTTCTTGGGGTGCCGGGCCCTGGACAGTGTATGACCCCTTTTGGATATGGCAGTGCTCTCCGGTGCAGGAAATATAACAAGCTTTGAAAACGTGAAAAAGATAGAAACAGCCAAACTGACGAGACGGAGGAATTCTCCCCCACTTGCTATGTGACTTCGCAAATAAGTCACTTCACCTCTCTGGGCTCGAGTTTTCTCACCTGTAATGTAGGGGAAATCTTTAATAGGTAAACTTTCATGACCCTTGTCTCTAATGCTCTGCGTCCCTTTAGTCTTGGGTAAGAAAATATTAGCTCACTACTTCCCTAGATGTTTGTAAATAATGTTCAGCGATGTTCAATCATTAAAAAAAATACATCTAGCATTTTTCGTCTATTATTCACCTACTAATCTATTCATCACCTAGTTTATTAATGTTTTTATCCTCAATTAAGATGCTATCTAGAAAATGTGTATACAATCAACCAGGAGACAGAAGTATTTACGGTACTGATGAACGATACAAGGACCCACTTGTAAAAAAAGATCGGAAAAAAGGGCAAATTTGTTTCCTCTGCTTGAACTGCTCTTAGACACTAGAGCGCCCGGAGCTGGGACTCACACCCTAGACTTTCCTGGTTCTCAGGCTTTCAGGATTGGACGGGATCTACACCGCTGGCTTTCCTGGGTCTCCGGCGTGCCGACTGCTGATGACAGCAGGTGGGACTTCTCAGTCTCCACGACAGCTTGAGCCAATTCCTCCTAATAAATCCCCTTTTAAATACTTCTCTATGTATCCTATTGGTTCCATTTCTCCGGAGAACCGTCGCTAATGCAGAAACCACATGATCAGTAGGGGTGTGAACAATTAAAATGCTGCGGCGGGTTGGGAGAGGAAGCGTCTAAAGGCAGGTGGTCCCTTAAGAGAACGATCCCAGTAATCGAGACAAAAGGTAAGAAGGCTTTGGACTGGGGTGGGGGTAGTTGAAAAGCAAAGAGCGTGGCTAATGTGATGGATACTTGGAAGGAGGAAAGGATGGGTTTGGGTGGAAGCCTGGAACAAAGGTGATAGAGAGAAAGAGGCATCGAAGATGTGTCATAATTCTAAAATCTGTGCGATGTGGAAGCTCATAGGGGCCTTAATGAACATAACGACATTAAAAAAGAGGACCCGAAACGGACGGGGCAAAAAATAAAAATTGGCTACGATATGGAGAAGTTCCGGCAGGATTCAATGGTAGAAATGTCTAGAAATAGAGACAAATACCCATGTGGGAAGTAGGTCTACACCGAAGCTTTGGTCCACCACATAGAGATGTGAGCTAAGGGTGTGGGAATAAATGACATTCGAAAGAGATAAGCTGACAAGTGACTCTATGACAAGTGAATAGAGGCTTGAGGCTAGTAATCATAGCTGGGAGTTTATCTTGGAGTAATGCTAACCTAACATTATTATGTATGCATATATATTCTGCTTCCTGCCGGATAGTAGATTAACCCCATGCTTGTTCTTCTGACAAACTAGTTAACTCAATTAGGTAGATGGCGATGGAAATCTGAATACATATGTGATAAAAGAAATTTGATTTTTTCACATCCTCTGCAATGTTTTGAGGCAGAAATAAAAAGGCTCAATAACGGCCATACAATTAATTAATTTTTCCTCAGATTACCTTTACCTTTTACTGCAATTCTGTCTGTGCTAGACCGGTCCCTCAGGAAAACCAGATAAGCCACTGTCGTCACAAAGGGGCTTATCTTCTAAGGAAAGGCAGAAGGACCTCCCAGCAAAGCTAAAACCAGAAGTTTTTTCTCTTAACTCATTTATTAGATATTTGCCAGTCATAATTTTAGCACATTCAAGGTGAGGAAAAAGTAATAAAAAAAAAAGTTGTTGCTTTTTCAATGTTTATTTTTGAGAGACAGAGGGAGAGACCGAGCATGAGCTGGGGAGGGGCAGACAGAGAGAAGCACAGAATCCGAAGCAGGCTCCAGGCTCTGAGCCGTCAGCACAGAGCCCGACGCGGGGCTCGAACCCACAAGCCATGAGATCGTGACCTGGGCTGAAGTCAGACACCTCACCGACTGAACCACCCAGCTGCCCCTCTAGCCATCTTAAATGCGACTAGACAGGACTCTAATGGAAATGTTCAGCGTGCAAGGGTCAAAAAGAATTGGATCTTCCCCTACCGACTTTTGGAGTTAAAATTTGGGGGAACAGGGAAAGAGCGCGCTTGAGTGGGTCTCCGCACCACCCAAAGAAAGAATAGAATTCCAACCGATGATGGGTCTTAAGCTGAGGGCCACGCACCAGCTGGCACAAACCGCTCCCCCCCCCCCCCAACCCAGGTGGGATGTGTGTGAGGTTCCTCAGGCACCCCTGGCTACCCAAGAACAAAGGAAAGGACAGAAAACAAACAGGTAAACTGGTAAGAGTCTCCATCAGTTTACAAATATCTCAGTAGTATCACCAGAAAAAGGCAGGCTTATCAATAGCTAGAGGGAAAAACAACCAGAGCTTGACAAGAGCTAGGCCTCCAGTAATGTGTAAATCCTCTTTAGTGTATGGAAAGCCCTTGAAGAAACTTCCTCCTGACTTTACCTCCCCCCACTCTACAGTATAAAAGCAGTCACCCTTCACAGCCCCAGTGCAGCTCTTTCTGCCCACAGGCCCTGTCCCCATGCTTTAATAAAACCACCTTTTTGTACCGAAGACTTCTTCAAGAGTTCTTGGCCATCTGCTCCAAACCTCCACCGCCACCCTAAAAACCCCATCACAACCGTAAACGGTAAGCATTCTATGACATTGCTCACAATTTTCTAAGCAGTGTCGACAAAAGAGAAAACGTACTCACAAACTCCACGCTGCACTGGTATTAGGAACAAAGCAAAAGTAGCTTTAAACATATTATCTTGGTTGAGGGGTGCCTAGCCGGCTCAGTCGGTTAAGCGTCCAACTCAGTTGGAACATTTCAGCTCAGTTCATGATCTCGTAGTCCGTGAATTTGAGCCCCACATCGGGTTCTGCCCTGACAGTGCATAGCCTGCTTGGGATTCTCTGTCTCTCTCTCTGCCCCGCATGCTCGCTCGCTCTTGCTCTCGCTCTCATAAATAAATAAATAAATAAATAAATAAATAAATAAATAAATAAAATAAATAACAAGCTCTTGCTCTCGCTCTCATAAATAAATAAGTAAACAAACAAACAAACAAACAAACTTGGTGGAAAAATCAAGAAACAATGAAACATTGGAGCTTCAGCCAATGAATAAGGTGGGTGCATACAAATATCCCCAGGAAGTTGATGTTGCTTTTAAGAAACATTAAACTATTAAATTTACCCCAACATCTGGAAGATAAATTCTCTTTATGCATTTTTAATTTTTTTCCTTATGCATTTTTAAAATAAAGACTTAGACTATATATTCGCCTGCACAAGAAGGTAAAGAATTTGATAGAGTTCCTCCAGCCCCCAAAGCAAATCATTTTCTGCAATTTTTCTCATTTTGGCAATAAAACAACATAGATAGTTTTTTTCCTTAAAAAATACAGTCTTATTAAATTCCACACTGGGACTTGAACTGTGTGAATATAAAACTGTTATTTTATATTCAAAGCTAGTCCAATTATAAGCCTGCAATCTTGCTGTAAATCTTACTCCCTTGTCTTCAAGATAAATGTTGATTTAAAGATTATAATAGAGAATTAAACAAAAAATGATCCATGCAAGTTGCCCATAACTTTTACGTTTATCTAAGGATGGCTGTAAAATGAGCCACCTTCAATTATCCCCAGGTCCCCATAATTGCTTAAACTCCGTCCTGTGTTTTGATGTCTGTGTGTCAAAAAGTCTGTGAAAGAATGATAAATAGAATTTGAATTCAGTATTTGACATTTCCAAATTTATTGTGTTAATTTCATTGTTTATTCATTCTTTTTTTAAATGTTTATTTCTTTCTGTGAGAGAAAGACAGTGTGCCAACTGGGGAGGGGCAGAGAGAGAGGGAGGCACAGAATCCGAAGCAGGCTCCAGGCTCTGATCCGTGAGCACAGAGCCCGACAACGGGGCTCCAACCCAAGGATGGAGACTTCATGACCGGAGCCGAAGTCATATACTTAAAAGGACTGACCACCCAGGCACCCCTTCCTGTTATTCATTCTTATCAACTGATCATTGGAAAATGCTACAGACGGTTTCCCTCCCTCCAAATTCATTTGGTGAAACCACTCCCAAGTGTGCCGGTGTTTGGAGGTGAAGCCTCGGAGTTGGGTAGCTCATGAGGGCTATGTCCTTGTGAATGGGATTAGTGCCCTTATAAAAAAGAGACCTTAGAGAGTTCCCTTGCTCCTCCCACCTTGGGAGGACATAGCAAAGGTGGTCAACTATGATCTAGGAGGCGACCCTCACCAGACTTCAAATCTGACTGCACCATCTTGGATGTCCCAGCCTCCAGAACTATGAGAAAGAGATTCCCGTTGTGTAAGATACTTTAGCTTACGGTGATTATGTCATTGCAGCACGAACGGATTAAGAGACAAAGGGACGTGTTTTCTCCTAGAAATGGACTTAGTGATTATTATTGTTGTTCTATACTACTTTGATTGGAATTAAGTTGGATTTCCCTCACTATTTTTCTAGAAATTTCCTAGCAATGAATTCCTTTCCGTAATATAAATGACCAAATTGTACTTGCTTCTTTTTACATGTGGATGGAGGACAGAGGAGTCCAGGAAAATCCCAACAATAAGCTTTTCTAGACGCCAGTGAAAGATGAATCTCCTTCAGTGTTCACCATCAGTCTTTATCCCGCCATCTCTTGAGCAAGAAGAATTCATCTTTCCTCCTTGTAGCACAAATGCAGAAAGCCAGCTTGCCCTCCCACTGCAAAGATGTACACAATGTGTGGAGATGTAAATATATATTCGTTTAATTATAGTTATATATCGAAGCCAGCCTGTTGATGACCAGAGGTTTGCTTCTGGGTTACAAAACAATAACTGAGTGGGGCACGTGGGTGGCTCAGTCGGTTGAGCGTCCGACTGAAGTCGGGACCATAGTGTGACTGGGTATTGTTTACTCTTAAGGCCTTTAATCTTCTGAGAATATAACTTGAAATAGGCATCCAACCACTTACTTGTTCTGCATAAGAATGTTGGCTGTGTGTATGTCATTGCTGGGGTGCTTTGGTTCTAAACAGGAAGCCCTGACCAGAAAGGGTGGTGGGTTTTCAGGTGCCACTCCACATCTAATGTTCATTTAACACTCAAACAAAAGAGTGATCTATTCCAACACTTAACGGTAGTGCCTCGGGTGCCGCCGCCAAAGACAGAAGATGTTTGTCACAGCGGAGAGCAACATGCAAAATGGGTCTGAAGGTGGCAGGAGACCTGTCGTCGAGCCTGGCAATTTAGGAAACTGAGGCTGAGGACGGTCGAGGTGGCTCTACCTCTTGTCCCGAAAAAGAATAGAAGAATGGGACTCCAAAAAGGATCCCGCTACCAGACTTTGTTCCTGACAGCCCAGAACCCCCCCCAAGTGCCTGCTGTCGTTGTTATGCAGCCACAGGATATGCTGGCTGATCTGGAGACCTCTGCCCCAAATTCCAAGCATGCATAGAAAACTGAGAATATCAGGAAATCCAATTTTTTTCTCCTTAGGAGCAAGAAGAAACTATGGCCCTAAAAGGTGTTAGTAAGGGGAGCGTGGGGAGAACTCTGATTTGGATCTTCTTTTTGTTGAAATGTGAACTTCAAGAACCTTTTGGCAACCATGGAAAATCATCTCATCTAAATTGCCTTACTGTCTGTCAGGTGTTTTTTGAAGAAAAAAAAAAAATCATCCCTGCAATCACATCTTGGAATTGCCTTGATTTTTCAACAATGTAAACTCTAGTGTAGTCCTGTATAGGGAACGTCACTATAGTTTTGAGTGTATCTGTTGCGGGCGTTGATAATTTTATACCAGCTCCTTTAATTGTATCATCTTTTCCTGCCTTCGGGCATCCGAGCTCCAGGGTCTCGGGCCTTTGGGCTCCAAGAATTACACCAGCACCCCGTACTTCTCAGCCTTCAGACGCGGACTGCATCATACCATCGGCTTTCCTGGTTCTCCAGCTGCAGACTGCAGGACTTCTCAACCTCCAAAACTATGTGAGCCAGTTCCTACAGTAAACCAATCAGCCAATCAATCTTTCTCTGTCTCTCTCTAAATACATATACAGCTGAGCCTCAAACAGTGTAGGGGTTGGGGGCACTGATACCCTGCACATTCGAAAACCTCCTATATAACTTCCGACTCCCCCAAACTCAAGAGTATAACAGGAACAGTCGATTAACACATAGTTTTGTAGGTTATATGTATTATATACTCCATTTTTACAGTCAAGTAAATTAGAGAAAAGAAAGTTATTAAGTAAATCAGAAAGAAGAGAAAATACATTTACAGTACTGTATGTATTTATCAAAAAAAAAAAAAATCCACGTGTAAGTGAGTCCATGTAGTTCGAACCCATGTTGTTCAAGGGTCAACTGTGCGTGTATATACCTAATCCATTATCTATCTTTTTGGCTCTTTCTCCGGAGAACCCTGACCGAGACCCCTATTTAATTCTTTTTTAATGTTTATTTATTTTTGAGAGACAGAGAGAGACAGAGTGTGAGCGGGGGAGGGGCAGAGAGAGAGAGAAAGACACAGACTCTGAAGAGGCTCCAGGCCCCGAGCTGTCCGCACAGAGCCCGACGCGGGGCTTGAACTCACGGACCGCGAGATCATGACCTGAGCCGAAGTCGGACGCCCAACCGGCTGAGCCACCCCGGCGCCCCATACCCCTATCGAATTTTGCCATTGCAGAAAACTTAATTCATTCCCTTTTAACGCCTTTCATCAATAGCAATCTTTCTGGTTATCCGTCTTGCCTCTATTCCCTGCCCCTGCTAAGCTAGGACCCTGATCATGCCATGCGCTCTTCAGGATCCTGTGGCGTGTTCTTTCTTATTCAAGCACCTCCACCTGCCACCTGCCATCAACCTTCTTGGACTCCTTGGTGCCTCATCTTCCCATCCCATAGCTATCATCCAAAGCAGACCACAGGCCACGATGACTGGTCTCTGTGCCTCTACTCATTATCCCTTCTAAAGACGGTCTTTTCTCCCATTACCTCATAACTAAATCCAATTTGTTGTTCAAAGTTCAGTTCAAACGCCACATTCTTTAACTCATTTGTTAGGAATTCCGCACCCTCTTTCTACCTACCCTCCCAACTGGAAGTATCTTGTCCTTCTCCTGATCTCTGATAGCCTGTTATCTAACTTCATTTTACAGAATTAATCATTTTCTACTGCTTTCTGTGTTTTAGGTAATATATTTATTCAAATATCTTATTGTCTGTCCTATGCTGAAGTCTTGATAAGGGACTATGGAACTGTGTTCATTTCAGTGCCCCCCCTTACCCCCCCCCCAATGGCTGGCTGATACAGTACCCTGCACGTTGCATAAATATTCTACATACATAGTCACTACCAGAATGAATACCCATTGTTGCTAATGTGCCTACAGATCGAGTGGGAATCTCTAATCAAAACAAAATAAATTATACTGCATCTTTAGAATGGGATATAGCACTGCACAGAAGAGCACAGGGTGGACACAAACCTGTGTTAGCCACCAGCTCCACTATTAGCTAGAACATTGGCTTCGGCAAATTACAGCACTTCCTTCAGTGACCATCCAGTTCTCGGGGAGATCAATATCATCGGTCAACGAGGTCATCACAAGTCTTAAATTGTATAACTCATGTGCATTTAAACATAATACCTGACACACTCCTGATTCTTAGTTATATTCTCTCAGTACTGTGACAATGTGAGTTCACCGTTTCCTGGCATATAGTGTTGCCAGAAAGATCTGTTAGCAGTCCATGTTGGTTCCTTGGTAGGTCTTCTGTCTTTTTCCCTTCCCTGGCTGTTTTCAAATTCCTTTATTTGACTTTTATGTTTTCCCATTTCACTAACATATGTCTATATGTATATTGCTTTTTTTTTTTTTTTTTTTTTGCTATAAGAGGGTATTTTATTAAAGCATAGAGACAGGATCCATGGGCAGAAAGAGCTGCCAATGGATATTACTTTTAATTAATTTAATTGTATCGAATACTGTTAACATATAATCCCCTTAAAATTTCAATACGGTGTTAATATTCCCGTACTCCTTCACCATGTATTGTTTTCTTATGCATTGGGCACTCTATTAAAATGTCAGAACCCCAGCAAGTACATGGGAATTTTTGTTTGTTTTTGCTTGAAGCCTACAGATGCTACTGACCTGGGACTACACTGGCCCCTTACAAGTTCCCCATGTGTTGTGGGACACTTAGGGTCAACTCTGTCATCTTGACACGGGTTCAGGGCTTAACTTCCCCTAATGTTACTGACATGAGCATTTTTCATCAAGGCAACCTTCCTTTTTTACTTACTTGATGCTCAGTTTGACACATACTGAGCTCAGCTGATATTTTTTTTGGTGGGAAAGAGACCTAGGAGAATTCCCTCACCTAACAACTACCAGTTTTCCTGAAGACAGTTTCATATAGAATCACTTGATTGGAGTGACAGGAACCTTCACAGAACATCTTGTCATACTTGAAGTGGAAGATTGTTGCTTATATGTAATTTTCATTAATATATATAATAGTTGGTCTGTATTGTTTTTATATTTTTTCAGTTTCCTTTTGTGTGTGTATTTCCCTCCCTTCCTTGTCTTTGAGCTTACTCTAAACAGATAACTTGTAGTCTACTTCAATGGCATTCCCACAGCACCTATAATACACTGGGTTTGTAGTAAACATCCATTTAATATATACCAAAAACACCTTTCCGTGTTCTGTAATTCTTATGAACAGAATCTAGGGTGAAAACTAAAAATGTGAATTATCTGCTAGATGCTCTGCAAAGTCAAAGATAAGAATCCCCATATGTGAACTTATATATCTATTTATAAAGATGGAAAGTTAATCTTCCCCTTTTGAAATGCTGAGTCTCTAGTGTTTTATCCCTTTTCTCCCCAACACTTTTACTTCTTTGCCTTTGTACCAGATCCCCAGACTGCAATAAGATCGAAAGCATCAATACTCTCTTATACCCCGAAAAATAAAACAGGTAAAAAAAGAAAAAAAAAAAAAGATACATAAAATACTAACTTCTTTTAAGTATGGAACTTAAAAGGCTATCTTTAGTGAAACAGTATCACATTCATTAATAATGCCATCATAGATAATAGGCCTTTAGTGGGGATACAGACCAATTCTCCCATGATGATTAATTGGTGACACAAAAAAATAAAAACTATAAGAAAGAAAGTTCTGAAATGAAAGTGGTAATTAAAAGATCAGAGAAAGATGCACACTCAATGCTTAATTATCTGAAGACCGGTTATTCAGGTTGCATGCTCCCTCTTTCTCCGTGGCTGCCTTTTGGCTAGAGGATTCATTATGATCCTCACCAGTGGGTGGGAAGAGAAAATTAAAGAGCAGAAAGGCTCTATCCATTCAGAGAAATGTTCATCATTCTGATAAAGAACAGAAATACAGGAAATTGTACATTCAGTTTCAAAGGAGGTATGTATATTATGCATATTTCTTCTTTTTGTTCCTTTACCTAATTCCCACTAATAACCCCAAACTCATAGTACATACAGTACTTTAAACTTGTGCTAATCCATGTATGTTATGTCTGAGAATTAAAAATGAAGCAGAAGACTGTTGGCCAGGTAGTTCCCACGTTATTCACCTCTCCTGGCCAAAGTCCTGAAATGAATCTTCATTAAATATATATATATATATATATTTAAATATAAATATATTATATAGATATAAATATTAAATATATATATATAAATATAAATATATTATATAGATATAAATATTAAATATATATAAATATTATATAAATATAAATATATATTAAATATATATATATATTTTAACATTTATTTATCTTTGAGAGACAGAGACAAAAAGCATGAGCAGGGGAGGGGCAGAGAGAGAGAGAGAGAGACAGAATCCAAAGCAGGCTCCAGGCTCTGAGCTGTCAGCACAGAGCCTGACGCGGGGCTCAAACTCACAAACGGTGAGATCGTGACCTGAGCCAAAGTCGGACGTCCAACCGACTGAGCCACCCAGGCGCCCTGAATCTTCATTTTCAAACTATAAACTCAAATATTGCCTAAGTGGCTCTGAACCATCAACACACCCTTCCAAAGAACAAAAAAGACTGACAGTAAAATGAAGGCTATAATTCTTGGATTCTGCCCCAAATCTTTCTCCCGTTAGCTTTCTATAGCAACTGAAATTGGTAAAATGATGCCTGCGTAAGGAGAGCCCTCATCCATTAGAATACAAGTACCGCTGATCCACGCAAAGCAAGCAGTCTGTTAGGGTCCTTAGCTGTTATGTTGGAAAGCAAAGTCAGGATAACCAGGGCTTTTGTTGAAGCAGACAGAGTGAATATGAAGAGTCTTAAGCCTACGAGAATACAGAATAGACCCGTACTTAGTTCAGTAGGGCCTATTTCCAAAGACCTACTCCCAGTTTAGTTTGTCGGAGCCAGACCACTGGTAGGCTGGGCAGAACGACTTCCTGACATTACAGTCCAACGAGTACAGGGATTCACATTCCTGAGCCCTAAATCACGAACATTTAGAATGCATACGGATTTATATACTCATTTTAAAAAATCTTAACGCGTATGTTTATTTCTCGTAACAGGGGAGGAGAGCTGCTGCTATGATATTCCTACTGCCGCTTAAATCCTGTTGATGCTTAATTTCCGCACAGTCCGGAGCACAGTGTGATTGGGACGAAGCAGGTAACAGTGCACTCAGGTTGACGAGGCGAGAGGTGGTGCAAGTCTATTCTTGAATAGCATGGGCTTAGAAGTTAGGTTAGATGGACCTGTATTTAAATCCTGGCTCTGTCCCTTACTATCTATAACTTCTTACATCGTAGTTACTCTAGGAGTATGAGTCTTCTTAACTGAGGGTGGTGTAATAACAGTATTTGCATCATAAAGTTTGTATGAGGATTAAATGAAATAATCCATGTAAAGCATTTTTCACAGTACCTGACATATGGTGGGTGTTCAATAAAGGTTATATATTAGTAGTCGTCGTCGTCAAGATTTTACGTCCTGGAACTTATTAGTCTACACCATATTAAACCCGAATCACCAGGAACTGTATATGCATAATTTTTAATCTGTGTTTAGTTTTTAAATTTTTTTCAATTAAAAAAAATTTTTTTTAATGTTTATTTATTTTTGGGAGAAAGACATAGAGCGAGTGGGGGAGGAACAGAGAGAGAGGGAGACACAGAATCCAAAGCAGGCTCCAGGCTCCGAGCTGGCAGCACAGAGCCCGAGGCAGGGCCCGAACCCATGAACTACGAGATCATGACGTGAGCCCAAGTCGGACGCTAAACTGACTGAGCCGCCCAGGCGTCCCTTTAATCTGTGTTTATTCTCTTTATTTCACAGAGGAGAAAACTCAGGCCCAGAGATTTTAGGGAGCTCGCCTGAATCACATTGTTACAAGCCAGAGGACCAAGTACTGAATACACGTCTGTTTTACCCCCCAAGGCCATGCTTTTTTCCACTCCACACACTGTGACGTAAATTAACATTTACTGTAATGTGGTTAAGATCTCGGCGGGGCAGGAGGGCGTGCACTTGGAGATGCCTGGACTGGTCCCCCAGCATGAGATGGCATATTTAAGATGTCAAGATTAGGCCACCTCCCGGACCACCTGTCATGATAGGTCAAAGCCCCGTATTATCCTGCTGAACTATGGTCAACACAATCGTATGATTCTGTCGACCGTAGAGTTTGTTCCTTGTGACTCACAAAACATCAACAGACCTGTTTTCTGTAGTTTAACAGAACAGAGCATGCTTGTTCCATCTGCACGGAGATGTGCTTATAAGTACACAACCGAAACGTTCCCAAGCTTAAGGCACGTTAACGTGTCATACTGATTGCATTCCCATTCTGAAATAAGTTCACCTAAAACCCTGTAAAGCACAATGGAGACAAATGAAGATACTGGTGCCAGAGACAACAGGGGGAACAGTGAACACAGGGCATGGCACAAAAGCCTGTGCCAGTGAGAGGAAGGCTGTGCATTCAGTTTGAGAAATCAATGAAAGGAAGAAAATGCTATTAGTTAGTGCCTGTGATTGTTGGAGGGCTGACTTCAAGGTGATGGGTGAAGCAGAAACGAGTTGCTATGAACCAAGAAGAGACTCACAAATCATTACTTCCAAAAATACCATTACAGGCCTGCCCTGATTTGCAGATACACAACATTTCAAAGGGACTCTGAACTGCATACACAGCCAATTTTTAAATAGGCAGTTCTTTCCCCTGTGTAGCCACATGGGTGCCCCGATATAGCTTCCTCAATCACCTCTTAGTATCAGCTCTGCACAGGCTGCCAAAGGAAAGGAAAGGGTTATCGGTCATCCATTGGAAATTATTAATAACAAAGGTATAGGCATGCATTCATCATCGTGTTTCTCAGCAACTATTTACTAAATACTTAATATATTCATGGGCCTACTAAACCGGGCATGAGAGATACCAAGAATCTGAGACACAGTCTTAATCTGAAGAAATGGAAGAAGAAAAGCACATTATATCATTACAAGTTAAAACCATAAAATATAAGAATGATGTGTCTTGGCAAAAGTATATATATACATGTCGGTGATTCAGCAATTAAAACTAATTTACTTAAATGCTCTGAGTCTTAACTTTCTCATCGAAGCAATTGTCATATGAACTGTTAACTTGAAATAGTTGTCAAAACTTTCAAAATGCGTGTGAAAGTCACTCCTTCCATCTGGAAGATAGAATAGATATAATTTTGCCTCTTTCTCTCACTAAATACAACCAAAAATGCTGGGTAGTATCTTTAAAAAAAAAAAAGTATGAACACTTTAAAAGATGGAAAGGAAATGTCAGATAGGCTAGGGGACTGGAACCCATGGAAATTTTTTCAAAAACACATCCTAATAATATATGCTTTAAAGAGGGGGTCTTGGGGCGCCTGGGTGGCTCAGTCAGTTAAGCGTGTGACTTCAGCTCAGGTCACAATCTCACGGTTGGTGAGTTCAAGCCCCGCATCGGGCTCTGTGCTGATGGCTCAGAACCTGAAGCCTGCTTCAGACTCTGTGTCTCCCTCTCTCTCTGCCCCTCCCCGGTTCACGCTCTGTCTCTCCTTCAAAAATGAACGTTAAAAAAGATTTATTATTATTATTTTTTAAAGAGTCTGACTCTTTATTTCATTCAGCTCAGGTCATGATCTCGCTGTTCATGGGATTGAGCTCCTGAGTTCAAGACTGGCATCAGGTTCTGTGCAAAAAGCAAGGAAGCTGCTTGGGATTCCCTTCCTTCCCCTCCCCTCCCCTCCCCTCCCCTCCCCTCTCTCAAAAATAAATAAGTGAACTTTAACAACAATAAAGAGGCGATCTTAACGGAAATCTAAAATACATGAATTAAAGGAAAATGAAAATACAGCATGTGGTACTTAAAGAACCTAAGCTACTTTAGGAAACTAGAGGAAGAAAAACAAATTAAATGTGAAAAAGTAGAATGAAGGAAATAATAGGTGAGCACGTATAAATGAAATTTAAATAAACAACATAAAAATCAAAGCAAGCAAAATCAAAAACTAGTTCTTTACTAGGATTGATAAAAACAATAGGAAAAGACAAAAATGAAAGAGCAAACATTACTATAGATGCCACAGAAATGAAAAGAATAATAAGGAAATACTAGGAATAATTCTAAGACCATAAATTTGACAACTTACATGAAATAGTCCCAATTCCTTGAAAGACAAAAGCTACCGAAACTCATTCAGTGGGAAACAGATAACCTGAAGAGTTCTAGGTTTATTTTATAAATTAATAGGTTAAAACCTTCCAACAAAGGAAATCTCAAACATACATAATTTCTCCGACAAATTCTGCCAAACATTTAAGGAAGGCATGAAACCAATTCTATAGAACCTCCTCCAGAAAACGGAATAGGAGGGAAAACTTCCAAACTTGTTCTACACAGCCAGAATTTTGCTAATAGATCCAGACAAAGACATTTCAAGAAAAGAAAACTACAGAATAGGGGAGCCTAGCTGACCCTGTTGGTGGAGTGTGTGACTTCTGATCCTGGGATTGTGAGTTCAGGCCCCACGCTGGGTGTGGAGATTATTTAAAAATAAAATCTTAAAGAAAAAAACAAAAAACAACTATAGAACAATATCCCTTATGACAATAGTTGTAAAAATCTTTTACAAAATACTAGCAGTCAAATTCAGGAATACAGAAAAAGATAATAATACATCATGACCGAGTGTGATATATCCCAAGAATATGAATTTGGTTCAGTATTGGAAAATACATCCAGGGGCACCTGGGTGGTTCAGTCAGTTAAGCATCCGACTCTTGATTTCAGTTCAGGTCATGATCTCAAGGTTTCTGAGATTGAGCCCCACATCCGGCTCTGCTCTAACAGCATGGACCCTGCTTGGGATTCTCTCTCTCTCTCTCTCTCTCTCTCTCTCTCTCTGCCCCTCCATAACTGACACACACACTCTCTCTCAAAATAAATAAATTAAAAAAAAAAAAAAGAAAATACATCCAATATCATTAATCCTATTAATAGACTCAAGATGAAAATCCATAGGATTATATCAATAGATTATCAAGGTAACGATACTCAGCAACCTAGAAGTAGAGGGGAACTTTTTCACCCTGATAAAGGTCATCTTCAAAGTCCAAGTATAAACAAATAATTCAGTGGCAAAAGAGTGAATGCTTCTCAGGTTCCCTGGGTAGCTCAGGCAGTCAAGCCTCCAAATCTTAATTTTTGGCTCAGGTCATGATCTCATGGTTCCTGAAATCGACTCCCAGTAGGGCTGCAAGCTGCTGCTGCAGAGCCGTCTTGGGATTCTCTCTCTCCATCTTTCTCTACTCCTGCCCACCTCCAGCCTGCTCATGTGTGCGTGCTCTCTCTCTCAAAATAAATAAAAACTTAAAAAAAAAAAAAAAAAAAAAGGCTGAGTGCTTCTCTCTAAATTCATGAACAATCCAAGGACATTCTCTTCCACTGCTTCTACGCAAGAATTTACTAGATGTCTTAGGAAGCGCCATACGTAAAAAAAAAGAAAAAAAAAGGTAAAAGGAATACGGTTTGGAAAGGAAGAAAAACTGTCCCTCTTTGCAGATGACATACTTGTATAAACAGACAATCTTAAAAATTCTACCAAGAGCTCCTCGAAGTAGCAAAGTAACTTTTTCAAGGGCACACAATATAAAATCAATATACAAAAATCAACCATGTTTCTATTACCAGCAGTGAACAAGTGGAACTCAGTATTAAAAACAAAACAAACAAAAACATCCCGACAACAGCACCAGAAAAATCACTCGGGTTGGCACCCTACAAAAGAGCAGGCTGTGTATGCTGCAAACTACTAAATATTGATTTAAAAAAAAATCAAAGAAGATAATTAGGAAAGTCAAAACTAGTTCAAAAAAGAACAAAGATGGGGGTACCGAGGATACAGGAGTTCAGGACTTACTATGAAGGGACAGCAATTAAGACAGTGTGGGTTTAGTGAGAGGACAGACTCACAAATCAGTGGGATAGGACAGGGAACCCAAAAATAGACCCACAAAATTATAGTAAAACAGCATATACACTACTTGTCTTTTTAAAAACTATTTGAGAGAGAGAGAGAGAGAGAGAGAGCACGCGCGCATACGGGTGCACGAGAGCAGGGAAGGGGCAGAAACACAGAAGGAGACAGACGATCCAAAACGGGTTCTGTTCTGACAGCAGGCAGCTGGATGATGCAGGGCTCGAACTCAGGAACCAAGAGATCATGACATGAGCTGAAGTCTGATGCTTAACTGACTGAACTACCCACATGCCCCACAGAAAATTTGCCTTCCATATGGCAGTGTGGTACAGGTATTTCTGATACTAGCGTAAGACTCACTCCAGCCCAAATGTCCATCAGCTGACGAATGGATAAAGAAGATGGGGGTTATGTATACAATGGAATCCTACTGGGCAATGAGAAAGAAGGAAATCCTGCCATTTGCAGCTACGTGGATGGAACTGGAGGGTATTATGCTAAGCGAAATAAGTCAGAGAAAGACAGATTATCATATGTTTTCACTCATATGTGGAACTTGAGAAACTTAACAGAAGACCGTGGGGGAAGGGAAGGGGAAAAAGAGTTTCAAACAGAGAGGGAGGGAGGCAAACCATCAGAGACTCTTAAATCCAGAGAACAAACTGAGGGTTGATGGGGGGTGGGGGAGAGGGGAAAGTGGGTGACGGGCATGGAGGAGGGCGCCTGTGGGGATGAGCACTGGGTGTTGAATGCAAGCGACGACTCATGGGAAATCTACCCCCAAAACCAAGAGCACCCTGTATACACTGTATGTTAGCCAACTTGAGAATAAATTATATACATATAAAATAAAATAAAATAAAATAAAACAAAACAAGATCTGGTTCTTTACCTATTTGTGGGCACATATGCTTTTGAAGGCAGGAATTGTTTCTGGTTCATTGCTATCGCCCTCTGTTCTAAGGATAGAGCTAATTCATCAAATTCCAGTTCTGACACCTGCTAAGGGAGGGTGACGTCTCTCTGTTTCCTCTCCGGTAAAATGGAGAGAAGGCTGCAGTACATATCCAGTGAGGCAGTGTCGCAGATGAAATGACACCATGGACATAATGCAATCAGCAGAGTGAATGGCATATTGGGGACTCGCTTAAACGTCTGCGGTGGCCTTAGGTTCGGTGTCCTAGAGGTAGACCCTACGACAGACGTTCTCGTGCAAGTGATTATTGATGACGACTTCTCAGAAAAAAAGGAAGAGAAGGAGGGTAGGGCAGAGGAAGTTGCTAAACAGGAATACGGTGTCACGTTCAGAGTAGAAATAGCGCCACGTGAAGGAACGGGAGCCGGATTTTTCTACGCGGTGAGTTCGTTCTTAGCCGTGGGTTACCTGGGAGTGTGAGTGGGTGGCCGCGTGGCACACAGGAATCTCCTGGAGAAAGGGGTCAGGAGGGAGCAGTAAGCACTCACAGAAACTGGAGGAGAGAACGTACCTGCCCCGGAGAGGGCATCTGGCAGGGCACTCAAAGCATCTCCTACATTTTACTGTGAAAACCTGATTAGCAGGAACGACGCAGCACAGCGATAGGTCAATCACAGTGGCACGTGACGGCAAATAGAAGATTTAAGGAACTGGCCTAGCTTATGACCGTCCCTGTCCACCTTCCAAACTCTGATGTCAAGGCGCTACGATGGAAAACACGAGCGTAACAATTCGTGAAGACCAAAACTGGCTCAGTGATACCATCCACTTCGGAGAAAATTCGACCGTGCAGGAAGCTGACCAGAGGCAGAAAAGAAAACAACAACAAAAGTGTATCCTTTTTTTTCCCAGCTAGTAGGAAAGCTAGAGAGGGAAGGCTGAATAATCATAAACACCAGTACTCCGTTACCTTCAATGAAAGAGGGTTAAGGGGCGCCCGGGTGGTTCAGGGGATTAAGCATCCGACTCTTGCTTTCTGCTCGGGTCACGCTCTCACAGTTCGTGGGTTCGAGCCACGCGTTGGGCTCTGTGCTGACAGCGCAGAGCTGGCTTGGGATTCTGTCTCTCCCTCTCTCTCTGCCAGTCCCCCGCTCATGCTCTCTCTGTCTCCCTCTCAAGATAAATAAGTAAACATAAAAACAAACAAAAGAGGGTTAAGTAAATGAGGTGAAAATGTCAAACAAACAAACAAAAAACCAGGAGCTGCTCCTCCCACTGCAAGAAGAATCAAATAGGGGGCACTTGGGTGGTTCAGTCGGTTGAGTGTCCGACTGGCATGATCTCGCAGTTTGTGGGTCTGAGCCCTCCATCAGGCTCTGTGCTGGTAGTGCGGTGCCTGCTTGGGATGCTCTCTCTCTCTCTCTCTCTCTCTCTCTCTCTCAAAAATAAGAAAAGAAACATTTTTAAAGTATGGGTAATGAACACATAGGTTAAGAGGAGAAGGAAAGAGCCAAGAAGGCACAGCATGTGAAGACAACAGGCATAGTTGCAGAAACAAATGAATCATAATAATCATGAACATTTATTAAATACTTGGTATGGGGCACCTGGGTGGCTCAGTCGCTTAAGCGTCCATTGATTTCGGCTCAGGTCACGATCTCACGGTTCGTGGGTTCGAGCCCGCGTCGTGCTCTGTGCTGACGGTGTGCAGCCGGCCTGAGATTCTCTCTCTTCCTCTCTCTCTGCCCCTTACCCCACTTGTTCTCTCTCTCTCAAAATACATACATAAACTTAAGAAAATTTTTTTAAAGAAAATGTTTAAAAGACATACTTGCTTTGTACTAGGCACTATCCTAAGTGTTGTCAGTATGTGAAATTGCTTATTGCCAACAACCACAGGAGCCACACAATTCGCTCACGTTATGCTCCCGGTGACTGGGGGAACCAGGATCCTGACCCAGGTAAGCCGGGCTCCCCAACCTGATCTCCTGTGGTTCAGTGTGGCTCCAGCGCTGAGGGTGAGGGTGAGGGGAGGCGCTGGGGGCACGGGTACCTCGTCCTCGGCCCCATACGTCCTCCAGCACCCCCTTCAGGCCGCCGGCCCGTCTTCCTACTTCAGGAGGAGGTCTGATTTGGTTGGATTCCTTCAAGGAGGCCCTCCCTGACCACCTCACGCCCACGTGTCCACGGTTACCCTTCATAAAGCTTTTCACACCACTCATTTTCCCAGCTAAGTCCATTTATTCCCTGTGGCTCAAGACATCGCGGGGAAGCTACCCCGGTCCTCTCCCAAATAGATCAGATTACACTCAGTGGGCATCCGTGCCCCACTCAGTTCTGATCTCCTTGAGGCAGGGACGTAGCGTGGCTCACCGGCACCTTGAATCATGACACGCAGCAGGTACTGAAGGAAGATTTCTCCAATACATGAAATTCAACTAAAATACTAGGCATAAAATAACACGGTTGCTACCATTAACGAGTACCTAATATATGCCAAAGATAAAGGGGATTATTTTCATCGTAAGGCATTACTAATCTTCCTGACTGCCCTGCCAGGGGGTGTTATGAATTCAATATTAAAGGAGAATAAAAAGATGCTCACAGAAAATAAATGTTTGCTTAGGTCAACGATACAGAGAAGATTTCCAGTCATTTGGTGCTTATGCAGCATGCCCTAAGCTAAGTGTAACGCTCGTAAGATACCTCGGCCAAAGAAATTGCTATTGTCATATTACAAATAAAGGAACGGAGGCTCAGAATCAAGGCAACCTGCCCACGGTCACATATTTGTGCATGTAAGTGTAAAACAAAGAAATGATGCATTCTTTCCACTGCGCAATTAGCTGTTCCTCCTTCAGTGACGGATGGTCAGCAAGCTCCTTCATGCTGACCTGGCTCATTGATCAGTTTGCTTCTCCTTTTTTTCTCCCAATCAAGACATAATTAACGAACTGGTATAATGTGTTTGGTAGGGGCGCCTGGGTGGCTCAGTCGGTGAAGCGTCTGACTTCGGCTCAGGTCATGATCTCACGGTCTGTGAGTTCGAGCCCCGCGTCGGGCCCTGTGCTGACAGCTGGGAGCCTGGAGCCTGCTTCGGCTTCTGTGTCTCCCTCTCTCTGCCCCTCCCCTGCTTGCCCTCTCTGTCTCTCAAAAATAAATAAACATCAAAAAAAAAAAAGAAAAAAGAATGTGTTTGGTAAAGCATTTCAAAGCATGGGTGTATCTAACAAAAGTATCAAAATAGGTGTTATTTGAGGAAACCAAGACAATACAAATCCTTGAAGACTATTGGAGTTAGGAGACCACTTTTCTTTTTTTTTTTTTTTTTTTTAATTTTTTTTTTTCAACGTTTTTTATTTATTTTTTTGGGACAGAGAGAGGCAGAGCATGAACGGGGGAGGGGCAGAGAGAGAGGGAGACACAGAATCGGAAGCAGGCTCCAGGCTCCGAGCCATCAGCCCAGAGCCTGACGCGGGGCTCGAACTCACGGACCGCGAGATCGTGACCTGGCTGAAGTCGGACGCTCAACCGACTGCGCCACCCAGGCGCCCCAGGAGACCACTTTTCTACTGGGAAACTCAAATTTGTATTTCAGAATCTTCTGGAAGATTCAAAGTCTCCCAAGCGGTTTGTCTTTAACTGTGACGTCGAGTAAGAGTTATGCATTTGCAATGTGTACTGTCCAGCCCCGTAGCTGCTTTGTGAAATGTAATCTGCAGACAATAATGTGTAAACATACGTATCCCTGAGAGCAGTAGTGAGGACAGCGTTCGTAACATACCTGACAAAAGTGTTGATGAGAATGTATTATGGTTAAAGGTTTTACTCACATCTCACGCAGTTGATTGCCTACTTCTCATCCCCAAAGTCTTTGCAACTTTTAATTTAGCCTTATGCCTTAAAAAAAATTCTTTTTAATGTTTTATTCATTTTCTGAGAGAGAGAGAGAGAGAGAGAGCAGGGGAGGGGCAGAGAGAGACAGGGAGACACAGAAGCCGAAGCAGGCTCCACGGGCCCGGAGCCTGATGTGGGGCTCGAACTCACGAACCACGAGACCATGACCCGAGCTGTAGTCAGACGTCTAAGTGACTGAGCCACCCAGGCGCCCCAAGCGTTTTTTAAGTGACAGCTAAAAGTAACCACCTGGCCAGAATACTAATAAAGAGGCACATCGGCTATCTTGAATGACGTGAATGTGAGAAAGGATTTCACACTTCAGTAGATCATGAATGAATGACCGAAAACGGACACCGAAGCAACGCTTTGCAACATTATCTTTAACCCCATCTTATGGTAAAACATGTTTTCTTTAAGTCAGTAGTGACAAAAAGAGTTGCCGATTAATAAGCATCCCCGACTAAACTCATAATGGTGTATATGTCAAATTGCAGAGGAGAAAATAAAGATTGAGGAACAAACACTTCTTACCAGGGAAAAGGACAAACAGGCATTTCTTTACCTATCAAGCACTGGTGTGGCTGTGGATATTAAAAGAGGACGGTATTTGAAGTCAAAGCTCTGCATCTTGGGAAAAGAGTCCCCAGATGTATTTAATTATCCCCAGAGTTGGCAAAGATGCACCTTGAATTACAATGAACCCCGTTCACACCCACAATATCACCAGTCATTAAGTGCACGATGCGTGGCTGTTTCTCCCAGCAGCTCTTATTTAATTAATTCTTCTAGAGCCTGAGCTACCGAACTCCGATCAATGAGAGCAGAAGAGCCCAGGGGAGTTACCGACCCTTCAGCCCACAGCCAAAACGGTAGCTTTTGCAAAGCTCAGGGTTTGATAGTTAAGATCGGGGGGAAAAATTATTGCTGAAATGAAATATGGTAGATGTCTGTTGACATTTGAAACTAGTTTGCTTTCTGACCTTTCACGACCGAATGAATCCAATGAGCAAACTGGGGAATGCCACGCCCCAGCCCGGTGACGGAAGGAGGGTAGCCAAAGGGAGAGGTGACCACTGCCCTAAACCAGCACCTACAGTGGCACCGATCACTGCGACTGGGCTTCCACAGGGAGGCAGCTACCGAGAGATACTGGATACGCTCTCAGGCAAGTGTCTGGCTTCTGGGTGGTTCCATTCGAGGTATCTAGTATGAAACAATGTAGGTGTCTTTTTGTAATTTTATTTAAATCCAAATTAGTTCACAGAGAGTGTAATCATGATTTCAGTAGAATCCCGTGATCCATCACTCCCATATAACACCCAGGGCTCATCCCCACAAGTGCCCTCCTTAGTGCCCATCGCCCATTCAGCCCATCACCCCCCCACCTCCCCTCCCGCAACCCTCACTTTGTTTCCCGTATTTAAGATGCTCTTAGGGTTTGTGTCCCTGTTGTTTTTTCCTTCCCTTCCCCTATGTTCATCCGTTTTGTTTCTTAAATTCCACACGTAAGTGACATCACGTGATATTTGTCCTTCTCTGACTTACTGTGCTTCGCGTAATACACTCTAGTTCTAGCCATGTTGCTGCAAATACCAAGATTTCATTCTTTTTGATCACCGAGCAGCGTTCCGTTGTGTGTGTGTGTGTGTGTAAAATACATACATACACCACATTAAGTTTTTAATTTAGAAAAATGTTTATTTTTGAGACAGCTCAAGTAGGGGAGGGGCAGAGAGAGGGGGACAGAGGATCTGAAGCAGGCTCTGCGCTGACAGCAGCCGCCCTGATGTGGGGCTCGAACTCACGAACCACGAGATCGTGACCTGAGCCGAAGTCGGACACGCAACCGAGTGAGCCACCCAGGTGTCCCTACTACATCTTCTGTATCCATTCATCCGTCGATGGACATTTGGGCTCTTTCCAGACTTTGGCTATCGTCGATAGTGCTGCTATAAACATGGGGGTGCCTGTGCCCCTTCGAAACAGCACACCTGTATCCCGTGGAGAAATGCCTAGTCTTGCAATTGCTGGGTCGTGGGGTAGTTCTATTTTTAGTTTTCTGAGAAACCTCCATCCTGTTTTGCAGAGCGGCTGCACCAGCTTGCATTCCCACCAGCAGCGCAAAAGGGTTCCCTTCCCCACATCGTCGCCAACATCCGTGGTTGCCCGAGTTGTTCTTTTTAGCCCTTCTGACAGGTGTGACGGTGGTCTCTCAACAACGTAGGTGTACGAAGTTCCTACCTTATCAAACGCTCCTGAACCACCCAACGTACCAGTGCACATGCGCACAGCTGGTTTCTTACTCCGGCTCATTAGCATCCTTTCTCTTCTTCCTCCTAATGCCCCCTCTCTTATTGCTTATAAGTAATAGTTGTGTTCTTATTGCGGTGGATATAACATGTAGCTCAGTTCAACAACTATTTCCTGACCGACTCTTAGGTGACAGGATACGTTGCTGGAGACAGAGAGATAATCGCTGGGGAAAAGACCGAGGGTCCCGTGTCGAGTCATCGGGTGCAGCCGCTACATACAACAGGTGCCAAAGTCAAGCGCTTCTGCGGCAGGTCTTCAGGCAAATGCAACCAGCCAGCCTCACACTCACCCAGAGAGCTTTGAAGTCTCAGTTCAGCCGTTCTTATTGTCCCCAAATGAGCTGTATCAGATAAAGCAGGGACTGAGTTATCCAGGCAAACTTGTGGCCCCACCCAGATTCACTGAAGAAACTCCGAAGGTACAGTTCATCAATCTGGAGTTCCTCAAGCCCCCTGTGGTGGTTCTGAAGCAAACTCAAGTTTGTTTGAAAGCCGCTCTCCTGTTTCATAGCCCAGGCCTATCTGCTTACATCTTTTCTAGTCCGCATTCCCAGCCAGGCAGGCCCAGCAGCGCCGGCTCTGACCCAGTTCCTTAACTAGCTCCCTTCAAGATGAAAGACCACAAGGAAGAAGGTCAAGTGGCCCTGGCCCTTCCAGCTGAGCCCAGCCTCAGGTTCATCTACCAGGTGAGTGCAACCATATGAATAAGCCCAGATTAGAGCAGCAGCAGAATTACCCAAGCAACCCACAAAATCACGATAGAAACTAATGGATGTGTCCTTAAGCCATGAAGGTTTGGAGCTATTTTTAATGCAGTGTTAACTAAACCACGGTGCCCGGACCATAAACCGAAGGATATGAAGGAACCATTGAAGAGTTTTTAAGATGGAGTAATGGGATCAGACTGACGTTCTAGAAAGATGATTCTGGCTACAGGATAGAAGAAAAGTTGGAGAGGAAAACGGGCAGAGGAATTAGCAAACCGATGCAGCTATGAAGCCCTGACTCAGGGCTATCTAGTAGGTATTATTTAAGATCAGGTGTTGTTGTAACTCAGAACTGGAAAACTACAGGATGTGTCCATAATGTTGAAGGAAGCAGGAAAAAGCACGTTCAGCCCACTTAATAAACTGGTTTCATCTTCCCTCCAGTTAGGCCACTTAGGTCACTATAGGGGTATTACTGTGATGTAAAGGGTTCTGGCTCTCCTTCTATGTCTTTGAAGGCAAAATAAAAGCACTTTTCTTGATAGAACGATCTCACAACAGGAGAAGGGGAAACGGTTGATTCCCCCCCTCCCATACAACGTATAGATCTGTGTTACTTCCTTCATATACTATATATGTGATCTTTTTGGGTTAAGTGAGCAACCTCCTTACTTCTGTGTTTATCGTCATTCAATCACTAAGATCAGTCAGTGGTAACAGGGGAAAAAGTATAGCAGAGGCAGTAATACTAGTCTGATCTAGACCAGAGATATATCATCATGGACAAAAGCAGAGGCCCTGAAACGAGACAAACCCAAGTCTGAATCCCAAGTCTACATCTTAAAAAACTATGTTGCCCTGGGCAAGGTAAGCCTCTTTCCAGTCTTCATCCTCTATATGCGGTGGCGTTAACAACGAGATAATATACTTTAAAATATCTCGGCACAGTGCCTGGAAAATGGTCAGGATACGGTAAATGGCATAGGATATTAAGAACTGTCTCCAGCAATATATGGCACTGTGCAAACCATTTCCCCACTCTGGGCCTTAATTACCTTATCTGTAATCTGAGGGTTAGAGGACCCTGCAAGCAACACTGTTTCCGAGATTTAAGAATCTTCCTAACTTTGGGGCATTTTCTAAATTTTAATTCTTTCGAAAGAAAGTGCAATTCTTCTCTCTCTCACAGTGATTTGCCATGTGGATAACAAGCGAAAGACAGAGACAAGTATAACTGCCACATTTCTTTGAAAGCTGTTAGAAACACATTTTCAAAAGTTGTGTAATGCTTCACAGAAAATTTACTCACTTTCTTTGGACTATAGTTTTATTTTTCTTGGTCTCAAGAGCTCTTTTGTGTTAGACACGATTTACTCTGGTGGAAAAGGTAGTGGCAAGGTTCTGAAATTTATACTCAACAAGGTGCTCTTTGGAGATCTTTCCTTATCTCGTTTTACTGATATCAAAGTCAGATGCCTGATCTACAATTCCCCGATTCAGTCCAGTTTATTTCTCAAAAAGGATCAGTAGTCAGCAATCATCTAAGCCAATGCCTGAGAAGCTGTTGGTAATAATATGTTGCATCTTCCTGTTAGGAGGCCAGCTGGATCCCTCCATAGAATTGCACAGTGCAGGCCATCTGATGCTCACACTTTCCGTGAAATTTCACTTTTTAAAATTCCCATCATTTGCTTTCAATAGACTTGTCACTGTATGAAATATCAGGGTTTCTTTTTTACCATCAAAACAGTCACATCTGGGCAGTTTTCTTAAACCCTCATGCGTGGAACTTCTTCTATGTGTCTATGATGCTGTCGGTAGCTCAAATGACCACACGATCCCAAGACGTGGGCTGCACATATACAAGTTATTATGCAACAAGAATGGAGAATAATCAAAGAAGATAGGGCTCTGATCTATAGAAAATTCTGCAGGGATATGGGGCTTGGATTTAATTCTCTTGAAGGACATTGCTGTACTGCATACAATACCTTTGTGGATGTTGTTCCCTTTTCTTGAAATAACCCCCACTCTGCTGTTTTCCCCAGGGTTGCCCTAGGAAGTCATGTGCACAACTTTTGTGCTCTAACACGTTATGCACACTTCTCTACAAGGGCCCTTATAACAAGTTGAAACAGTATGTTTGTGTACTTACCACTCTGGTGACGAGGCATAGGTCATATTTATCTTGAGGTCTCCAGCACCAGAGGTAACCGGTAATGAAGTAATGAAAAGATGCAACATAAATGATAGCCATTCATGAATGTCGTGTCAAGCTACGGCTTCGGAGAGCGTGACGGGGGAAGGACCAGGTAGGAATCAGTCATGGAAAAAAGTCAAATAGAACAAGAACTGCAGATGGGGAATAAGGACGATATGGAAACTACGGCAGCAGAGCTATGGCCAAAAGGCTGAAGGTGGAATGGTGACTCATTAAACCCAGACATTAATCACAGACCTTACGCCCTTAACAAGAAGTTACTCACCATGGATCACTGACCTAAATTTAAAATGCTAAACTAGGGGCGCCTGGGTGGCGCAGTCGGTTAAGCGTCCGACTTCAGCCAGGTCACGATCTCGCGGTCTGTGAGTTCGAGCCCCGCGTCAGGCTCTGGGCTGATGGCTCGGAGCCTGGAGCCTGTTTCCGATTCTGTGTCTCCCTCTCTCTGCCCCTCCCCCGTTCATGCTCTGTCTCTCTCTGTCCCAAAAATAAATAAAAAACGTTGAAAAAAAAAATTAAAAAAAAATAAAAATAAAATGCTAAACTATAAAACTCTGAGAACATAATACAGGAGAACACCTAGATGACCTAGAGTATGGCTATGAGGTTTAAGATGCAAAGACATGATCCATAAAATAAATAATTGATGGGCTGGATTTCATTAGAATTAAAATCTCCCGCTCTGTGAAAAACAATGTCCAGAGAATTAAAACACAAGCCACAGACTGGGAGAAATTATGTGTCTTAAAAAAGATATATCCGATAAAGGACTGTTATCCAAAGTATACAAAGAAACTCAACAGGGAAACCACCTCATTGAAAAATGAGCCAAAGAGCTCAACAGATGACATACAGATAGAAGATGGAAAATCGACACATGGAAAGATGCATCACAGCATAGGTCTTTGGGGAAATACGAAATAAAAACAACAATGTGATACACAACACACCTATTAGAATGGGCAAAACCCAAGTCACTGATAATACCAAGCACTGGCAAGGATGTGGTGCAACAGAAACCATGGTCAGAGTGTGTTTATAGTGACACTAACCTGTCTGACCATACAATCCAGCAACCGTGCTCTCTACTATTTGTCCAAAGGAGTTGAGAGCTTATGTCCACGCAAAAACCTGCACATGGATGTTTACTGCTATTTTCTTCATACTGGCCCGAACTTGGAAGCAACTAACATGTCCTTCAGTAGGTGAGCAAGTAAGCAGTGATCCATCCTGAGAAAAGCCTATTTTTCAGCCGTCATAAGAAATGAGCCATCAGACCATGAAAAGACATAGAAGGACCTTAAATGCGTCGTACTAAGTGAAAGAAGGCAATCTAAAAAAGCTAAAGATTATACAATTCCAGTTATATGACATTCTGGAAAAGGTAGAACTATGAAGAGAGTAAAAGGACCGGTGGTTGGAAGGGGCTAGAACTGCAGGGAGGGGTGAAGAGGTTAGGATACACAGAGGATACTCAGGGCTTGGAAAGGATTCTGTAGCGTACTGTAAAGGTAGCTATGTGTCATTATACGTGTATCCAAACCTGCTGAATGTACAACACCAAGACCGAACCCTAAAGTAAACTATGGACATTGATAATGATGTGTCAACGTAGGTTCATCAATCGTAACAAATGCACCACTCTGGTGGGGGATATTGATACTGGGGGAGGCTATGCATGTGTGGGGACAGGGGCCATGAGAAATCTCTGTAACGTCCTCTCAATTTTGCTGTGAACCTAAAACTCCTCTAAGCTCTTAACAGCGAAACAAAACAATATACTAGTCTTATTTCACAAACTAACCATAGCATGTATTCAATTTGTGATATGATTCAAGTAGCAATGTCTAATCCATAGGAGAGGTAGTCAAAAAACTAGAATTAAAAAAATCATATTACTAAGCACACTAAAACGTAACTAAACTCTAGCATCTTTACACATAAAACAAAATATAAAATCATAAAGTACGTAGTTACAAATCTTTCCTGTAAAAACAATAAAAAACATTGAATTTTTAAAAAATCATTGTTTGATGATTTTTAAATCATTAAATATATCAAAATATTGATATATTTAAATACTTTGGAAACTTCTGTGTGTGTGTGTGTGTGTGTGTGTGTGTGAGAGAGAGAGAGAGAGAGAGAGAGAGAGAGAGAGAGAGAATATAAAAAGCACAAACAACACACTGGGAAAATCTTTGCAAAGATATTAAGATACTACAAGGGTTAAAACTCTCAATTTACAAAGACATGCAAGTCTTTAAGAAAAACCCTAAAACATAAATAGAAAATGAAAAAAAAACATAGCAACAGCCAGTTCACATAAAAACTAATGCAAGTTCTTTATATTTAAATACATTTAGTAGTAATCAAAAAATGTAAATGGAATCTTTTTATTAAAATAACCAAATATTAGTCAAAATACAGCCAAAGTGACTCTCCTACCATGAAAATAGTTTTCTGCTCGAGCTGCTCTAACAAAACACAACATTCCTCAAGAAGTTAAAAATAGAAATAGCCTATGATCCAGTAATCCCACTGTGTAGTATTTACCCAAAGGAAATGAAAACACTAATTTGACAAAGTATACGGACCCCTATGTTTATCGCGGTATTATTTACAACCTCAGCAAACCTATCATGAAGCAACCTCAGTGTCCATCAGTGGACAAATCATAAAGATGTAGAGTGTGTGTGTGTTACTATGGTGGCGGCCAGAAGGGAGGGGGGTGGGCAGATGGGCAAAATGGGTGAAGGGAGTAGGAGGTTCAGGCTTTCAGTTAAGGAATGAATAAGTCACGAGGATGAAAGGCACAGTAAGGAATACACCCAACGGTATTGTGACGATGTTGTACGGTGACAGATGTGTCACCTGTGGTACAGCGACACCTGTGAGTCCAGCATAGTGTATAAACTTGCCCAATCACTATGTTGTACACCCGAAACTAATGCAACACTGTGTGTCAACTATACCTCAATTAAAAAAAAACCATCCATAGGCGCACCCGGGGGGCTCAGTCAGTTAAGCATCCGGCTCTTGGTTTCGCCTTAAGTCATCTCTCGGTTCATGAGATCTAGCCCGGGGTCAGGCTCTGTGCCGGCGGTGTGGAGCCCGCTCTCTCTCCCTCTCTCTGCCCCTCCCCGCACTCTCTTTCAAAATAAATAAATAAACCTAAAAAAAAAAAAAATCATTCACAAGCGAATTTTCTGCCATAGGCCTCTAGCTGCATAATCAGGAACACTTGTAAATATACTTTTTAAACGTAACAAAAAAAAAGCAATACTAACATTTAGCGATCATTGAGGTTTATATCTATGGTAATTAAAATTTCTTCGAATGATAATTCTTTTAATGGCTTCAAAACATAGTATTTTTGTACTAGAATTTGACACATTTTAACATTTAGCACCATGAGACGTCCTAGAGGAACAGAGAAATAAATAATCCATATTCTGATGCCAAATTCTAGTGAAGAAAACAGCCACATGCATAAATCGCTACAATATAGCACTACAATAAGCATTACTATTGGACCCAGGATTTTACTATTTCAGACACTTTTGCAGCACAAAAGATTGTTAGAGTAATTTATAACAGTTATGAGTGAGTTATGCACCAAAGTACCCATATTTTTATTAGTCCCCTTGCAAATGCCTGAGGAATCTTTTCTTCTTTTTGGCTCATATTATGTATTTGTCTTCTTACATAATGTGATTTTAAGATGAAATGTTTCTCTGCTTCATGTGACATTATCGAAACTAGTCAGTTCCCTGGAGGTGCCTGGGTGGCTCAGTCAGTTAAGGGTCCAGCTCTCGTTCTCGGCTCAGGTCATGATCTCACGGTTCGGGAGTTCGAGCCCCACGTCAGGGTCTGCACTGACAGGGCAGAGCCTGGCTGCGATTCTCTCTCTCCTTCTCTACCTGCGCCTCTCCCAACCTCTTTGCTCTCGAAATAAATAATAAATTAAATAAATAAATAAATAAAATACTTTTTTAAAAAACCCAAACAAACAACACAACCAGTTGCTTGCAACGCAGCCCTGATCTGAGAACAGAGCAGGCTTCGGCCCCATTCAATCTCTCCCTTGTCTCAGAAAATTCAGATTATTTTTGAGGGCTAATTAATCACCCTGAGGACCCTATACCAAAGCCTTTAAAAAGTCCTTAAGGGGCGCCTGGGTGGCTCAGTCGGTTAAGCGTCTTGATTTCGGCTCAGGTCATGGTCTCACGGTTCGTGAATTGGGAGTCAGGGGTATGGCTCTGCATCGACAGGGCGGTGCCGGCTTGGGATTCTGTCTTGCTCTCTCTCTGCCCCTCCCCCACATCAAAATAAACAAACATTAAAAAAAAAGTGCTTAAAATCGTCATCGCTTGTGGCTTTGGCATCTTGGAAATGTTGTCCACGTCTATGCATCTTTTCTACCCTGAGAAAGGGGCCTTCTCAGAAACTCTGTACTCTGATACTTGCCCTCCCGGGGATCGTCGTATTTATTGTCCTGACTTTTGGAGCTCAAGAAAGAATATGCACATTTTAGAAGATATATAGGGCCTTCCTTTGCTGAGGACCTAGTGGACATCATTTCTGGTTGCAGAATAAGGGAATTTGGTCTGGTGTGAGACACTTCGTTCCATGTGGCAGAAAGCCACGGTGGACCGCTAATCCGAGGCCTACACTGAAGCTTGAGTCAACCCCCGTCCTCTGCAGCTGAAGCAAGCGTCTTGTTGGGGCCATCTAACTGACACCGCAGCTCTGCCACACGACCTCTCCCTCCCTCCGCTTCCTTCCCTAAAAGTGGAAGGGAATGGACATCCCTGGAAGCTTCTCGATGTCCTAGCATCAACACACGCACGCTCCCAGCCGTGCATGGAATTCTTCTCGGCAGCTCTGTGTAGCAGAGGTTCTCACCCTCGTACAAAAGAAGGAAGCTGAGGCACAGAAAGGCAAAATATGTAAGAAGTCATTTGCCCAAGTTCTCCCAGCTGGAAAGTGGTGGAATCAGGTGTGTAAGTCTCTCCAGCTCCAAGGCGCAGCTCCTTTGCAAGCCTGTCTTGCTGATCAATAATTTAGGTGAGGTGTCAGAGGAAAAGTCCGGAAGAGAGTGTACAAACGAATTTTCAGGAGAGAAAGAGAAGGGAAAGGCAGGAATAAATAACTTCCTGCTTCCTCCAGGAACTTCTTGTTTATTTGCAGGTGAAATTGGTATTACCTCTCATGATTTCCTATTTCACATACCAGCCATGTATTTTCCCGTGTAAGTGACTTCAAAAATGTAGGTGAGTGCTGCAAGTGATTAGCCTCTGCAGCATCGTTTTCGAGTTTCAAAGGACTCCACAACCATTAATTACTCACCTACATCTGGAAGGCAAAGCAAGAATTATTGCCTTCGTTGAACCAAAGGAAACCGAGAGGTCAAGCAGTTCCCCGCGGTCCCCACAGCAAGCAAATGATGGAGGGAGTCAAGAATTGGAAAGCATACTTCCTAATTTCAAGTCTATATTTAGACATCGACTTTCTAATTTTCTGGCATGAGAAGGGCAGTGCTGCTAACAATGCAGAACTATTATCCTGCCGATCACTCAGCGGAAGGCATGTTTGTTAGAGATGGGGAGACAAGGAGAAGGGAAGAGAGAGACGGGAGCACAGAGACCGTTTTCAAATAAAAGGAATGAAATGCCATATTCCTTGCGGGAGGCAACAGGGAGCTTTGTCAGGAAGAAGGGAAAACTCGAGCTGAATGGGAATATATAGGCCAGGAGGCGAGCAAACAGGCCAGCGGTCCAGAATTTTCTTCACACCGCAGGTGCTCCTCCCCAGCAGACTTCAGCATAAAAATCGAGGGCTACGCAAAAAGACAGATGTGGGATTTCAGAACTTTGAGTCGAGTGCACTTTTGCTCATCACCACTGGAGTGTTCCTTGAACATCTCCAGGAACATTACAGAAAACCTGAATGAAAAAGATACATGGTGTAAGAAGAGAAAAAAAAGATTGGCAGGGTCTATTCGGTAGGGAACAAATCTGGCCACAATTAGATAATACTAAATCAGCAACCACATAGAAAGACTGCAATCATCTTTAAGAGGTTATTTGAAACTTTTTTTAAAAAAAAGTTTATTTTGAGAGAGAGAAAAAGCGTGAGTGGGGGAAGGGCAGAGAGAGAGGTGAGAGTGAGAATCCTAAGCAGGCTCCGTGCCGCCAACCAGCTTTTTGAAATCGCCTCTCCCAAGTATCTTGGGATACCTCGCTGAGCTAATGACTTGACTTCGTATTTTATTGAGAAAGCAAAAGCCCAGAGAGGACATCCTAGGAGTCCACAATCAAACCTATCAAGCTACGTCTCTGCATCGCGGGCCCATTTCACGTGACTTCCCTCTTGCCTGTTACAAGGGAGGGACTGTTCCTCTTGGGATCAAGGCCCGTCCTCACCACACCTGCACTGCAGTCCAAGCCCTCTTGTTTTGCCAAAGATCGCATCTCCGTAGTCATGTATCGTTTCCTCGTATTCAGCCTCTGTGTCCCACGTCTGTGCTGGTCCACCTGACCCTCAATCGGGCACGGAGTGTGGGGAGGTGAAGGTGTCGTCCGGACAGCTGCCCGCCTGTACCACCGCAGCAAGTGGTTAAGGACCGGCCGGTTACTTCCGTTTCGGTCGTGCCCGTCAACGAGTCCAACTCCTGGCAATTCACCCCTCCCTGACTTCCTAACCATGACATCACATGGAAGACAAGGGAAGCAAGAGAACCGAAACAGGTTTAAAATGAAGAATACAATGGGGGCACCCGGGTGGCTCGGTCAGTTGAGCGTCTGACTCTTGATGTCAGTTCCGGTCGTGATCTCACAGTTAGTGAGTTCGAGCCCTGCATCGGGCTCTGCGTTGACAGCGTGGAACCTGCCTGGGATATTCTCGCTCGCTCTCGCTCTCAAAATAAATAAATAAAAACTTTAAAAAAACTCACCAGAATGAATACAAGTAATGATTACCTCAATGAGTCCGAGGTGACTTTGACTCATTTCAGCTGAATTTATGAAAAAAAAGTCAACTCTACATAATTGGTGTGTAAATCTAAATTATACCGGTTGAATGTAGAAGACTAATAATTCACTTTCGGCATTTTATTTTTCAATTAATGTTACAAAAAATATGTTTTTGAGATACAGTCCTCTGGATTTTACCACGTATATAGATTTGCACAGAAACTCCCGTGTGCTACTTTTGGGGTTACGTCCTCCTCTTACCCCTGGAAACCACTGATATTTGGAATGGCATGTGTGCTTTTTTGTTTGAGACTGGCTCTGTTCAGTCAGCATTCCTGTGATATTTCTCTAAATTGTTGTGTGTATTGCATATGTGTGTATCCGTTGTTTTTTGTTCTGTTTTGTTTTGTTGGCTGCTGTGTAGGATCCCATTGTACAGATTTATTGCAGTTCATTTATCCATTTACCCTTTGAAGGCCATTCAGAATATTTCCAGTGTGTGCAGATTATAAACAGAGCTTCTACAAATATTTTTTGCTTCTTTGGCGTAAATATCTTACATTGGAATTTCTGGATTACATGTTACATGTTCACTTTTACATAAACTGCCATTTTTTATTTTCTTTTTTAAGTTTATTTTTATTTTGCCAGCGAGAGCGAGAGACAGAGCACACACACATATGAGTGGGTGAGGGACAGAGAGAGAGAGGGACAGAGAATCCCAAGCAATCTCCAAGTTGTCACCACACAAAGCCTGACTCAGGAATCCGTCTCCCAAACCGTGCGATCATGACCTGAGCCGAAATCGAGAGCTGGACGCTTAAACCAATGAGCCACCCAAGTGCCCCAGTCTGATGGATTTTTAAAAACATAAAATCAACTAATCATATAAGCTTCCTTTTGAAAACTTGTGAGTCATTTCAAGAACCCACACCTCTGCCATGCAGCTCAGGAAAGAATTATTAGTCAGGGAGGAACTAGCTTTAAAATATCCCCTTTGGGGCTCCTGGGTGGCACAGTCGGTTAAGCGTCCGACTTCAGCTCAGGTCACGATCTCGCGGTCCGTGAGTTCGAGCCCTGCGTCGGGCTCTGGGCTGATGGCTCGGAGCCTGGAGCCTGCTTCCGATTCTGTGTCTCCCTCTCTCTCTGCCCCTCCCCCATTCATGCTCTGTCTCTCTCTGTCTCAAAAATAAATAAACGTTAAAAAAAAAAAATTAAAAAAAAATAAGATCCCCTTTGAGTGTTGCACAGATATTTTACCATGTTTTTTTTTAATGCGTTCTTACCAGTTCTTTTATTTCCTTAATTTTGCTATGAGCCCACCCACACAAACACTAGAGTGAACATGTTTCTTGTTTTTTTCATAAAATTGAAGTGAACGTGCTAGAGTCACAAATAAATGTATCCAGCTTTTGCTTTTAGAAAAAAAGAGAAAAATTGAAGCTAACAACCTCGTGTCTTTGTTCTCTCCTCCACGACCGAGAAGGGGTATTCTAAATAAGACTGACATTAAAATTGTACTATTTCTGGGGCGCCTGGATGGCTCCGTCAGTTTAAGTGTGCGACTTCGGCTCAGGTCATGATCTCGCGGTTCGTGACTTCGAGTCCCGCCTCGGGGTCTGTGCTGACAGCTCAGCCCGGAGCCGGCTTCGGATTCTGTGTCTCCCTCTCTCTCTGCCCCTCTCCCCTCGTGTTCTGTCTCTCAAAACTAAATAAAAACATTTAAAAAATCATAAAACGTTTTAAAAAATAAAACTGTACCATGTCTTACTTTTGCATTGAATTCACATACATAAGAAGTGATTTAAAGCTAATGATCAATTCAGGGAGCAATAGCCAATAACCTACTAGCTGTCAGTTACTGTATCAGGTGATGGGGATATAAAGATGGGCAAGATGTGGATCCTAACCATAGGGATCTCATAATCTGATGGGGGGGATGAAAAATACCAATATGAACAGAAACCACCAGTGAGTAAGCTATTCTTGGGTATAATTTTGTCACTAATGGAAGAAATATTACCTTGTTTGAGTCTGAAAGGTCACTGGTGAGTGTACCCATTATATGCTTCTTGATGAAGTGTCTGTCAGATTCAAGTAAGTTATTCACATGCTAGGTTTCCCCAGATCCATGATTTTTAAATTAAACTCTTCCAAAGCTTATTACAAGGACAGTGCTTCCCCCTAAGCCAAGTAGGATGAGCAAGTAAGAACAAAATGTCAGTACAGTGCATGACACATGTCCCTTTAGTTTTGGGTTCCTCGTTCCACGCATTTAGTTTTCTTGGAATTAGGATATGCATGGATAACAGTGCCATTCATTTCTCCGCTAGAAAATCACATACCTGAGAAAATTTAGTCTCTCGACAGAAAATAAACATAGTTCATTTAAGATGCATCCAACCAGCCCTCCGTTATATTCCCAGCACTGTGCTTGATTCGAGGGACATACACATGAATAGGACAAGGGATCATCCTCCAAGTGGCTGAAAATCTAGTGAAAAGAGGTGGAGACACATGCAGTTAACAGGGAAGGAGAAAGCATATGAACCATGTGGAGAGGTGGCACAGGGCAGATCGGGATAAAATCCGGGAGGCAAAGCGTGGTTGGAAATTTATAGTCTAACATATGGCAAGGTGCTGCAGCCCTTGACATTGTGATCTCTCTAGGACAGCAACTTTCTTGTGGCTTCCGGATACCGTGTTTATCCGGTTCTCATCTGATCTTTACGAGCCCTCTCTGTTCTTCTTTTCCCTTGCTGTCTCTGACCCTGAAATGCTGCCGTCTCCTAGTGTTATGGACTGAAAATCTGTGTTGCTCCCAGAGTCCTGTGTTTAAACCCTATCCCCCTTAAGGTGATGGTATTGGGAGATGGGGTCTGTGGGTTTATCAGGTTATTAGGGGAGCCCTCGAGAACAGGATTCGTGCCCTTATAAAAGAGACCCCAGAGAACTTTTCCTCCGT
Source organism: Panthera onca (assembly GCF_046562875.1). Classification (NCBI taxonomy): domain Eukaryota; kingdom Metazoa; phylum Chordata; class Mammalia; order Carnivora; family Felidae; genus Panthera; species Panthera onca. Next base: position 10,737,861 of record NC_138357.1, on the reverse strand, counting down.
TTCCACGGTGTGAAGATAATGTGACATCTGGACCACCTATCTCCATCTTTACCTTCTCCATAGGTATCAGATGTGTATCTAATGGCCTGTTTTATATCTTATCCATTCACTCATCTATGCGTCTGAAATTATAGTCAGTCGTAGTAGTGCCCACTACGAATGAGGATAGAGCGGTGAGTGAACACGGATGGGGGCACTGTCACCTGGTCAATATACTCAAACTTGAGCAGGTGCAGTTTCGCTCCTAAAGGAAGAATAACGGTTAACGTTTATAGAGTACTTACTGAGAGCCGCAATTCAGAGAATTTTATGTCCATTAACCTACTCAATCTCGGTAGCAAAGCTAGGAGATACGTGCTGTCTTCACTCTCTTTTACAAATGAGGAAACCGAAGCAAAGGGGTATGAAATGTTTTACTCAAGTTCACATAGAAAATAATTGGCAGAGCTGGCCTGTACATCAAGGTGGTCTTTTTCCAAAGTCTGAAGTTACACCCGCTGCATTCTATCTCTTCTGGAACCTCATCCGGGATTCTCTCTCAGGGACACGACTATCCAACCTATTGTTCTCGATCTCTCCCTTTTGTTTACGCTCTCTTCCTTTTCCATCTCAGCAGCACCACGCCCCCCATCACCCATCACCTGTCACCCAAGCAATCAATCACAAAATCCTGTAAGTTTGACGTCTCTCAATAGTTTGTGTTGTTATATTGCGACAACAATTCACAAAGTCAAGCCAGAGAAGACGTTTTGAAGGAGTGGAGTCCCTGAATGGCACCCATTGCTAACTACATCCTGAGCACTTAAGCCCGGAAGATAGCGACAGCTTTTAAAGGTTAAGTGCAGGGCCGCCTGGGTGGCTCAGTCGGTTAAGTGGCCGACTTCGGCTCAGGTCATGATCTCCCGGTCCGTGAGTTCGAGCCCCGCGTCGGGCTCTGTGCTGACAGCTCAGAGCCTCGAGCCTGTTTCGGATTCTGTGTCTCCCTCTCTCTGACCCTCCCCCGTTCATGCTCTGTCTCTCTCTGTCTCAAAAATAAAAATAAACGTTAAAAAAAAAAATTTAAAGGTTAAGTGCAACAAAATGGCCATGTTACGCTACACCGTATCCTCTTTCCTCTTTCTGCACACTGTCCGGTAGCCATGGTGGCCACGAGGAGCTTGGTCTCCAAAGACAGGCCTTAGAGCTCGTGACATTCCGAAGGAGGCATATATTTATAGAGTGTCAACGTTCGTACGGTATTTCAACGGGTTTTCCAGCTCCAACGTATTTCCCTGTATATTTTATTCGCAGGTAGTTCACATGGTTTTTAAGTGAGAAAAAACAAAAAACAAAAAACAAAAAATTTCCAAAAGCAGAGGACAGTTTTTCCCCAGCCTCTCTACCCAGATGGCATGGGGACGGGCTGAGTCCAGAGGACCCGCTTCAGAAACATCAGTCCAGAGAGACTGCTTTCATCGCAGGCTGTCACAAAGGTAGTTAAGTGGCAAGGCTGTGATTCAAAGGACGGGAGCGCTGGAGATACCTGCAAACTGGCGGGCACACAGTAGGTTCTAGATGCGTGCTACCTATTACGCTAATTAATCCTGCCTGCAAGTAAGAGGCTGAACAATACAACCCTTTGAGGTCTCCTTTTGGGCTTTGAAATGTGATCTTTTCACAAATAACAAAGGGTATTATAAGGATCACGGTTTATCTCTCTAAATAAAGCCTATTATACAGTATGAGCTATCCATGTGTTGAAACTCTTTTCCTAAATTTTCGTGGAATACATTTCCCATGACATAATGAATCTCTGCATAATTTTTACTTTTCTTTATGATTTAATTAGCCTCCGTCTTTTCTGTTCTTTGTTTTGACTGGTGCCCTCTCCATCGCTGCAGGTTTTTATTATGAATACTTAGTAACAGACAATACATATTCATATGGCTGACAAAGCTTTGACCCAGGATATTAGAGCATATTTTTCCTTTTCTTTTGCATCATAGATAATAGATTATAACTTCCTAAACATGGTGCTTAGTTGGGTGCTTGAATTCCATACGGAAGAGTGGGAATTGTGTGGATTTGTAAAAATGCTTCCTCCCCACTCATGAGATCTGACCACAGTTATGAATGATTTTTACTGCCGACTGCCATTTTTATGGAATTCTACCTTTTCCTGAGTCTGGATTTATTCTACGCTTATGGTTTAAGCCAGGGGTTGGCACACTATGGAACAGGGGTCAAATCGGGCCTGCCGCCTGTTTTATTTTTTTTTATTAAAAATATTTGGGGGGGGGGGGTGCCTGGATGGCTCAATCAGTTAAGCTTCCGATTCTGGCTCAGGTCATGATCTCACAGTTTATGGATTCAGGCCCTGAGTGGGGCTCTGTGCTGACAGCTCAGAGCCTGGAGCCTGCTTCAGATTCTGTGTCTCCCTCTCTCTCTGCCCCTCCCTTACTTGTGCTCTGTGTCTCTCTCTCTCTCAAAAATAAAAAATAAACATTAAACAAATTTTTAAAAACTTTTAAAAAATGTGTATCTACTTTTATATTTTCATTTCTCTTGAGTAAATATTTAAATTTGGGTTTTTTTAATGTTTATTTTTGAGAAACAGAGACAGAGCGTGAGCAGGGGAGGGGCAGACAGAGGGAGACACACAATCCGAAGCAGGCTCCAGGCTCTGAGCTATCAGCACAGACCCCGAGGCGGGATTCGAAGTCACGAACCGCGAGACCACGACGGTTAGGCATATGAGCTGAACTCATATGCCTAACCGACTGAGCCACCCAGGTGCCCCATGTTTTATTAAATACAGTTTTATTGAACCACAGCCATATCCATCATTTACATATTTTCTACGGTTGCTTTTGTGCTACACTGATAGTCAAGTGTTTGTGACCGAGATGTTACGGGTCACAAATTAAACATATTTATTATCTGGACCTTTATAGAGAAAGTTTGTTGACCACCGATTTAATCCACGCTACTTTTCATATCATCCCACAGAATACAATCCTGTGTGAAATTCAAGAGTTGAAACATTTTCCATCCTTCAAACTGGGCAATATATTTTTTTAAGTTTATTTATTTATTTTTGAGAGAGAGAGAGAGAGAGCACAAGCAGGTGAGGGGCAGGGGGAAAGACGGAGACATGGAATCTGAAGCAGGCTCCCAGAGCAGAGCCCGATGTGGGGCTCGAACCCACATACACTGAGATTATGACCTGAGCTGAAGTCGGACAAATAACTGACTGAGCTACCCTGGTGCCCTCAAACTGGACAAAACTCTCATCACTTCAAGTGAGCACTGCCCAAAAGAACACAACATTCCATATTGACAACGTCCTAAAGTTCCACTTTGTAGCAATTCTACTGAGGAAACTGCCCGACGCCTACCTGGGAAATCCTGTTGCCGGACGTTTCCGGATTGATTGGTCGTCCTGCATTATGTCACCACATGTAGAAAGTCACAAAGTTGCTTGAACGAAACCGAGTCCTGACCTTCACGAATTCTAGAAAAGTGGACTCCACTACTACACTCTACTTTGCTATTTCTGCTAGCTTCGCTTTTACTTTGAAATGTTGTACATATTTCAACAAAAAGATTCAGAAAGCAGTTGCAGATGAATTTAATGAGCCCATGAGGGAACATTTCAAACTTGCGTTGCATGTGATAAATAAAGTCCAATACTGACTTTGAAAGGAATTCTAAAATCTCCAGAATAATCAGAAGACTTCTGGAAAATGTGAAGAATGACTAGAGAAAAGTTGTTTTAATAGAGTTAAAGGTTATGAGCGTTTTGACGTGTCTTATCCATAATCAACCTGTATTTTCTTAAGCACACATTTCCTATTACCTCAGGCGCTGCCTCTTGCGTCTGGTCTAGGAAAATATTTTCTTCATGCTGAGTCATACGAAGGTATAAATCTATAATACGTTCCTCCTTCTAAAAGGAGCCATGGATGAGAGAGAAGCCTCGCTCACTCTCCGTGAAGGTGGATAATTCACAGTAATGCTACATATAAAGGATAATACACCTTACGGTTGGATGTTCTAACTGGGATAATTACACCCAAACTTATCTAAATTTCCTTCTGCTGCCTTACGTTGATAGGACGTCCTATCTAGTTCCATGAAAACTCACAATTCCTTAAGGATAAATAACAACCTGAAAGAGGTTTTATTTATTATTTTTTGTCTGGTCAAGAGAGAATCTCAGTAGTTGGTACCTATAGCTAGCTTTCATTTGTTACCTATTTGGGCGGTAAGGAAGGATCCAGCACAGCAAAATGCTTCTAAGTTGAAAATACACTGCACACTTGATGTGAGCGTATACAGCTGACCGGCTTTAGGTATTAACGAAGACATTTCCTCTTCAAGAGCCATGACTTCCTGTGTCCATGAAGCAACAAATCAGTCTGCTGTTGGGCACACCCACCATGCTTCCTTTTAGAATAGCAAACTCGTCCATCTGGACCTTAAATGCATCAATGAGTATTGATTCCCTCTTGTACCATTTGGATCTTGGGAAAATAAAAAGACTAAATCTAATAACTTGGAAGTTATAACCTTCTTATATGCCTTGATTTTTTAAAACACCTGCAACTTACTTTGGTGTTTTGTAGGAGGTAAAGATACACATTGATTCTGTTTTAATATCTAGTCAATGTCACAACACCACTTTTTAAAACAAGTCATATATTTGCTACTTTTCAGTGATGTTCTTTACTATGATTTCAATATATTTTCTTATATTGAAATATCATATATTACAATTTTATTATTTTTTTATCAATTATAACAAAGACATAAAAGGTACATATTGCATATATAGTTTTTAAATAACCTGAATACATGGACATTTATGTGCCCACCATCGACTTAAGAAATAGTGTATTCGTGGGTTGCCTGGTTGGCTGACTAGGTCGAGCGTCCGCCTCCTGATTTGGGCTCAGGTCATGATCTCGTAGTTTGTGGGTCCAAGCCTTGCTTGGGATTTTCTTTCTTTTCTTTTCTTTTCTTTTCTCTTTTCTTTTCTTTTCTTTCTTTCTTTCTCTTTCTTTCTTTCTCTCTCTCTCTCTCTCTCTCTCTCTCTCCTTCCCCCACACGTCTCTCTCAAAATAAACATTAAGAAAAAAAAAAAGAAAAGAAACCGTGTATTCACAGCACATTTGAAAACCTCATGTGTCCCTTCTCAACTGCATCCTCTTCCTTCTAACCCAGAAGTATCCACTGTCCTGAGTTTCTGTCAAGCATCCCCTTGCTAACTTTATGGTCTGAGTATGTATGTATGACCTAATCCAAAAAGATATATGCTGATTGGTTTCGCTTTTCAAACAAAATATTTAAATAAAATAAATTGTGTAATATCTCATTGTGTGAATATGCTAGGTGTTTATTTTTGAGTAATTATGATATCAATATTATCAACGTTACTTACCGCTATTACTTCCTGTCCTTTCCATCCCATGAAGGTAAGCTCCATAGCAAGATTTTTTTTTCCTGTTTCTATCACTATTGTATCAATAAGATAAATAGTCCACTGCTGAAATCAAGGAATATTAAATATCAAATACCATCAAACTCAAAACGAAATTTTTCCTGATATTTATTTCTTTTAATGTGCAGAAGACACAAATAGGTATTTCACAGAAGATGTCAGTAAACATTATTTTTATAAAGAGTTCAACATTATTAAACCTCAAAAAATACAAACTAAAAACCACAAGACACCTTTCCAGACCTAAAAAAACCCAAAAATTATGATAAAAATTCGCCAAGACGTGATACACAGCAAATTCACACACTAGTGATAAGGGTTTAAACTGGTACAACCACCTTGGAAAACATTTGGGAGCATCTGGTAAAGGAGGAGATAAACATAACAGATAGGCATATGTCCCAGATAAACACTGGTGCCAGGTAACAAGTATAAGAAAGCACCTGTCGGGGCACCTCGGTGGCTCAGTCGGTTAAGCATCTGACTTCGGGTCAGGTCACGATCTCATGGTTCGTGAGTTCAAACCCCACATCGGGCTCCACACTGAGAACGTGGAACCTCCTTGGGATTCTCGCTCTCGCCTCTCTGTCTGCCTGAGTACTGCTCGCGCTTTCTCTCTCTCTCAAAATAAATAAAAACTAAAAGACTAAAACTAGAAAAAAAGAAAGCACGTATCAATTTTTTTTCTGTCAAAAGCTAACAAAAACCACAACGAAAATGACACAGATTATATTAATTCATTTATCCAACACATCTTTATGGGTTACCTACTACATATCTGCGAAGCCCTTCGAATGGATTAGTAACTCATTCAATCCTCACGACGACGCTAGGAGGTGGTTACGATTAACATCGCCATGTTACAGGTGGGGAAACTGAAGCACGGAGAAGTTAAATGACTTGCTCAAAGTCACAGCTATTGAGTACAACAGTCCTGATTTGAATCCAGGAAGTCTAACGCCGGAGTCCCAATTTCTGAAAGATAACTTCCCGTGAGAGACAATTCACCAGCGTGAGAGAATTCCAAATATAGTCGAGATGGTCTTAACTTGCAGTACATTTCGCTACCGTCTCGTTGACATCATCTGATTTCTCACACAATTACAGGAGACGTGATTTTCAATGGCCCAGACTGGCTGACTGTTCCTGGTTTAGGTACAACCCGAACTGAAATTCTCCCGCCAGGTGGGGTAATGGGCTGGATTGTCTCTAGAGGGTTATTCCAGCCCGAAGGTTTTGTGATTGAAGTTTTATATCAAGCAGATTCTTTACTCCATCAAAAATGAAGAAAGTGTATCTATTAACACCCTGTAATATCCCTCAGGCTATAAGGGCTTAAAAAAATCATGAAATAAACTGTGGCTTCTAGCAGAGTCCTCACCGGCTTAGGTTTAGCAGCTGAAATACAGATGTGTCTCAGGCCACATCAAAAGAACAATTTCCCTAAAAGGGAAACAAAATCCCTTTAATTTCTGTGACAATCATTCATTCTTGCCTGGTTAGACATGAATATGTAATGTGATGCGCATATCTCACTATTATTATTATTACCATTAATGACGTCCATTTCCATTTCCAGGGCTTATGAACTTTCCAAAGTAATTTCAATTGCATTAACCCCTTCGAACCTCACAAAAATCCCACTAGCTTTTCAGGGCAGGGATTGCGTATTTTTCTGTTTTTCAGATCAGTATATGGAGTTCCTCCATCTACTACTATTTATGTCAGGAAAAGACTAAAGATTAATTTTTTAGTAAATCGCCAAAGGATTCTTAGTACCTTAGTTCCTAGATAAAGGAGTTGGAAAAAGTATCTCCCCATTGGGCTGACAATCTAAGATAAGGTAATTAAAATATAAATCACCAGGTGATGACAGGTGACTGGCACTGGGGAGATATATTTGGCAACTGGTGTCATTTTAATTACCCACATCCCGCAGAGCACAGACTCTTCATTCAGGGGGCAGAGAAATTGATGGTCAGGGAGGACTCGATTAAACATTGTGCTTAAAGAAGAGATTTGCACTCGGGTGATAAGGAAACAAGTAGACAGGGTCAGAGAGTGAACACCATTGTACAGATGGGGCCAGGAAAACAGCAAGGACGGGGAGAGGGAGAAGGTCCAAAAATGGCAGGGGGTTCATTTGGAGAAAGATAGTTTTTTGCTGTGTTTTGCGAATAACAGGCGCAGACACTGATACAGTGCTATTCAAGTTGGCAACACGTTGTAACATCTATTATTTAATTTGCTCCTCACAAAACACTATGGAGGCAGGCAAAGTTCCCGTGGTCAGATTACCAATGACAGTACAGATCCTAAAAGGTTCATTTAACTTGGCAAGCATCACATAAGTGGTGAGGGACAGGGCGGGAACCGGCACTCACACCATCCTGGGCCCTATTCACTCTACTTTTTTCCTTGGGTTTTCACGTCTGTAAAATGACAACAGCCTTATCTACTGCACGGAGTTATTGTCAGACTTAAATGAGTTGTACGCATCCCACGATGTGTCACACGCACAAAGAATGCACAGTATGTTTCTCTTTTTATTCATTTATCAAACACCTTTTGAGTAGCTACTAATGTGCTGGGCATTATCCCAAGCTCTAGGGGTACAGTGGTACATCATACAAAGTCCTTTCTAGGGGTGCCTGGGTGATTCAGTCGGTTAAGCATCTGATTCTTGATTTTGGCTCAGGTCATGATCTCAGGGTCATGAGCTAGAGCCCAGTGTTGAGCTCCACAGTAAGCATGGGGCCTGCTTAAGATTGTCTCCCTCCCTCTCTCTCTGCCCCTCCCCAGCTCGCTCGCTCTCCCATGTGCTCTCTTTCTATGTATACGGAAAAATAAGACAAATTAGTAACAAAGTCCTTTCTACATGGAGCTTCTATTCTAATGGGAGGGGGGAATGAATATGAACATAAATGGATATGAAAAACATATCATATGTTTACTTTACACGCTCCAGGGAAAACTAAAGCAGAGTACGGTGAATCGCGAGAATACTGGTGTGAAAATGGAGACGTGCTATTTTCTATATGGTTGTCACTAATACAAAAATAAATGTGCAGAAACTGGGAATAAATGAAGAGTTTTCCAGGTAGAGGAAAGAGCATACGCCAGGGGAGGAGGGAAAACTCCTAGTGTGTTCAGAGAACAACCAGACCTATATGGTGAGGCAGGAGGTCAAGGGGAAGCACGGTGGGATGTGAGGTCAGGCAAGTAGATGAGAGAGGGGACCGTGGGTCACGCAGAACCTTGTCCGGTACAAGGACGACTGTGGCCGTTACCGTCTGTGGAGGGTCGATCCATTGGGCAGTTCTGCAGTAACAGGCTCTAACTTAACTTCCTAGATGCTCACTCTTATTTTCTGTGTTGTGAAGAGACGACAGAGGGACAAAGGAGAAAGCCGTTTTGCACAGCTGAGACAGGGTCTGCTTAGTTTGGATGCAGGATGTGAAGGAAAAGAAGAATCAAGGGCGACTTGACTGGTTTTGCCCTGAGCGGCCAGAAGGATGGTTACCACTAAGATGGGGAAGATAATGGAAACCAGGTGTGTGGGATGAAAGGCGAAAGAGGAATTCGGTTAGATACAAGTTTGAGATGATTAAGACCCGTTTGTCGCAGTTATCTACTTTTGGGCAACAAACCGCCCCATCAATTAGTGGCTTAGAGTACCATTTATTTTGCTCAAATTCTGTTATTTGATATGGCTTGATGGGGATAGTTCATCTCTATTTCACTGTGTCAGCTGGGGTGGTCCAAAGTTGGAGCTTGGATGCTCAGGAAAACAGTGTGGAGGTTCCTCAAAAAAGTAAAAATGGATCCACCCTATGACCCAGCAATAGCACTGCTAGGAATGTACCCAAGGGATAGAGGAGTGCTGATGCACAGGGGCACTTGTACCCCAATGTGTATAGCAGCACTTTCAACAATAGCCAAATTATGGAAAGAGCCTAAATGTCCATCAGCTGACGAATGGGTAAAGAAATTGTGGTTTATATACACAATGGAATACTACGTGGCAATGAGAAAGAATGAAATATGGCCTTTTGTAAAAACGTGGATGGAACTGGAGAGTGTGATGCTAAGTGAAATAAGTCATACAGAGAAAGATAGATACCATATGTTTTCACTCTTATGTGGATCCTGAGAAACTTAACAGAAGACCATGGGGGAGGGGAAAGGGGGAAAGAAAAGTTACAGAGAGGGAGGGAGGCAAACCATAAGACACTTAAGGACTGAGAAGAAACTGAGGGTTGACGGGGGTGGGGGAGAGGGGAAAGTGGGTGATGGGCATGGAGGAGGGCACTTGTTGGGCACTGTATGGAAACCAATTTGACAATAAATTGTATTTTTAAAAAAAAACAAAGTTGGGGGCTGCAATGATCTAAATTCCCTTACTCACATGTCTGACACTTTATACTAGGTGTCAACAGGAACCTTGCCTGTGACTGCTGGCTGGGACACTTGCCAATGGCCTCTTCCCGTGGCCTTGACTTCCTCCCAACGTGGTGGCTGGGGCTCTTGGGCAAACATAACGAGAGAAATGCATATCATGGATTGCTTTGTACGACCCAGCCTTGGAAGTTACCCAATGTCAATTAGGCCCCATTCTTTCATGGAAGCAATCACAAAGCCTTATGTAGGTCCAAGTGGGGAATAAATGGAGACCATCTCTGATGGGGGAGTGACAAGGTCCTAGAAGAGTATGTGAGATAGGAAATACTGCTTGTTACCATTTTGGTAAAATATGACCTATCATAACACTCAAGTGCGGATTTTGAATAGGCAGTTGAACCATGGGGACATGGAGTTCAAGGCAGTATGTTGCCAGAGATATAAGAGGAATTTGTTAACAAGAATGTATTTCAGTAGGAAGGATTAAAGGAGATCATCTAGGGAATTAGTATGAGTAGAAAAGAAAAGCAGTCTAACGACTGGGCCCTGGAGAACTCCAACATATATAGGTCAGAGACAAACGAGAAGCAGCAAAGAATGGGCAAAAACAAAGAATGAGAAATAAAAGAAAGAAAGAAAGAAAGAAAGAAAGAAAGAAAGAAAGAAAGAAAGAAAGAAAAGAAAGAAAGAAAGAAAGAAAGAAAATGGGATGGCCTGGAAGCCAAAAAACCCCAGTGTTTGGAGCAGGAATCATCAAGTTATTAACTATATAAAATCCTGCTGTCAAGTAAGATGAAACTGAGAAAGGGATTCCTGGTGTCAGAAAGGTGGAAGGTCATCCGATGAGGGAGGGGGCGCCGGGATGGCTCAGTTGGTTAAGCGTGCGACTCTTGGATTCAGTTCAGGTCATGATCTCAGGGTTCGTGAGTTCGAGCCCTGCATCGGGCTCTGTGCTGACAGTGAGGAGCCTGCTCGGGATTCTCTCGCTCTGTCTCCCTGCCTCTCAACTCCCTCTCTCAAAATAAATAAATAAACTGTAAACAAAAGAGAAGAGGGAGCTGGATGTGTGGCAGGTGCACAGGCGGCGGTGGCTCATTTTGTTGGACTCCAACCCGGACCGCTCTGAAGGGGACAAGAGGAGTCAGAGATGTTGCCTATTCTAGGAGTTTCCTGTTGCCATTGTAACAAACCCCTTAGGGGCTTAAGACAACGGTGACTCATTGTCTCACAGCTCTGGAGGCCAGAAGTCAAAGTCAGACTTACAGGGTTGAAATCAAGGTGTAAAAAGGCCTGGTTCCCTCTGAAAGCTCCAGGGGAGGAAACCTATTCTTCGTCTCTTCCAGCTTCTAGAACCTGTCATCATTGCTTGCCTTGTGGCTGCATGGCTCCAATCTCTGACTCCCTCCTCACAGGGCCTTCTGTCTGACCTTCCTCAGTTCCTCTCCTAAGGACCACTGTGATCCAGTCGGGCCCACCTGGATGATCCAGGGTGAACTCTACCTCGGACTGTTGGTAACCGATCACATCTGCAAAGAACCTTTTCCGTGTAGGGTAACCTTCACGGGTTCCGGGAGTCAGGATGTGAACATCCTTGGAGGGATAGTATTGAGCACCACACTTACCAATTTTAAGAAAGACATCAAAATGCAGAATAAATATGGCCTTTCTTACTTGGAGATTGTTTTTTGTTTTTTGGGGTTTTTTTTTTGAGTTGTAAGATTTTCAAATATCTGCCCTTTTCTCTGGTTACTTGCCTCACGCTAGGAATATAAATCATTTCTACTGTCTTCAATTTTTTTCCATATTATCAGAACAGAAAAAGGTCATCGTTACGGGGCTGTTTAAACCAGAACATGTAGCGACGCGTACGTATTTATGACATCTTTGCCTCCATGAAGGGTTCGATATGCGAATGTACCTGTGTGCAAAGAGAGGAGGGAGCTCGGTGTGGGCCAGGTGCAGAGGCGGCCGCAGCACAGGTTTTGTTTGGCTCAAACATGCACGCTCTGCAGGTGGACAGCAGGTGTAGCACTGGGGAAGCCGTGTTTTCTTGATATGCGCTTCGGGTCAATGTCAGTAACGGTAATGTTCGAGGGTACCGCGGCCAGCCTTCAGAATCCCTTTGCCGTGTGAAGCCAGCTCAATGTACTAGGTCACCCTTTAGAGGTCAATGAAACTTTGGCGTGATGTGAAGGCCCGTACTGAATTCTGCCTCCTCCCGTACAGCCGATGAGAATTCAACGGTGGGGGTGAAGGCTAGCTCCTCGCGTGATGGCAACTTGAGCAAGTCCCAGCAGCACGGAAGGCCAGCGCTCGTCCAGAATTCGGAGGATGGCTGGCGAAGAGTAAACCCTACCCACGTGCATGTCCCGGCTGTGGGTAGAACATGTTCTGTTTGGCATAGAGAGGTAACATCGCTGGTCTTAGTCCACACGGCAAGTAAGAAGTCACGCTGGAGAGTCAACGAAAGCATTCTGAATTCACACTGTGTGTCTGTATCCACTACGGTATAGAGTTTACTTGCTTGGTGATAAAATTCTGTGCTTGCTTTTGGATATCTTATTTTCGGCTCATCCGTGCAAATCTCAGTAAGCAAAATGGGGTGATTCATCGTACGAGTTTGGTGTCGGCATCGGATACAGAATTGAAAGCACTCTTGATCACGGATCTAAATAAACAAATTTCCCTCATGTCTCATAAGGGCAACTATGGGTCTATAATGGAAATGTTTTGCATTTATAGGAGAATTCACCATTTTTGGTCCCCGTGGACATGACTTCACTCATCCCACGTGACCACATGTGAATGGAACAGTACACTCATTTTTAAAATGAGTAAGTGAGGCTTAGAAAATGCAAGAGATTTGTTCAAGGTCACATAATAGATAGAACTGGCCTCTCTGCAAATTGAATCTATACTGGTTATGAATATTACTGTCTCAATGGAAGTTCTCCTATACCATTTCTCAAACAGTCCTATTCTTGTCCTAAGCCTCACAGAGGCAGCTACAGCCCCAAATTTGGGGTGGGGGGGCTGTGTTTTAAGGGGGAATAAATGACTAGATGACTACAAATGTCCACGCCTGGAGTTCTGTGATTTTTCCGGTCTCTGGGGATGTGACCCGATTGAACACATTAACAGATAACATGAACTATATTTTTCCAGAGGCTAAATGAACCTTGGGAGTTCACCGTGGGGAAAACATGATTAACGATATCTCAGTCTGAACTGTCAAAGATAGGGCGGCATAAACGTAGCAGGGATTCTGAAGTGTGAGGACTGACGTTAATCAGAGTAATAAATGGTAGCCGGTGTAACAAATAACGTAAACTCCCAAGGGTCCCAACAGAACAAATATTTACCTTTCCCTCAGGACAAGTCCAAGGCGGTTCCTAAGTGGGCACTTCCCTCCACGTGGTTAACTCCTGGCTCCGCCGCGTCGCAGTCGCCTACCGCCGGCCACCAGGAGAGGTGGCAGAGGGCAGGTGCAAACGAGAGTGCGCGGCGGACTTTAGAAGCTGGAAATGGATGTGGTGTTGACTCGTCGTATTACCCAGAGCTCAGTCGCATGGTCCCTTCCTCAGCAAGGGAGAGGCCATTCGGGGTGGTGGCGCCTTCCCGTGTCACAAGGAAGAAGAGCCACGTTTGGTGAAGCACGGCACAAGAGGGGCACACCAAGGGTCCCAGCGGCCCCAACCGGATCCCCTACCAGCTTTTCCCACGTGACGGCAAACTGCCATCTCAGACTCAGACACGGTTGCACGGGAGCGTGTGCTCACGTGTGGTGCACGTGGTTGAAATGCTCTCGGCAGCGTTTAGAACTTGCACGGAAAGCTCCCCCAAATCAGCAAGGCTGCTGTTGCCCCTCTCAGGTCGCGTTCATCAGCAGCAGTTTGATGCAGGCGCTTAGACACCGCGTCCAACAACCCAGGAACTTCACACGCTTGCTCAGCAACTGAAGTTTCACATTACTCTTCTGAACTAGGTAGGGCAGGAAGCATTTATCTCATTTTAGAGAACAAAGCACTGGAGTTCTGAGAGGTTGAGGCACGTCCCCTAATTTGAGCCAGCTAGGACACAGCCAGACTGAAACCAGGACACGGGCCTCAACTGCCCAGCGTCCAGGATCCTACCCTTCCCATTATGCGGACTCGCCTCTCACACTTACAACGTCCGTAGCGAGATTCCCAGGTGAAGTCTTGCCAAAAAGCAACTCCGGAATACAGGGACTGAAAGAGATTTCTTTTTTTCAGGATGGGCTCTTACCACGCACTCAAAAACTCTGTCCGTCAATAAGTATTTATTGACTCCCGACACAGGGGAATAACACGGTTACGCAGTGCCTTTGAAAGGAATTTATACTTTGTTAACTGTTTGAAAATTGACTTTCACCGAGTGAAAATCTTTTGCCTTACATTTTAGCAGAATATTGATCTGAGTGCAACAGCTTTTCGGATTATTTCAATACAGCAAGATTTTATATTGTTGATAAGTTGGGCCAGTTTTACTCTCGGCGTGACCTGGAGACAGTGACGATGGGAAAAAAAATCAATTAGTATGTTAGGAGGAAATTTCTTCTGTCCACACGGAAAATCAGTACCCTTCTACTAGGCTGAGATAAAAATAAGAATTCAGATCCATATGTTGTGAACAAATAGGTGAAAACGGCAAGAGGCTGTCAGCCTTGCCCGACTACCATGCTTCTGGGCTGCAGAACAGGGTGGCCGATCTCACTCACTTTTACTCAAGTAAAAAGGAATTGCCTACTCTCTGCCTCTATATGCACGACATGGATGCATAGGAGATTACCTTCTATGAGTTAAGCTATATACTTTTAAAACAATCTAGGACATGGGGCGCCTGGGTGGCTCAGTCGGTTAAGCGTCCGACTTCGGCTCAGGTCATGATCTCACAGTTCGTGAGTTTGAGCCCCGCGTCGGGCTCTGTGCTGACAGCTCAGAGCCTGGAGCCTGCTTCGGATTCTGTGTCTCCGTCTCTCTGTCTGTCCCCCACTCGCACATGTGGTCTTTCTCTCTCTAAAAACAAACAAACAAAAAAACCAAAAAAAAAAAAACACCCAACATTTAGAACAATCTAGGTCAGAGGGGCACCTGGGTGGCTCAGTCGGTTAAGTGTCCGACTTCGGCTCGGGTCACGATCTCACCGTTTGTGAGTTTGAGCCCTGTGTCAGGCTCTGGGCTGACAGCTCAGAGACTGGAGCCTGCTTCAGATTCTGTGTCTCTCTACCCCTCTTCTGTTTGCTCCCTTTCTCAAAAATAAACATTAAAAATATTTTAAAAATATATTAAAAAAAAAACAATCTAGAACAGGAAAGATCAGCAGTCTACACAGACTCCCTTAAGAACCAGAATAGGTAACTAAGACAAGGCTTGTAAGCTTTCACTGTCAGAAGGAAGGTATCTTAGTCACAGAATCAAGTAATGACAGCTATGTTCATGGAATACCTGCAACATACCAGGCATATGCTTGTATGTTCTATGCACAGGTTTCAGTAATCTTTGCGTGACGACTAATGGTTAAAGTACTCTTTTTATCACTCCCATTTTACCGATAAGGTAGTCAAGGCTTAAGCTGATCGAGTGATTTTTCCAAGGTCACACAGCTAGTGAATTACGGAGCCAAAATCACCATTCAGATACACGTGGATCAGATTTCATGATGTGAACAGGAACTCAAGTGGTTTGTCACCAGGCTGCTTATCGGAATCACCTATGGGGTTGAAACACAAATGCCTTTGTTCGGAAGAAAGAACCATCGCATTGAGTTAGCATACACAGAGAAAGGAGAGGTACTAACACTAAGCTGGTCTCCAAGATTCGAGCCCCCGGTGTACATTCACTGTATAATCCCTCCTCTCGAGTATGGATGGGGCCTGGGAATATGAGAGGATAGGGCACCGCGTGATTAATGTACGTATCAATGGCGATGACACTATCATTCCTCTGTCGCTTTTTTGTAAGACTCTGTCTTACAGTTTGAACGAGAGTTTCGTCCGCTGGCCTTGAAGAAGCCAACAGCCACAGTGTTGCGGGGGGGGGGTGGGGGGGGGTCGAATGGTCCTCTACTGACCACGATTAAGAAAAGGGGAGGGGCACCTGGGTGGCTCAGTCGGTTAAGCGGCAGACTTCAGCTCAGGTCACGATCTCACGGTCCGTGAGTTCGAGCCCCACGTCGGGCTCTGGGCTGATGGCTCAGAGCCTGGAGCCTGCTTCCGGTTCTGTGTCTCCCTCTCTCTCTGCCCCTCCCCCGCTCATGCTCTGTCTCTCTCTGTCTCAAAAATAAATAAAACGTTAAAAAAAAAATTAAAAAAAAAAAAAAGAAAAGGGGAACTTGGGGCGCCTGGGTGGCTCAGTCGGTTAAGCATCCGATTTCAGCTCAGGTCATGATCTCACGGTTCGTGAGTTCAAGTCCCGCATCGGGTTCTGCGCTGACAGCTCAGAGCCTGGAGCCTGCTTTGGATCCTGTGTCTCCCTCTCTCTCTGCCCCTGCCCTGCTCACGCTGCCTCTCTCTCTGTGTGTCAAATATAAACATACATTAAAAAGAAAAAGAAAAGGGAACTCACTCTTATAACCTCACAGAACTGATTTTTCCACAATCACATGAGTTTGGAGAGGACCCTAAGTTCCAGAAAGGGACCCAGCCCCGTCAACATATGGTTTGCAGTCTCATGACACCCTAAATTGGAGGACCTAGTTCAGCTGTGCTCAGAGTCCCGACTCACAAACACTGTGAAATAGTGTCGTTTTAAGGTACTAAGTTTGTATACAGTTTGTTATGCAGCAACGGGTAATACGGTTACCCAGGAAAAACCCCCCTGTGCCCATTAAAGCATTGCCCAGGGAGGAGACTGCCTTCATCCAAAAAGGCTACGGTAAACTGTGATTCTACTGTGACGTTGACCTCATAAGCAATGCAGCTATTTTGCTACACCCCTTCTTTTAATTCCATGCTAACCACGCAGACTTCCGAATTTCATTTGACTTCTCGGATAGGTATACCTAAACTATGTGTGAACTAAAGGACGGGGCGGTTTTGGTCCTTTGCCAGTGTCGTGTAATGTGACAAAGGAAATAATCGGCATTCTGGTGTAGACCTTGCTGTCCGTGACCTTGATTCGTGTCAGTCTACCGATGAGAGAGCAACCACTCTGGGTGCTAGTCGGTCAGGTTTGTGAAGCAGTTTCCCCCTGAAAGAGCGCTGAGCATCATCAAGGTATTCATTTGACAAAAGTCAGCCAAGCCACTAACCTTAAGGAAAACAGCAAGTGCAGACGGAGACACGAAGAAAGAAAATGACGTGTGTAACATTCACTATTTGTAGATTGGGCCAAATGTAAAGCGTCTGTCTGTTCTCTTTCTTTTTTTTCTTAACATTTTTTAAAATGTTTACTTATTTTTGAGAGAGAGAGAGCGAGCGAGCGAGCATGGGAGGGACAGAGAGAGAGGGAGATACAAAATCCGAGGCACAGAGCCCAACGTGGGGCTCAAACTCTTGAACCGAGAGATCATGACCCGAGTTGAAGTCGGACGCTGGACTGACTGAGCCCCCAGGCGCCCCTGTTTTCTTTCTTTTAGGACACACATCTTTGCAGCATGTCATTCACAAGTGTGATATTCACTATGTTCGATCTGGGATTTCCTTGCTGGTAACGTCACGTCGGTGAGCACCGCGCACGGGAATCCTGGCTCCCACTTGTTCCAACGGGCGTCATAACGGAGGCGTTCTGGTGCCGGCGTCCTCCATTTGTCCTCTACTGCAGTCTCACCTGGCAAGCCGCAGGAAGCAGTACAACAGCTAATTTCTAGATAAGTGTATCTCAGGACACCATACAAAAATCAGCTGCGGGTTTGGACTGCCAGATTGAATTTTCTAAACATAATAGCTTAGTTGTAGCAGGAATAGAGTAGATATTTCTTCTCTGATGCATTTCTATCCACTGATACTGGAGATGGGCAGTTAAAGGAATGGGGCCTATTATTACCATCTTCCCGCAAGCACCGATTTATCACAGCCTCACACATTTTGCTGCCTATCTCCAGCTCAGTTACCAGGATGTTTGCGAAATGTCCCTAAAGGAAAAGGGAGGCGGCGCTTGAGCGAGGGTGACTCGGCTGTATTTTCTCCCAAGTATCGGTTGGTAGCAAGGTCTACAAATATGAAATCGAGGACTGTGCTGTTGGTATGAAAATGCAGTTGCTGTCTCGGGCAATTATAGTTTATTCAGGGAGCATCTGATCTGGATCAATCCTCACGGCAGTTAGAATCTGGTCGAAGGGACAGAAATAACAAGCCAGTTGCCAAAAACAACGTGATAAATTCTTCGGCAGGACAAGTAGTAGCGAGAGTAGAAAAACAGGAATCGCTTACACTTGCAAGATTCTTCCCAGATTTACCTTAATAACTCCTGGGGAAGAAGTGATTGACCCCCAGGTTACCTATGAGGAAATTGAGGAAAGGTTCAGAGAGAGTAGCTGACAGGCTAAACACCACTTGCAACGCATTAACTCAAACCAGATCTTCCAATGCCAAAACCAAGGCGGCTTCATCACTTCTCAAAGCAGGGATTTTCTCTAGAGACAATGTATTTATCAGGCAGATGGGGGCTCATATGAATGAGTGAATATCAGGAGGGGGGATCGGTGATAAAAAAGAAGGGCAAGGTGGAAATCTCATAGTGAAAGGCATCCTACTGTCGGGGCGGAAGCCAAACAATGAGCTAGTAGGGACAGAAGCCGGACGTTGAGCCAAGCCAGCAGAACTGGTAACAAAGGGGCCCTAGTGAAGTCCCGCATACCCTCCCACTTTCATTGCACACCCCTGTGCACAACTAAAGAGCCTCCTTTTTTAATCACTTGAACAGGAGAAATGCATATGGCTAAGTAGAGATAAGGTTCACGGAGTTTGGAGAGTGGTAAGTATTTCTCATCCTGGTCATTTTCGCAAACAGACGGGAGTTTACAAAACATAGATGGGACACATCTCTTTTTTTTTTTTTATTAAAAAAAAAATTTCTGAGCGAAAGAGAGAGACACAGAGACAGAGAGACAGAGGATCTGAAGCGGGCTCCACACTGACAGACGAGAGCCCGATTTGGGGCTTGAACTCACGAACTGCGAGATCATGACCTGAGCTGAAGTCAGACACTCAACCGACTGAGCCATCCAGGTGCCCCACACATCTCTCTTTGACCGGTACTATTATGTCTATAACATGGGTGCTACCATACATCTCCCAGACACCCAAAGGAGCTGAGGAATTGCGTTTGTGCCCCATCTGCTAGCCTGCTTAGCGACCCCACTGTGGGAAAGGGTCAAGGGTCAAGAAACGGGGCAGAGCCTCTCCGTTGCTATATCCAACCTCCCTCCTTGCTATGCCTTCATATGGCGGGGTGGAGAGGACAGAGCGTCTTAGAGACGGTTCCAGGGGACAGACTTTAGCTACTCACATGGGACTTGGAGGTGGAGCCAATCTCCTGTTTGCCCCAGAGTTAGGAGCAAGTAAGCGCATGCTGCTGATGGGTTTTCCCATTCTTCCTTCCTTGTTTTTTTCTTCTTCTATGAAACTCATCTTCTAGATCAAGGGTAATGCAAGAGAAAAGAAGGTATACACAATCAGCTTTCCTCTGTATTTTCTATCTATACAGAGGGATGCAGAATCCTCAGACTAATCACAGCCACTCATGAAACCGGCAGCGTTGTTAAGAAATGTCAAGTTTCTGTGGAAGAAACTAGTTTTCAGCAGTACCTTCTCATGCTAGGCATTGCTCATGGTATCCCTATGGTCCATAAAAAGTCATATGCAATGCATTAGTTGCACTGGTTTCGCATCTACACTGAAGAAACACATCAACAATAGCTCAGAAATAAATCAAGGAAGAAAAGCAGAATACTACAGTCTCCTTGATAGCAAGATCGCAACCTATGACACGGGAAAGAAGGGTAAACAGCAGGAAGTCGTATTAGATAGGCTCTTAATAGAGAAGAGTTGATACACTCAAAAAAGTATCATTAAAATCACTTCAGGGGCGCCTGGATGGCTCAGTTGGTTAAGCGTCCGACTTCGGCTTAGGTCATGATCTCACAGTTTGGGAGTTCAAGCCCCGCGTCAGGCTCTGTGCTGACAGCTTGCTCAGAGCCTGGAGGCCGCTCCGGAATCGGTCTTCCTTTCTCTCTGCCCCTCCCCGCTCACACTCTGTCTCTGTCTCTCTCAAAAATAAACAAACATAAAAAAAAATTTTTTTTTTAAATCAAACCACTTCAATTCGTGGGACTGGGAAAACCTTGAGAAAGAATGCAGTAGTAAGGGGAGGGAGCAACGATCAGAACTTGAAAAGAGAAAGTGTCGTATAATTGCTGAGGGAGGCAAAGGGACCTTGGGTTTTGCATATACGAATTCAAGGTGACTCCTGGCAGGGGATGCCTGGGGGAATTAATACATTAACTCTCCTCTTCTCCTCAGATCTATCAGAGCCGTCCAGTGGACCAATCCAGCAGGAACCCACCAAATATTGGACTCCACTGATGCAGTCAATACGAATCAGTCTCCTGAGGCACAGACCAATAGAGAAGGGCTAAGACTGGATCAGCATCTAAACCAGAAACCAAGGATTCTTATCCACTACAGTGAAAGGGTACTAAATCCTAGTAGTTATCTTCTTTTTTGGATGCCTTCCACACCCCCCCACCGCTGCACATCTAAGCCCTTATCCTCATTTAAGATCCAGTTCAGGGGCGCCTGAGTGCCTCAGTCAGTTGGGCGTCCAACTTCGTCTCAGGTCATGATCTCACGGTTCAGGAGTCGAGTCCCATGTCAGGGTCTGTGCTCACAGCTCAGAGCCTGGAGCCTGTTTCAGATTTCTCTGTCTCTCCCTCCCTCTCTCCCTCCCTCTCTGTCAAAAATAAATAAACATTGAAAATTTTTTTTTCTTAAAGATCAAGTTCAAATTCCCGTATCCCACAAGGCCTTTCATGAAAAACAACTAGCCTCCCATGGTGTTGTATCCTTCATACAGCTCATTTGCCTCTTCTAAGTTAATTCCTTTTATTGTTATTTTTGACCACATCCGTTCTCACTCACCAGACTCTGAGCCTCTGGAGGACAGAGTCTGCGCATTTGACAATTCTCTATGTGTTCTCTATTTGCTCCGTGTAAGGCCTTATGGCTAGTAAGTATGCAATGCCACAGGTCTTCAACGCCAAGAGCCAAGTATGCAAGTACCAAAAAGATAGTAGTTTTCATTGCAGAGCAGTGTTTAAATGCTTCTGCTACTTCCTAGCCCTGCGACCTGCATTTGAAACTACATTTCGTCATGTATAAAAATAAAGTAACAATAATATGTTTTACATAGTCATTACACACGAAAATATATTATAAAAATGAGAGTGGGGTAAATGCTTAACACTTTGTAATTACTACTTTTATTATGAAAGAAAGGAAAAAAGAAAACGAAGGAAGGAAGGAAGGAAGGAAGGAAGGAAGGAAGGAAGAAATATCTTCTTTTAAGGTCTTCTTGCCAGAAGGATTTTGAAACATTTTTTTCCAAATATTGCCCTGAGGGAGCTTTTAGCAATAAACCATTTTTAATCATTAAAATATGGACTTTGCTTTAATAAGGCTAACCTATTTGTATCATATGATATTTGGAGAGGATTGCAGTTCACGGGCAAATATTTGGAAGGTTTCACAGATGACTGCGGGGCTATTGTCTGAATGTGTTCTCCCCAAAATTCATGTGCTATAATCTTACCACCCAACGTGAGAGTATTAGGGGGTGGGGCATTTGGGAGGTGCTTAGGTCATGAGGGTGGAGCCATCGTGAATGACATCAGCGCTCTTCTAAAAGACCCCCCGCAGAGCCTCCCAGCCCCCTTCTACGTAGAAGGACAGGGCAGGAAGGCACTGGCTCCGAACCGGGCAGCCCTCACCAGACTGATGCCTTGATCTGAATGACTTCCCAGGCTCTAGAGCTCTGGAAAATAAATGTCTGTTGTTTACGAGCTACCAAGGCTGTGGTATTTGGTTACAGCGGCCTGAATGGACTAAGACATGAGGCTTAGGAAACGTTACTTTAAAAATGGCCTCAACCCAACGCTATTAATTTTGCACTTTGGAGTTTGGGACAAGATGGATTCACGGCACAAAAGGGCAGCGCTTGGATCCGTTTGGAATGCCAACGGCCAGCAGCAGCCTGGAGCCTTCACCTTAGCTTGGAGAAGATCTCCAAGGGTTTCGTACAAATTGTAACGATGAAAGGAGAGTTCAGGTTCGATGACTGTTCGGTGCCAGGTTGCCCTGCAGAGACCGCCAGTGAGGTCCAAATCACATACTGGAGGTGCAGCACGTGGCCTTCTGATCATTTGTCTGTCCCTAATGATGTGACCAGCTTTTATCAGGGAGCAATTTTTCCTTAGAGTCAGTTGTGATTGCTTGAAATCAAACTCTCATTTGCATGTGATCATGCCAATGTATTCCACTTTCTGTTGGCCATGAATCATAGTAATGCTGGAAGTTTTGTTCTTACCGCGGTCTTCGTTTGCAGCTTCTGACCGCCTGTATAATGGGTAAGTCATGCCCTTTCAGGGAGAATCTGTGACCCACCATGTCTTTGAGAATCAAAAGCAACAATAAGCGTCAATCCTCCTCCTAGTTTCCTATCATCTCCTT
The DNA here is from genome assembly GCF_046562875.1 of Panthera onca. NCBI lineage: Eukaryota > Metazoa > Chordata > Mammalia > Carnivora > Felidae > Panthera > Panthera onca. The sequence continues at coordinate 10,715,293 of NC_138357.1, read as the reverse complement.
GGCCAAATTCCTGTGACATAAGCTGGTGTGATTCAACCCGTCATAGAAGCCATCTAGTCCCCACAGAGACCCTTCCTAAGAGCTTATACATGTAGATCACGGTTGTATTCTTTGGGAAAGGGTGCTCTGCATCTCCAAGGGCAAGTTCCAAACCTGGAAGTTCTACGTGGAGGGATTTAGTTTTGCCTGCTGAAGTATACACAAACCCCTCCGTGCCCAAACATATCTACCAGGTTCAAAAGTTTAAGAAATACCAAATCTGCTGGTGGAAGCTCGTTTGTTTGAACTTTATATTACATCCCACAACCTGTGTCCCTCATAAAACCAGCGCATCAGGGCACAGTCGACAACAAGAACTTGGCCATCTGCTCGATCTCTCCTTTACTTGAGAAGAATGCGTGTAATAGACACACGTTATCCCCTCATTTCCACTTCCACGCTTCAGCAGGACAGAGCTGTGGTTTGCTTCTACAGCGACAGCATGATTCCCTTCCCTCCTGTGCACATCTGTTTAACAAAGTGCAGCCTAAGGACTCTGACCTCTCATAGCTGCAGACCCTACGAAACGGACACTATGATACGATCCACGCCAAGATAATGCTACAGACTAAGAAATCCAATGACTTCCTTCAGGAGTTATCGATTCCACAGTGATTATGGACCGAGGTTTGGAATGTCACTCCCTTGGCTCTTACCATAGTGTTAGGCTTCCTACCTTTGGAGACCAGCAGCATTGAAGCGAGGCCCACAGAACTATGTGCCTGTAGACACGGCTACCGGTATGGCTCGTACTCTAACTCCTATTTGTGACATCACCATGCAACGGATCCACCCGCCTTACCATTCCCGACGGCCTGAGAGGAGGAAACCACTGTTAACACCGAATATTCACCTCAGAAGAAAAGACCATCAGAGGTGAACTAGCCTACGTCACTGTTCAGGTTTTTTGGAGTCTATTTATCCTAGGGTATCTTATCATCCAGACGTCACCCCACATACAATTCTGCATATCCTCAAATCTACCTTATTCTCACATTCCTCTGCGACTACTAGGGACTCACTGGTTCCACTGCATCATTCAGATTGTCTCCCATGTCAGCTTGTTCCCAAATTGACCAATAGATTCAAAAAACCAAACAGAAACCCAGTTGGCTTTTTTTTTGGTAGAATTTGACAAGCTAATTATACAGTGCCTGTTGAAATGCACAAGATCTAGAATAACCAAAACGATAGGGAAAACAAAGAAGAAAACTGAATGACTCATACTGTCCAATCTCTCGATCTATTTCAAAAACTACGGTAATCCAAGCAGTATAGTGTTGGCATGAAGACAGATGTACAGGTCAATGTAACGGGAGAGAGGTTTTAGATAAAGAACTACACATATATGGTCAGTTTGTTTTTTAAAAAGATGCTAAGATAATTAATAGGGAAAGGCTTTTTTCCCCCCAAAACTAGTTGGAAAATTAGATATTTGTATGCAAATATTTAAAAATATATGTGTATAGATAAATAGAATATTGATATATATATAGGCATATATAATATTAATGTATATACATATACCCCAAGCCATACATAAAAATGAAATCAGATTGTATCACTGGCCCAAATATAAGAATTAAAACTACCAAACTTCTAGGGAAAATATAGACTAAAACTCTTTGTGATCTTGTATAGGAAAAACATTCCTTAAAAGGATATACAAAGTAACAAACATTTTTAAATGATACATTGGATTTCACCTAAATTAAAAACTTCTTAATCAGAAGAACCTGTTAAAAACGAACAGGCAAATCACAGACAGGGAACAACTCAAATGTTGACCAACTAAGGAATATGTAAACCAGTTGTGTATTCCATTGTATGGAATACAGTTCAGAAATGAAAAGGAATGAATGAAATACTGATCTATGTAGCCAGATGGATGAATCTCAAAAGCAATATTCGTCAAACAGAAAACTCTAACCACGGTATGATTTCATTTACATGAAACTGAAGACAAAGCGAAACTATAGTGGCAGAAGGGAGACCTAAGATTACCGGAGCCTGGAATTGGTAGGAAGGGAATGACTGCAGAAAGTCAGGAGGGAGCTGGAGATAACAGAAATATGTCGTTATTATGGTGATGGTCAAGTGGACTGTAGACACTCGTCAAAACTCACCGAATTGTACAGTGAAAATTGGTGGACTCATTTTATGGAAATTTGTATCTCAATGAAACGGATTAAAATATACTTGACGAAAAAGATATGTATGTGTACTTACATGTATATTGATATATACGTGTATTACTTTGTGTGTATGTAAAATTGATACTTAATAAAGATAAATGTTGGCTGTGTAGCCTTTCCTACGTATCATTGGGTATTAACTGCTATTAAGCAACACAATAAATACCACTGGAATGAGTAAATCAGTACTGTTAATTATAATAACAATTTTGTAAATCTTTATTTTTTTGACAGAGAGAGAGAGAGAGACAGAGTGTCAGTGGGGGACGGGCAGAGAGAGAGGGAGACATAGAATCCAAAGCAGGGTCCAGGCTCTGAGCTGTCAGCACGGAGCCCGACGCGGGGCTCAAAGTCATGAACCAGGATACCGTGACGTGAGCTGAAGTCGGACGCTTAACCCACCAAGCCACCCGGGTGCCCCATAATAAAAAGTTTTAAAATTAGAAGTAAATATTCACAAAAGAAAGCCGCAGTTTACCTGAGTGTACCTGTTGATTGGCCAATTACCAGTGTACCTGAGTGATTACCTTGAGAATCGCTCTAGATACAGGAGTTCTGTGCTTGCAAAACGGATGATTAAAATATCAATTAGCTCAGAACCCCAGAAGACCCACGCAGCAAATATTGTCAAGTATTGGAGAAGGAAAATCAGGTTAAAAGCCTTTTTTTTTCTTTAACATAACAGATCTTTCCTATTTTTATTTTCCATTTTATTTATTTTGGAGAGAGAGAGAGAGAGAGAGAGAGAGAGAGAGAGAGAGAAAGTGCAAAAAGGGCAAGCAGGGGAGAGGGGCAAAAGGAGAAAGAGAGAGAATCCTCAGCAGGCTCCGTGGCCAGTGTGAGGCCTAATGTCTCTGGCTGGTTGCCTAGCAGGTCCCGATTCCCAGGTGTCAGGCTTAACTTCTAGCCACTGAAGGCACAAGTTGCATGAGCAGAGTGGTTAAGGTCTTTTTTTTTTTTTTTAAATATTTTGGTATTTATTTTGCCAGAGCACAAAGCAGGGAAAGGGCAGAGCGAGACGGAGAGAGAGAATCCCAAGCAGGCTCCGCACTGTCAGTGAGGAAGGAGCCCGACGCGGCGCTCGATCCTACTACCCTGGGATCACGACCTGAGCCGAAATCGAGAGTCACAGGCTCAACCGACTGAGCCACCCAGCTGCCACTGAAAGCCTTTCAATCATCACCCCCACATGTGCATGGCATTATTTTGCTTCACTTGAGCGACCACCTCGGACTAACCAATTCTAATACTTCTAATCACTAAGCAAGGATCTCAGCAGCGCCTGCCTGTCGTAGAATGAAACGTCTGCTTATTCTTAGTCCCTAAAGAAATCTTGTAGCTCACCAAGACTCTGCCACATGGAAAACTGTGAAGCCAGCTGCCTTGAGGGCTCTGCGGAATACGTCGGGCTAAAAGACATAAATAATAAAACACCGAATCGATGGTTATCCTCAGTCCTATAGAGTGAGACCAAGTTCACCAAGCCATATACTGTGGACGAAGAAATGTCATCGACGGAAGAATCCGCAGCCTCGTGCTCTTCGTCCAGCAGCACCTCTTTTTCCCAGTCCTGTTCCTTTCTGCCGCTCTAGGTAAGCTCGTCATGTAAAAGGCAGCGCTTCCTCCTATTCGCAAAACAACCTGCTAGACCATCTAACCAGACTCCCGCTTGACACTCACCCAAGGTGAAGTGTCCGTGGCCACCAATTTCACAGTTAGTTCCTTCTCTTATATAATTCTTAGCCCTGCCCCTGCAACGCGGTATGAGGTGTCATGAACTCCGTCCTGACTTTGACTCTCCTCTACTATACGCCGCATCCCACCCCCCCGGGGCTGCAACCTTGGGGCACCGCGGGTAGGATTATACCCAACCCAACTATTTATCGCCAAGGCACAGAGTTAGACCAACTCTCACGTGGTCTTTGTAACTCGGTCTCCGCCAACGATGGCTTTAATTATCAGGGTGAGAAAACACTGCGCATGGTCTTCTTGAGGTATTCGACCAGGCTTAGAAGTAACAACCGTTCGGCAATCTCCAAAGTGTCTTCAACTAGTAAGCAGTGGAGTGGTTCAGCAGTTTTAACTCATGGTGAAAGAAAGGCATGGGATTTCTTCCCAAAGAGGATTTGAAACTTTTTGTCCATTTGAGAAGCAGATACAGGTTCTCTGAGAACAAACTGAAATACCCAGCTCCATGTAATAATTTAAAAAGTCCAAATATGAAATAAAGTTACAGCTCCTGTCCACCCCTCGAAGTCAGTGAAAGGGGTACACTGCTTTCCCCACTTGTCTATGCCTCCTCCCCAACCTGTTAGTTAAGGTTTACATTCCAAATGGGATTGGAGCAGGGTGAGGGAGGAGAGATGAGGCGGTAGGAATATCACTGCATGACTAACACCAACCCGGTGATCGTACGTCTCCCAATCTCTGTACTTGAGGTTGCCTTTCTGGCAGTGTGATTCCACGGGTTGTTCGGGCATGCCGCATTTCTGAAGATCCTTATCTGCAGTTTTCTTTATGAGGACCGTGTCCATCAGAGTCCCACAGGATACAGATGGCAACCTCAAATCCAGATAATCTGAAGAAGGTTTACTTTAGAAAGGACTGTTTACAGCACTGTAGGTGGAAGAGAGGCTGACCATAAAGAAAAAGTGAAGTACCCCGGGGCTAGTGACAGTGGGAGTGATCTCTAGGACTCAACAGATGCGGGGGGCGGTCACCAATATCCAGGAGGAGAGAACCATGCAGAAAAGGTCAAGATAATAGGAACAGAGAACTTCGGTAAAGGGATATGACAGGTTGAGGAGCCTCAAAGGCAACAAATATCCTGATCTAAACTCCTTACCTCAGATCTCCAGCTGTGGATCCCCACTGGGACACCCAACTGGAAGCCAAGGGCAAAAGGGAGCCCTGGATGTAGTACATGAAGGTCCGCCTTCCAGGGCAAAATGTAAATGTAGAAAGGTGGAGAGAGGATTTTGAAAAGCAGGTAGATAGTAGCCAGAACTGGACCTTCCCCAATGCTGTCGTTAGCCCCTAGGCATCCTGTACTATCTATAATTTCTCTCTGCGAAACTGTTACTATTATAGATGTCCCTATTGGTTAGAACCAAAGATAATACGGGGATGACCCTTCAAGTCTACCAAAAGTCCTAATGGATCCTCACAACAAGCTCAGGACATATAAAGAGCCCTATAAAACGCCTTTATTTTGGCTCACCAATGGAGAGCCAACTTGTCTCACGCCCTTTAGGTTTCTCTGGTGTTCATGAGAATTACACCAGGCTGTAAGGGACACAAATGAAGACATTCACGGGGTCCTCTTAAAAGTATCCCTTCCACAGACTTCAGGCGAGGGGCAAGCACCGCTCGCCTCTATTTCTACTTGAGTGTCAAGAAGGCCACAGGCGACCTCAGGCTCATACTGTCAAAGCTTGGTGTCCTCAGATGAAAGAGACCATTAATTTAGTTTTCTCTGGAAGAAAGATGCTGGTGTGGGCTCTGATTGTCCCCATTGGAGATACGCACTCATTACTGAACAGTAACCAGAGACAGCAGTACTATGATTGGTCTAATCTGGGTGATGCCATCGTCTGTAGCTGGAGTTGAGGATTCATATGGTTGAAAGCCCTCGGAGTCCCACACGGATCCAGAGATCAGGTTCCCAAAGGAACCAGAGACAGAAGGACGGTAAAACCTGTTCATTAGACAAAACTGTAGCTATTATAGATTGCATAGTATGAAAACAGAATCTTAGACATGAACTTTAGAGAAGTCCGAGAACAATAAAAATTCTACACAGAATTCTGAAGAGATGACACCTAATATGTGATCCTACTTGATGTGGGAGGTTTCAAGGGCGTACATAACTGAAATGCACGGTCAAGGACAAGCTTAGTACAGACCAGAAACGACAAGAGATGATTTACTGAAGGTCCTGGAAAAAGGCACTGCTTTAACACCTTAATCACAAAACCCCTGTGGTTCTCACAATTGCACTTGACAATAGACTTTGGCACTTGCAAAAATTGACTTAGAAGACAAAAACACCTTGTTACTTTCTTACAGAGAAGTGTTTTTCAAATTTTAGTCCTCCTAATCACCACTTGAGGGACAGGTTACAGAAATTCAGAATCTTTCGCCTTCCTCCCAGAAATTCAGACATAGTCAATATAGGATGAGCCCAGGAATCAGCATGTTAAATAAGCGTAAGGTGACTTTAAACTGGAAAAAATAAAATAAAAACAAAAATAGCAAAGATATTTTTACGTTATTTGCCCTTGGATAAAAAGCCACATTTTTAGAGTTGCAACTTACTTGTACTGCACCTCCCTGACTTTTCTCTTTGTGTAACCCAGTTTACGAATCACCTTCACAGCCCATCTTCGCCAAAAGCGATCCAGAATCTCCTTGAACGCGGGTAATGGGAAACTCATTACTTTTAAAAGCAGTTTATCGAAGAGCTTGAATTCATGTATTCAATCTTGACTGTATGGGGTTTGTTAGAATTTTCTTTTCTAGTTTCTACATAAGATAGAGGGTTGGATTTGCGAGGAGGGCTGGATTTTTGGCCAAGATCATTCTGTTCTAGGGAAGACTGACCCTGGGTACACAGAAAGCACTTAAATAAATACACTCTGGGGTCTAAGTTCACTCATTGGCGTGTGGATATCCAACTGAACAACTATTTCATTGTTTCAAACATTTCTGAAAAGATGATTCCCCATCGGATGGAGTTGACATTACTGTCTGAATTCAACTGATCATAGATGTGTCAATTTATTTCCAGACTCTAAATTTTTTTCCATTAATCAACATGTTAAACCTTATACCAGTACCATACTGTGTCGAAAAATGTAGCTTTATAGTTAAATTTGGGGACAGGAAAGTGTGAGTAATCTTTGTTCTTTTTAAGACTACTCTGGCTATTCTAGGTTCCATGAATTCCCACAGGAATTTTAAGATAAGCTGGTCCATATCTCCGAAAAAGGCAGCTGGGATAAGATTGGGTTGCAATAACTCTGGAGATCAATTTGGGGAGTATTTTGATCCATGAACATGGGGTCACTTTTCATTTATTTAGGTTATTATTTAATTTCTTTCAACACTATTCTGTGATTTTCGGGGTATAAGTTTTGGACTTCTTTCAATTTATTCCTATGCATTTGATTCTTTTTCACACTTCTGTAAATTGAACTAATTTATTAATTTTACTTTTGATTCTTCATTGCTAGTGTATAGAAATACTGTGGCTTTTTGTACTTTGATTTGTATCCTGCACCCTTGCTGAACTTGTTTATTAGTTCTAACACCTTTTTGTGAACTCCAAGTATTTTCTTTTTTTTTTTTTAATGTTTTTTTTTTTTTTAATGTTTATTTATTTTTGAGACAGAGACAGAGAGACACAGAGCGTGAGAGGCAGAGGGGCAGAGAGAGAGGGAGTCACAGAATCCGCAGCAGGCTCCAGGCTCTGAGCTGTCAGCACAGAGCCTGATGCAGGGCTCAAACTCACGGACTGTGAGATCATGACCTGAGCTGAAGTCGGACGCTGAACCGACTGAGCCACCCAGGCGTCCCTCCAAGTATCTTCTACATACAACTCATGTCATCCTGAAATGGAGATACCTTGATTTAATCCTTTCTGTGATATAATAAAATAAATATTTGGCCTTTGTCCCAGTTCCTGGCACAGAGCTCCTAAAACCTTTGGAATCTTTGGAGTGAAGTGTCTTTTATATGACTGGTGGCTGAGGGCCCCTAGATAGCTTCAGGATGGAGGCTGTTTGCCACCAAGATCACACATGAGTAGATTAGAGACTTGCACATTCCAGCCCTTATCGCCAAGGAGGGGAGAAGGACTGGAAACTGAGTCAATCACCAATGGCCAATGACTTAATGATATCTATGTAATGAAACCCTCAAACAAGCCCTAAATCACGGAGTTCAGCAGCTTCTGGGTTGGTAAGCACGTGAAGATGCTGGGAGGGTGACACCCTCAGAGAGGGCCTGGAAGTTCTGTGCCCTTTGCCCACCACGTGCCCTATGCATCGTCACCACTCTGCTGTTCCGGAATTGTATCTTCCGTAATAAACCACCAATAGCAAGGAAAGCACTTTCCTGAGTTTTGAGGGCTGTTCCAGGAAATTACAGAATCCAAGGAGGGGTCCTGGGAAGCCCTTATTTATAGCTGGTCGTTCAGAAGTACAGGTAAGTAACCTGAGATATAACACTTGGGTCTGAAGTGGGGATCGTCTTCTGGGACTGAGCCCCTAATTTGCGGGGTCTACGCTAGCTCTGTGTTGATAGTGTCAGAATTGAATTGAATTACAGAACACTCCAGTCGGTGTCTGGAGATTGGTGGGGGGGGGGCGGCGAGGGGGGAGCGGGGAACATCACATATTTGGAGTGAGAAGTGTAGAGGGCAAAAACAGCTCAGACTTTTCAATCTGGATGCCTCTTATTCCTTTTTCTTGCCTGAATGCCTTAACTAGCACCACCAGGACAATGCTGAATAGAAGTTGTAAGAACATACATACATTTTTGTTTTGTTCATAATTTCAGGCGGGCCCAGAACCTTCCTGCCCGCTGCTCCTTCTCAGGCCACATCTCTCCTGCGAGAATTTGTTAGCATTACCAGCTGCATATCTTCCAGGAGCCAGCTCCAAGTTTCCTACTCACGACTCCCCAGTTCTTTCTATTTGTTTTTAAAGAGAGAGAGAGAGAGAGAGAGAGCGCGCGCATAAGTGAGGAAGGGGAGAGAGAGAAGTGGGGCTTGTGCTCAGAGCTCACCCGATGTGGGATTGAACTCACGAACTGTGAGATCATGACCTGAGCCAAAGTCATATGCTTAATACCTGAGCCACCCAGGCACCCAAGACTCCCCCATTTCTAAGAGTTTCCTGTTCCTATCCAAACTCCACTCACTGCCTATTCCATTATAGTTTCTAACCTTCATAGTATTTATTAATATTTGAAATTATTGTGTTTAGCTTATTCAATCACCTTTCCATACTCCATTGCTGGAATCCGAGATCAGTAAGAGCTGATACCTTCTCTAACTCAATACCGTGTCCCTCATGCTCACAACAGTGTCTGACACACGACAGGCATTCAATAAACATTTCTTAAGTGAATGAATGGATAAGCGAATCAGTGAATGAATGAATGAATCCGTCAACCAATCAATCAACATATCAGTATTTATTTGAAGCAGAGCTTTCCAACCAAAGCGGCACAGAATGCCAGGTGGTGTTCAAAAGGTTACAGGTGTATCTGATATGTTGATTCTGCCAGCAATGCCCTTCCCCATCCTAGAGTCCCGCCTCGTCCATTTCCCCAGTAAACTGTACAAACAATAGCTACGCATGCCATGATGTTAAAGTTTGTGAAACTAGCTAGAGATATATCCTCTAATGCTTTTTTTTTTTTTCTTGCATCATGGAATATGTGCCTTCACCTGCCCAGGTAGAAACCGTACAGAGGGTGAGTAGTGACTGCAGAAAAGGGGCCCAAATGGTCATTTCCGGGTAAGAAAGAACTTCACTGCAACAAATGCTCCATGCCTGTGAAGAGAAGAAAGTATGCGTTGGGGTGGGGGTGGGGGGATGGCCGTGTGTGCGTGTGCACGCTGCGAGCTGGTGTTCAAAACCATCCCTGCCTAAAAGCTGCGGAGCGATTTTAAGTTTTCAAGTGGGTAGCCCAATCACCTGCCGTCGACACTTCCTGTTTGTGAAACTACACGTAACATAGAAAGCCCCTAGAAAGCCCCGTCAGTCCCCCGGAGCATATTCTTTTCGGCAAATCACTGTTTCCACAAACGCTGAATGACAGCCACTGCCAAAGGAATTGCCTTTTCCTTGCTGATACGCGGCCACCCAAAGAAGTAACCACCTGCCGGACAGATGGCCCCGCATTAGCCGAGCCGTCCGGGCTGGAGAGGTCAGGGGTCACACTGGAAATAGTGCCTCCGAGGAAGAGTGAGCCAGGAAGCTGCAGGGGCATCACGCGGCAGGCCAAAGTCAAAGGCCACACAAAATGCCCGTAGGAGCACGAAGCAGACTCCCCAGTGTGAATTCTTTACGCTCAGGCTTCTGGCTGCGTGCGTTAGCAGAGCAGAGCAAACAACCATGTGTCTTTGGGTTTTCACTACCTACTTCGAGTCCTTTCTCTCTCCATCTGCACACTGAGGGCTTGGCATTGTCTGCGCTGCCCAGTTTGGCAACCCCAGGCTGCACGTGGCTATTGCGCACTGGAAATGGGGCCGGTCCAAACTGATACGGCCCTAAGTCTACAACACGCGCCAGGTTTTGAAGATACACACACCGCAATGTAAAATTTCTCATTCCATCTTTACCCTGATTACACTTGGGAATGGCAATGTTTTGGATGTATAATTAAAATTAATTGTATTTGGGGCACGTGGGTGGCTCAGTCGGTTAAGCATCCGCCTCCGGCTCAGGTCATGATCTCACAGTTCGTGGGCTCTCCAGCCCCGCGTCGGGCTCTGCGCTGATGGCACGGAACCCGCTTCGGATCCTCTGTCTCCCTCTCTCTTTGCCCCCTCCCCGCTCGTGTGCTCACGCTCGCCATCTGTCTCTCTCAAAAATAAAATAAAACATTAAAAAATCAATTGTATGCTTATTTTTATCTTTTTATGTGGCTACTGGAAAACATGAAATCATACAGGTGCATTATAACATATTTCTATTGGTGAGCAATTGACTAGGTGAACTCCAAAGCTTTTTTTCAGTTTCATGGTTGTTTTATGTAGCAAAAGAAAGAGTAGGGAGAGGGAGCAGTTGAAACTTACTCAGGTTTTACCATGATATGTAATGTGTATGTGTGTATATACATACTCTATTTCTGAAAGTATGACAAGGAGAAACTTCCAAAAATTCATAACTTGCTGTAATAATTCTTTGCTCATCATTGAAATGCACATAGTCAACTACAAAGTCAGTGTGTGACTAAGAAGCCAAGACGCTGGAAAGGAGGGACGGCCCAATTTCCCTGGAGCAGCTTCCAAAGGGAGATCCGAAGCCTAGCCTAGAGGAATGAACAAACCCCATCCTCTTCGTCTAGGCCCAGCCTTTATCACATATGCCTTTCCTGCTGCCAGAGCGCCTTTTCTTAAGTGTGATTCTCACTTTATCACTCACCGGCTGAAAAGCACTCAGTGATTCTTTATAATCCACAGGATACGTTGTTTACTGTGACACGAACACTTAACGTCCTGCCCTCTGCCTGTCCCAGATGCCGAACCCACGACCATTTCCTGCTTTGTGTACCGTGCTTCAGCCCACGCTTTATGCGTTTACAGAGCGAGCACTTTCCGAGTGGCTACACTCGGTTACATATCACGGATGCCACAGACACTGGTTTTACAATGGTGAAGAGGAAGAAACAAGATCCGTGTCCTCAAGGAGCCCAAGTTAGAGGTGGGGAGATAATATCAAACAAATAAACAAGCAAATGCTAGGAAGGACACAACAACAGGGGGACCCGATTTAGAAAAGGTAGTCGAAGACGGCCCCTCTAGAAATGCAACACGTAAGGTAAAACACGGAGGTTGAGAAGAGACAATGACCTGGAAGGAAAATTTTCCAAGCAGAACGGAACGTACACAAGTCCGGCGGCGGAAACGCGACCCAAAGCATCCCTTTCTTCGGGAAGTCTTCTCTGACCTTCTGAACCAGGTAAACTTCAACCGAACGCTCTACATGTTTAATGCGTCATCGCCATGCTCTCCAGTTTCCTCCATCATCGTCATTACTGCATTGTGCTCAAAGTATCTGTCCACTACCCGACAGCTCTGTGAAGGTACAGGATTTGTGTTTGTTCTCCTTCTTGGTTCTGCATGGCGACTAGCCCACTGTTTTATCCTTAATTCATAGTAAATACTTATGGGTCTTTTCCTAATACTGGGTTGGTATGTTATCTGACTCCTGTCTCAGAATTACTGAGGAAAATTAGATTCTATCATGTTCCTGATGACCACGGGAATGATTTGCCTGGCCAGGTTTGTCTGCAAGCAGCACGTGTGTTATTCTCAGTGGTATATCCTGCAAAGCTAAAACCATGGGGATCTAAAAAGGTAACCTGCGGATAGAGGCCAAGATTTGGAGGGGGAACAGGCAGTGGAGGGTTTGGGGACAAACAAAAAGCAAAGGATGAGGCTATTGGGAACTACGGGTTGGAGCTCGCGATGGAGGCAGCAGATTAAAGGAGAGTTGGCTTAGTACCCTGGGCAAGAGACAAGAAAACGGTTTTAAAATCCAAGAAGCAACAGCCGGCATGACACTGACACGTGGGCACGAACAGGAGGTGAGTGCACACTGACATTTTTGTCCCCTTTGGTACTAGTTACAAAGTCTTCTCTTGGGCATTTCTTCTCTTAGTAGACAGAATTTCTTTCTGCTTTGCTATCTTTCTCTCTTTTCTTTGCCCCCCACCCTGTCCCTCTGATGCCAGCTACTTTGAAACTCTAGGCGGCCTATTACTCTTTCTCAGCAAGAACTGCCTTCTCTCTTTGTTTAATGTGGGGATGACAGTGCCTTTGTGTTAGTAGATTTCACCATGATCTGTATCACATAATATAGTCACCACCGCTCACTAGGCTTAGTGGGACAGGGGAAGTGACCTACCGGGTGGGGGGTGGGGTGGAATAAAACAAAGGGGGAAAGGGATAAGAAAAAAAAAAAAAATCAAGAGATTAGAGGACCAGATAGGCTAAATCAGGGAGAACAGTTTTCTATCAAAATCCTGCCTTGGGGCGCCTGGGTGGCTCAGTCAGTTAAGGGTCTGACTTTGGCTCAGGTCATGATCTCATGGTTCGTGGGTTCGAGCCCCACATCGGGCTCCGTGCTGACAGCTCAGAACCTGGAGCCCGCTTTGGATTCCGTGTCTCCCTTTCTCTCTGCCCCTCCCCTGCTCGTGCTCTGTCTCACCTACCCACCCCCCCAAACTAAATAAACATTAAAAAACTAAAAATAAAAATCCTGCCTTCCCGTGGCAAATGGCATGGTGGTGCAAGCACGGGGGCTTCGATTACGTCCTTAAAGCATTTATTACAAGGCCTCTTACATAACACTCCCCTGACTCCAAAGCAGACTTTAGAGATAAGAAATCTCTCTGTATTTCCTAAAACATTGGGTTCTATAGGCCTTTGGCTCCTCGTCCATGACACCAGTCCCCATGGCCCTATTCCAGCTTTCTCTGTTGCCTTTTCTTTGGAAAGTAGCATATTCATGTGTTTCCTCGGGCCCACATTCAGGATAACTAGTCCATTTCCCTAATCTTGCCAATGAGGCAATTATATGTAGAGGGAATCACAAAATTGCCATGCCAAGGTAGACAAAAAAAAAATGTAGTTTTTCCATATATGATTTGACATTTATAATGAGCACTTCTACTACACGCGCGCGCACACACACACACGCGCGCACACACAATTATCTCCCTACTAAGTAGAATGAAAATGTCTCTAAGTAACAGTTTCTACTTCATGGCTCACACCAATATTCAGAGTTCATTTCTCCAGCCCCTGCTCCTCTCCAAGATGAATTTAGAAATTTAGGGAGGGAGATCATCTATAACACAGGGACTACAAAAATGTAAGCCTCATATTCTCATGCGCAGAGCTTTACATCGTCCTGCAGCCTCCCTGTTTACCCCCAACCACGATTCTTGTTTCCTTTAACATGTAGCACCTTGCTGTCCTCCAATTCCAAAACCTGGGACTTGTGTTTTTGTTGCCTGGCATCTTGATTCTCGGTGACCATTTCGACTTCAGTAACCGGTCTGCGTGTCTGTGCAGATGGCTCGGGCCCTGGAATTCGGGTTGGCGCTCTGGCAAGGAGATCTGCCCCGCGGCACTCAGCTCTAGGGCCGATCCACCCCCACTTCCTGGCCTTCTCTTCCAAACCCTCCAGGAAGCATCCTTACGTAGCTCTTTGATGCTCTGCAAGGAAATTGCATTCTACCTGCCTTCTCCATCAAAGGAGGCTGCAATTCCAAAGCATACAGCATCAGAAGGTTTTTTTCCGTTGCAACCACCCTCCCAATTAAGTCGGTGCCATCTAGAGAACAATGAATCCCCAGAGAAGCACATGGAGCTAAACTTCTCTGACTTTGGTATTCCCTTAAAATTATCCAGGTATTTCTGAATCACATCCTCTCCATGCCCGGATGTGGCAGTAAACACGTGGGGCAAAGACCCTGGTGACTAATCTCTGTTCAAATTCTCTCCTCTCCTTTTCTCCTAGAATTCCACAGGACGAGAGGGAACAGGCTTTGAGTTTCCCTTCTTTGTCATGTCCTTCTTGCCCTACCCCGACACACAGAAGACTTGAGAATCTAGTTTGGTGGGGCCGGATGACCCTTGATGATAAAGGTGGAGAAGAAGGGGTTCATAAAACACTTCTCTTTCTTAACGAACACTGGCTTTCAAGCTGACTGGCTTCCTGCTTTATTAGAATCTGAATCTCAAAACTTTCTTTCTCTTCCTATCTGTGCAACGATTCTAACCTCCTTCCCAAAACTTAAAAACAAACGTACGTCTTAGGATGAGCAGGAAGAAGGTCGTGTCACGGACAGGCTTCAACATACCATCTCTTTACTACGTGTTTGCACGGGTAAACCCTGCAGATGCCTTGACTGAGGACAAAGAGAGCGTCCTGGAATAAGCGTGTACTAGCTCACGAGAGCCGTGCACAACTCTTCCCACCTCTGTGTTTAATTAAGGCAACCTGGTAATCTGACGTCAACCGTGTCTGTGGCACGTATGCTACGGACATCAGTAAATGTTGCGCGACAAACCAAGGGGGGTTTACTGTGGGGTTCGTTTTGTTTCGTGCTTGCAGAACACCGTTAAACATTTAGCAGCACACCGCCGTATTGGGTAGCCTCAAAAACAAAAACCAAGTTTCCACCCAGAGAAAAGCTGTTGCCCACATGTGGGCCACCTACACATCAGGACGTCAGTAGTGCTGTCTCAGAAATGCAGTTGCGTCACATCTGCCTCAATACAGGCAGCGTATCAAGGGCAGTATGTCTGCACCGATCTTCGTGACAAATTGTGTTTCTATCATCTCAGAGAAGCCCAGATGTAGAGAGCGCTAAATGCTGACAATGGAAGACAATGGCCGCCATATATTTTTCCCGGATACGTCAGGCCATAGTTGATGTAATATTTTAAGGTCACTCGTGGTATATGGCTAATAGCCAATATTTTTAACAGAACTTTTAAACTGCTGTGTTTTTGTAGAATAAATAAAAATCCCTTCCTTTATACTTCATTTTTAATCTGTTTTTCCTGGGTTTTGTTTGTTTGTTTTTTTGTTTTTGTTTTTCCTGTTAAAACCGGAAACATCTTATGGATCGTAGCCATGGGGAATGATACGTTAACAGCAGATTCCTGCTAAGTCTTCCCAATTTACTAGAATGTGTACTTAACAAAGGTCAGTAGCAACAACAAGAAACAACATCGATCGAGGACCAAAATTAAGGACAAGATCACCTCAGAAAAGATAAATGGTTCACGTCTACTATACCTCCGTTGTCTGTACAATAAAGGCAGTGAGAGCCTTATTCTGGAAAACTGTTTTTATTTTACCTTGGTCTTGGAATCTAAATTATTTCGAGTATGTTTGATGTGTGAAACTGGAAAATGAGTTAGACAGAATAATAAGAAAAACGAACAAGCGAACATCACTTGAATGTGTGCTGTTCAACTTTCCTTCATACATGCGAATAGGGGAAGATTGTATAGAGCCAGCAGCACTGGTGTGATAAAGGGGACTTAAGGCATAGTTTTAGAGGGATGCGTCTGAACTCTTTATTTTTTTCTTAATTTTTTAGTGTTTAACTTATTTTTGAGACAGAGAGTGCAAGTGGAGAAGGGGCAGAGAGAGAGGGACACGGAATCTGAAGCAGGCTCCGGGCTCGGAGCTGTCAGCACAGGGCCCGACGCGGGGCTCAAGCTCACGGACCATGAGATCACGACCTGAGCGAAAGCCGGATGCCCAACCGACTGAGCCACCCAGGCGCCCCTGAATCCGAGCTTGTGCAGAAAACTTGCACCCCGCACGTCTCCCACATGATTCTGTGTGTGTGTGCATGTATGTGTATGCACGTGTGTTTTCAACTTTTCATAGGAAAATACATATTTCCCAAAACACACGAACATGAGCTATTCATATTAGGTCATAAAGGGATGACATTCTGAGCTGGATAATCGTGTGTTGTGTGAGGCTGTATAGCCACATTCCTGGCCCCCACCTACTAGATGGCCCTCTTGCGGTTGTTACAACCTAAACTGTCCCCGGACGTGGTTGGATATCCCGGGGCGGGGGGGGGGGGGGGAAGCCACGTCTGAACCAGTTGAGAACCACTGATTTAGGGAAAATGAAAAGAAACTCTTGTGTGGAGTGGAGTTTCCAGGTGGATTAAAGAACTAAAATGTCTCAAAAAGAGAATCATAATAATACTAGAAGATAGTATATTTGCATCATATTGGTTAAATTAGTGTGTGTGGGTGTGGTGCAACATGGGTGGCTTGGGGGTTGGGCGTCTGGCTCCTGATATCAGCTCAGGTCGTGATCTCTTTTGGTTGTGGGATCAAGCCCAGCGTTGGGCTCCAAGGTGAGCATGGAGACCGCTCGGGGTTCCCTCCCTGCCACTCACATGGGTGTGCTCTCTCCCTCTCTCGAAATGAATGAATGAATTAATAAAACATAGTGTGTGTTTTGGAGTTAACTAATTGAGGATGATGTCCTTAAGCAGGACAGGAAAGGCTGTAAGGGATTTGATCACATGGAAATTAAAAACTTTTTTAGGGTAAAAGATGCTGGAAGAAAAGCTAAAATATAAATCACAGAGTGCATAAAAATACTTGGGACATATTATAAATTCCCAAATAATCGACAAGGCTTGTTTTGTTCATAAAACAAATTACTGCTGAGAAAAGTGGAACCCTTATATTTGAGGCCTAATACAGCTTTCTCCTACTGTGGGTGCTTTCTCAATTCTTTATTTTAAAAAACAAAATACCATTGTGAGAACATACCAAATTGACAGACCTATTCAGTGCTAACTTTAACTAATTGTAGAGATCACCTGACATAATTTGCCAGAAATGAAAAGGAATAGAATAATTTGTTAGACAGTTATAAAAAACAAACTTTCAGAAATTACATTACGAAGCAAAAATGTGCTCTTATGATTTTTCTAATTCTTCTTTTCAATTTTCTTACATTCTACATACAAACTAAATTTCTTTTAGCTGCCTGTCTGTACCTATCATCCCATCTCTTTCTAAGGCCCTTGAACATGCTTTTCTCTTTGGAACACGATAGAAATCTTCCATAATACTTTCACCTGCCTCCTGTTCATCTCTTGGATCTCAATTTCACCATTGCTTCCTCTGTGAAACATTTCCTTACTTCACAGACTTAATTGCTTTCCTTTGATTATATGCTCTCATATCACTCGACGCTTCTTCACGGGACTTATTACAGTTGGAAGCCAACTATTTATTGGCCATCTGCTTTTAATAACAAAGCGATGCTGAGAGGGAGCCATAATAGGCATAGAAATTTGGACAACGGACTTTGGGAGAGAATGAAGAGCAGAGAGAAAAAGATACTTGACCTTCAAAAATGTACTTTATCAAAGGAGTTTCAAATAGCACCCCCCGGGGGGCACCTGGTCGTCTGACTCTGTTCCTGGGAACTGTCAAATTCAGAACTGTCTACATTTTGGGTGGCCAAATTTATAAATTGCTTTGTATACGTTTAGGAACCAAACAGTAATCAATTTCAAATTCTCCTACCACAGATATGTCCATAATCTATGCTCCAAGTCTGGTGAGGAACTAAGATAATCCTTAAATAAAATTTCTATACTCGGATGGTATATTTCAGTTGACACGGGCTCTATTTTCTGTCAAGCCAGTAATTAAGAGGTCAGAAAATCAGAAGAATGTACATGGCTATCATTAGTTTTGCCCTCAGAATGTTCTTAAATCACTCGTATTCCCTGTAGTCTTTAAGCCTTGTGCGTATCGCCAAGCAGTAATCCCTTCAAAGCGCAGAGCGGTGGAAGAATGACAACGCTTTGCATCCCCTCAGAAGTCAGAACAGAGCTGTGGATTAACACTGTATGTGAAGGAAACCTAGAATGAACCCGAGATGCCCGAAAAACCGCAAAATACGTTCACAAAGCAGCAGCAGCAGCTTTCCCCGAATACTGACTTCCAGCATTCTTGGGTAAGCTGTTGTTCTCATTAACACAGATACAGAACATAAAATGAAGAAGGCCAGGATCATCTTCTCAAATCTGGAAATCCGCTGTCAACAAAATTAAACTCCCAAAGACATTTCAATTAACATGTTGCTATTCCTTAATATTGGGACCCTTATTTAATTCAGTTCTTTATCTATATCCCTACCCAATAATTTATGGGCATTCCATTTTTCACATTTTTTCATTCTTTCATGTGTTCAAGATACGTCTATATCTATATCTATATCTATATCTATATCTATATCTATATCTTTAACTGCGAATAAAATCATGTTATCCTACGTCTTCGACCCCTTCATTACCAAAGGTCAAGGTGAAGTTGGGGCCCACACAACTGGAATAACACCTCACCTCTCTAGATAGCCTCAATCCCATCAACGCATTACAGAGTGAGTGTTATACATCCTTGGATTAAGTTTGCTTTTCCCCTGACAGATGTACATTGTGCACCTTGCACAACAGAACTTTCTCTTTCACCTGCAGGGATCCAGAGATAACCCCAGATATCCCTGCTTCCCTATACTTTGGAACTCACACTCACCTGCCTTGAACCCACTCAATCTCATGCAGTCCCTTACCCTCACTTATGTCAGTCACTTCGAGAAACCCTCGGCTCATATCTCCCTAATCTTGCACACTCTAATCCCGATGAAGTCTTTGTACATCCCCTTCTTTCTCTTTATTGTATGTTTGTATTTTTTATTTTCTTAAACATTTTTTTTTTTTTTAATTTTTTTTTTCAACGTTTTTTATTTATTTTTGGGACACAGAGAGACAGAGCATGAACGCGGGAGGGGCAGAGAGAGAGGGAGACACAGAATCGGAAACAGGCTCCAGGCTCCGAGCCATCAGCCCAGAGCCCGACGCGGGGCTCGAACTCACGGACCGCGAGATCATGACCTGGCTGAAGTCGGACGCTTAACCGACTGCGCCACCCAGGCGCCCCTCTTAAACATTTTTTTAAGTTTATTTATTTATGTTGAGCGAGAGACACAGTGTAAGTAGGGGAGGGGCAGAGAGAGAAGGAGAGAGAGAGACAGAACCCCAAGTAGGCTCTGCACTGTCAGCACAGAGCCTGACGTTGGGCTCAAACGGTGAGATCATGACCTGAGCCAAAATCAAGACTGCATTGCTTAACCAACTGAGCCAACCGAGTGCCCCTAAACATTTTTTTTAACATTTTATTTATTCTGGGGGGCGGGGGGGAGAAGGGGCTGAGAGAGGGGGGTGTTAAAGGATCCGAAGCGGGCTCTGCACTGACAGGCTGACTTCAGCAGGCCCAATGTGGGGCTCGAACCCAGGAACCGAGATCATGACCTGAGCCGAAGTTGGGTGCTCAACCGACCGAGCCACCCAGGTGCCCCTGTTTTGTCTGTATTGTTAACTCCCCCTTAATGGCTGCAACCCATCCACCGTGCCTTCCGCAACCCACGGTCCACCAGCACCAAAATGTCCTATGTGTGTACGCTCAACTTCTTGACTCTTTCCTTCCTCTGAGGACACCGCTGCACACTTTCAAGTGATGGCCGTTTCTTCTTCCACACCCATCCCACCACTCGGCCTGGAAGTGGAATAGATGTCCTCCGGGGTCCACATCTCTGCCTCCAGATCATTCTCCCTCTCTCTATCTCAAATAGCCCAGCTCTGAATTTACCGTTATCCTATTGCGTTGCCCACAACCTCTCACTGTTGCTGCCGTCTACTCCTCTCCTCGTGCTCGATCATGATTCACTGACCCTCTCTCCAGCAACAACCCAGGGCAACTTCAACACGCACTAGATAATTCTTCCCACCCCCGGGCTTTAAGCTCCTTTCCTCCAAGGGTGTTCTCCACAACCTACCACGGTACTGTCCCCGATGATCACCTCTGTGGCCCGTACTGTCCCATATGGTGGTCACTGGCCACTTGGGGCTTCACACGTGGGTAGTCCAGAGGTTTTTGGACGGTCGTGTTTTCAATTTCATTGGCCTCCATGTACGTTTTTTTTTTTTTTCCAACGTTTTTTAATTTATTTTTGGGACAGAGAGAGACAGAGCATGAACGGGGAAGGGGCAGAGAGAGAGGGAGACACAGAATCGGAAACAGGCTCCAGGCTCCGAGCCATCAGCCCAGAGCCTGACGCGGGGCTCGAACTCACGGACCGCGAGATCGTGACCTGGCTGAAGTCGGACGCTTAACCGACTGCGCCACCCAGGCGCCCCGGCTTCCATGTACGTTTTAATTTCCTCTTTAATTTCTTGGCTAACCCATCCATTTTGTAGTATGTTCTTTAATCTCCAAGTATTCACTGTCTTTCCCAATTTTTTCTTGGGGTGGATTTTGAGCTGCACAGCGTTGCGGTCTGAAAATATGCAAGGTACGACCTCGATCTTTTTGTACTTGTTGAGGCACATGTGGGTAATCCAAACTGAGATGTACTGAAAGTGTAAAATACACACTCGAGTTCAACAATTTAATAGAAAAAAATGTAAAATATGTCACTAATATTTTTATATTCGTTAATGTTACAATGATAATCTCTGGATATTTACATTAAATAAATATTTCTTAAGTGCCAGGTACTAGAAAATTTACAATGAGGTTCATGAACCACATCATGTTTCTATTGGTCAGCTCTGATGTAGACATTCCCGTGACGAATAACTATAAACCCTCCATAGTCTCAATTTAATTTACCCTCTCTGACAACCACCTCCTACCTTTCCAGCTCACTCCCTCTGGTTTACCACCAGGAAGCTCTGAGCCTGCTCCTTTTCCACTCTTCCTCTTGCCTTTGATGTTTTCCCTTCATTCTTTTTCCATTTAAATTTCATAATCAACGACCATAAGGGTCTGTTCCCATCCATTCTCAATTCTCTTGCTCTTCTTTCATTTTAACTTCGTTGCTTCGGGGGCACCTGGGTGGCTCAGGTCATGATCTCACAGTATGTGTGCTGACAGCTCCGAGCCTGGAGTCTGCTTCAGATTTTGTGCCACCCCCCCCCCCCTTGTGCTTTCTCTCTCTCTCAAAAATAAATAGACATTAAAATAAAACAATAACTTCGTTACTTGGTGAAACCACAGCCTTGGTTAAAACAACCTTCCACCTGTGTCCTCCTATGCCACCGAACACGTCTGGACAAAAATGCACAGCCATACGGATTGCTCTCATTTTCGCTTCAAGGACTTAATCCTCTAATCCAGTGGTTCTCAAGCTTTCCTGGGAAGAAGAATCTCCTGGAGGGCGTCTCATCCCAGGGTTAAATATTTGCCAGGTCTGGCATGGGGCCCAATAATTTGCATTTCTAGCAATTTCTCGGGTAGAGGTGAGCCTGCTGGTCATGGAACCACACTCTGAGAACCACTGCTCACCCTTAATTCTATCCAGGCAACATACTGTATCTCCCTCATCTATTCACCCTACCATTCTTCCAGATAAAGAATTTACACCTTATTTTGTCTCTCCAAACCTTCAACAAATTCACTCTCATCCTCACTCTGGCTGATGTCTTCACTTCATGCTTCAATGGGAACTTTGAAGAACAAAATTAGAGGGGGGCTTGTGCATTCTCTCAAAACCACTCCACCTTCCTTCTTCCAGCTGCAACCATATACTCTTCTTGCAATCTGTGCTATGGATGAATCTTCTCTGCAACTTCCTACAACCAGTTTTCTCACGGGAAGTCATTCCCTTACCTCTCACCCCTCAATGCCTGGTTCTGGCCAAGTCTCTCTTCCTCCTCCTACATCAACAAGTAAGTATTCCTTCTTTCCCCAATAGATTACAGATGTGCTCTTTCTCGCATATTAAGATTAATTGCCTCACTCTTTCCCATTTTTTCACCAGCCTCTGCTCTAGTTCTCTGTTCCCATTTACAGAAAAGTATTCAAAATGATCGCTTGTGTCCATTGTCTCTCATTTCCTTTTTCTGCAATCACTTTGAAAACTACTCCAATCAACCGTTTCCCCCTCAATCCATAAGAACTCTTTTGTCAAGATCACCAATAACCTCCATGTTGCTAAATCCAACGTTCAATTTTTGGTGCTTATGTTACTTGACCTTTCACTCTCAATGGACTCTCGTCCATTTCCTGGTGCTTTCCTATACATTCTGCACTTATCTTTCGGGACACTACACTTTCTTGGTTTTCCTCCCACCTCACTCAACAGCTCTTTTTCAGTCCCCTCTGTTCATTCCTCTTTCCCCCTAAGGTAGTAACAATGAAGTATCGCAGGTTTGTTTCTTGGTCTTCTTTTCCTCTCTATCTATACCCAATCCCTTGGTGACCTTATCATTTTCCATGACGTTAAATGGCATTGAAATGTCAGTGACCCCCCCAAATTCATACCTCCAGCCCAAATATGGTTCCCGAACGTCACACGTTTTCCAACTGTCACCCCGACATTTCCTTTTGGATTTCTAAGCAACTTCTCAAACTCAGAACGTCCTAAATTGATCTCATTCTCCTCCCTCATTCAAAACCTGCTCCTACCACTGTCTTAACATTAGAAGCTAATGATGACTCCATCTTTCAAATTGCTGAGAGCAAAATCCCGGAGTCATCCTTGAAATCTTTCATGAGATCTTACATCTCTCATCCCACCTTACTAGAAATTCTACTGCCTGTACTTTCAAAATAGATCCACAAGCCGACTACTTCTCACCACCTACACTAGTCTAAGGCGCCGTCATATTTTGCCTGGATTACCGCACTCTCCTGGAAACCGGTCCCGCTGCCTCTGCATTTGCCTCCATGTAGTCCAGTCTCTACAGAGAAGCCAGAATGACTTAAAACCGACTTATTACGCAGTCCCTCTGCCCCAAATCCTCCAATGGCTTCCCTGCTCACTCAGAGCGAAGACCAAAATACTTCAAGTAGCCCAACATAACCCATGGTTATATCAAGTGGGTAATCTCCCACTCTAGGGCCTTTCTTCCAGCATATCTCAATCAACTACTGTCACACCTAATGCAGAGCAAACACTCAACAAATGCAGTGGCATATGTAAACGAATGAGAAGAGTCGTGAGTTAAAAAGAAATAACATTCAGGGGCACCTGGGTGGCTCAGTCGGTTGAGAGTCAGACTTCGGCTCAGGTCATGATCTCACAGTCTGTGAGTTCAAGTCCTACATCGGGCTCGCTGCTGTCAGCCTGTCAGGGCGGAGCCTCCTTTGGATCCAGTCTCCCAATCTCTGCCCCTCCCCCACTCACACTCTCTCTCTCTCTCTCAAAAAATGAAAAGAAAAGAAAAGAGAAAAGAGTAGCATTCTGCAAGTGTCTAAAGCCAGAAAAGTGCTTGGCATGTTCAAAAGGTCAAGTGAAAGGAGATAAAGTTGTAGTACAAAGATTTTCATCAGTCAGGGTCTGCAGGCCATAGGAAGGGTTGTGGAGCTTATATTTGAAGCGTGATGGAAAGATATTGAAGATCCTTGAATGGCATTTATATGCTTCCATTTCTCATTAATAAGGATCACGCTCAGTTCGATGGAGATTTGACTATAGGTTGATAAGGTCAAAGCTTATTACGATGGTCCAAATCAGGGAGGATGATAGCTTACATTATTACGATGGACCTACTGGAAGTGGGCCAAAGTGCAGGAGGTCTAGGCAATTGTCTTAAATGGCCTAAATAAAATTAGTTTGTCGAGAAAGTTTTTATATTTTCATTTTGAATCATGAGGTCCTTATACTTGCAAATTAAGTTACTAAGAGCTTCAAAAACTTACCACAATAAAAACACTGAAGTACCTTTTTTCTACTTTGAAGTTTGCCATGAAAGATAAGTCAAAGTCATGATTTTGGAGTATCAAAACTAAAATCTACACTCTGGAAAAGTCCAACGGTTTTAAAAGGAAATGTATGAGGCTATTTGAAAGAGGACTCCATAAACAACACAGGGTTTTTTTGGCTTCCATAATTCAAAGTTTCTTTTAATTGGGTCTCACAGATTAATGGAATTTTAGAAGTTACTTGAATAAAATTATTCCTGTCCCAATGCACCTTTTTTTTTAAATGGTGAAAAAAACGCGTATTTGTATTTCACCAGCTGGACACAGTTTAGATGATCCGAATTTTGCTGGCAACATCCAATGCATCATAGTCAGGAGCCAGTCACACAACTGCCTTTTCTCCATCGGGCCTGATCAGGGTGTTGACCTTGGCCACGTCAATGTCATAGAGCTTCTTCATAGCCTGTCTGATCTGGTGCTTGTCGGCCTTGACATCCACAACGAACACAAGTGTGTCGTTGTCTTCTATTCTCTTCATGGCTGACTGGGTAGTCAGGGGGAACTTGGTGATGGCATAGTGGTCAAGCTGGTTTCTCCTGGGGCCCTTCTTTCAAGGATATTTGCTGCCTTCAGAGATGCAGTGTCTTAGGCCATTGGAATGTAGGTGATAGGAGGATCTTTCTTTTGTGACTGTGGCCACCTTTCAGCACCATTTTCTTGGCCTTCAAAGCCTTGGCTTTGGCTTTGGCAGGAGCAGCGTCTTCCTTCTTTGCCTCCTGCACCGTCTTTGTGAAAGGCCAAGGAGGGGCGCCTGGGTGGCGCAGTCGGTTAAGCGTCCGACTTCAGCCAGGTTACGATCTCGTGGTCCGTGAGTTCGAGCCCCGCGATGATCTCGCGGTCCGTGAGTTCGAGCCCCGCGATGATCTCGCGGTCCGTGAGTTCGAGCCCCGCGTCAGGCTCTGGGCTGATGGCTCGGAGCCTGGAGCCTGTTTCCGATTCTGTGTCTCCCTCTCTCTCTGACCCTCCCCCGTTCATGCTCTGTCTCTCTCTGTCCCAAAAATAAATAAAAAACGTTGAAAAAAAAATTTAAAAAAATAAAAAAAAAAAAAAAAAAGAAAGGCCAAGGAACCATTTTTAATCACTTAAACTCCTAATACATTATTTGACAATAAAACAAAGACTCTATTGTTTTCCCAATTTGGGTAAAATCCAATACGTAGATTCATTCTGAAGTTATTCTAGGAAAATCCTTAAAAACTTTCACCTTTACAGGAGCCTCAGTGCTTCCGTCCCTCCTTACCAGACAGGGTCTCAATTCTATTGCAAGTTTTTAGAAGAAAACAGAAACAATTCTTCCTTTCCATAGAATAATAGCTACCACTTATCGAGTACTACATACGACACTGTGCTAAAGTGCTCTTCCTTTATTATAACATCTAACCATCTACAACAACTTCATGAAATAGGTACCATTATTATCAACATGCTGTGGATGAAGAATCTAAGACTCAGTGAGAGTAAGTAACTTAACCAACACCACACACTCTAGATGGGAAAGTAGTGATGTGAATCCAAATCTAATGTGGCCTGTTTTCTTTGCATTTCAATAACCTCTATATAATTCCAGAACCTTTCTAGAAGTCTACTTTTCACATAGATAAGAAACAGAATTTATACACATTAAGAGGAATCATCATTCTTGTAGCTTCCCAACATACATCTTCCCCGGATAGGTAGCTACCTTGCCTAATATTTGAAAATATTACCAGGGTGCGTGGGTGGCTCAGTTGGTTAAGCGTATGCCTCTGGATTTCGGCTCAGGTCATGATCTCGCAGTTCCTGAGTTCAAGCCCCATGTCAAGCTGTGAGCTGGCAGTGCAGAGCCAACTTGGGATTCTCTCTGTCTGCCTTCCCTCCCCCACTGCTTGCGCTCTCTCTCTCCCTCTCTCTCTCTCTCTCAAAATAAATAAATAAACTTTAAAAGAAAGAAAGAAAGAAAGAAAGAAAGAAAGAAAGAAAGAAGGAAAACGTTATCCTATGTGTTTGTGTCTCTTGATAATGCCTTACACCCTGTGGTTCTTTCTTCATTAAAATTAGACTTTGCGACGGAGAGTGATTTTTCTATGGAAGGGAGAATAAGAATGAATCCAACCAAAATAAAGACTCAACTGTTTTTGCACTTTGAAGATGCTTCCATTTTTCAAATCCAAGAAAATGGAAGATATCCTCCTTTGATAATCTTAAATCATGTAATATATGGATAGATTCCTAGGACTTCCTTGCCAGTTAGATCTTAAGAAAAACCAACTGTATCAATTTTCAATATCATGTCCTCCACCAGTGGTGTGATGAAATTTGTGATGCTATCTGAAAAACAGAAGGAAATACTTATGAAGCTGGATCATGCAGGGTCAAACTGAATCCTACCACATTAATTTTCTTTAATGCTTATTTATTTTTGAGAGACAGAGAGAGAGAGACAGAGACAGAATGTGAGTGGGGGACGGGTAGAGAGAGAGGGAGACACAGAATCGGAAGCAGGCTCCAGACTCCGAGCTGTCAGCACAGAGCCAGACACGGGGCTCGAACTCACCAACCGTGAGATCACGACCCGAGCTGAAGTCGGACACTTATCCGATTGAGCCACCCAGGCGCCCGTGAATCCTACCAAATTAACAGCCACTGGAGGTTCTATGAAATATTCAAATCAGATGTAAATTATATTTATAGTGCATTGATTTTACTCATCTAATTAGCAAAAATGTTACCATTACATTGTGACTTAGCTATTAGTTTTCATTTTTTAGGAGATTTTGTAATTTGACGATAGAACTCTGAATGGAAATTGGTAATCTTGAGTTCCTTGTGTAATACAAGATATCAAGTAAATCACAGCCTCTCTGAGTTTCAACTATTTCTAATGAACGGTGTAAAATCCGGTGGGAGGAACGTCAATGCCTTTGAAATGCTCTGAAGGGAGCAGGTCATATAAAAATGTTTGCTTAGATCGGTATTATTCATGGCATTTCGACTTTGGTGTTTGTGCCCCTGTGATCCTTACTTTGGTATCCCATAAGACTTTTGAAAAATTCTGGATGATGCAGTGTAATGTAGGGTTTCAAGCTGTTATATTTTCGGGCACTTTCTGAGAATTATCACCAATTAACACCTCTTTTCAGGAAGAATGCTTCATTACTTCCCTAATCAGTTAAAATAACATCTCCATCTGAACAAAGTTCAAATAGGCACATATACCAATAGCTCTTCGCTTGGATCCGTCTTATTTATTTTTACTGGTGTTACTATAATCAACGTGTAGGAATGCTGGGTAAAGAAATCTGCCAGACAGCAACCTCACTGTTATTCACAAAGTGAGTCCTAGCTTACTTTATAAATCGTGCTTACAAAAATCTGCTATTGAGCATAGCATACTGTGGAATTACGCAAATGGGATTAACTACTTACTTGGATGGCTATTATAATTATTGCCCTCTTATACATTTCACTAGCTTCATCTACCAGTGTTTTATTTCTCATCATCGCTATGTATCCGACGTATACTAGACATAATTGGAGATCTGTGCTGTCACTGACCACTGCGGCAGAGAAAACAGTGCTGACAATTTTACAGCTGTTCTTCTATACCTTGTGCCAGAAGCAAGACATATCACTTCTTACAGCTCGTTGTCCAGAACTACTTGCCTGACCCTACCTAAATGAAAGGATGTTGCAAAGTCTACTGTTTCAGAGGCCACAAAGGAAAGAGCTGGATATTGGCCTGATATCACAGGCACCTTTGACATATTACAACGTCAAAGAAATTTCTTCAACATTTATTCCACACACAACCAAAGTGTGGCCCATACTACCATTGAAACTGTGGATACTGCTAAATCTCACTTTCATTCATTCATTCATTCATTCATTCAACAAATACTTATTCAACTGTTACTATGTGCTAGGAATCGTGCCACCTCGACGGGGATACAGCAGTGAACAAAACACAGTCCTTACAGTCAACAATATTGCAACAATGTTGGTGACAATATGATAACTAGACTTACTGTGATGACTTTGGAAAATGTATATAAATATCAGATCACTACTTGTACACCTGAAACTCACACAATATTGTACGTCAATCATTCCTCAGTTAAAAAGACACCGTCCTTATCCTCATGAAACTTAAAATGTGGGAACAGAGAAAACGAATAACCACTGCAGGGGCCTGCGAAAATTTTGACGCTAAAAGAATGGAAACCTTGTATTCAGATTTCAAAGTGCAAATTACAGAGGAAGCAATTTTAGACAGCTCCCGCTAGATAAATTCACGTTGCAATAAATCATGGAAGTGAAAGATGAGGTTTAAAAAAGAATAAATAACCCCTGGCTTATAATGGTACCCGCGAGCCAACCAACTGGAAACAGACCACACAAAACGTAATACAAGCAACAAAAATACAGACGGGTGGTGGCCCAAGGGGAGGGGGTGGGAGAGGCGGCTGAAATAGGTGAATGGGATTAAGAGGTGCAAACTTCCACGTGCAGAATGCCCAAGTCATGGGTGTGAGAGGCGCAGCACTGGGAACACAGTCAACAACACTGTAATGGCACTGTGTGGAGACAGTGACTGCGCTAATCGTGGCAAATACAGCTTGTCGAATCGCCACCCTGTGCACCTGAAACGAACACAGGATTGTATGCCAACCACACTCCAATAATAAACAAACAAATAAATAAATAAAACGGAAGTGTGTTCAAAAAAGGGCACCCGCCTAACAGACTTGAGGCACTCTCTTAACTCTCTCCTTACTCACAGGCATATGAGAAGGCTTTTAAAATATATAAAAATTGGGGCGCCTCGGTGAGTGTATCAGTCGGTTCATTGCCCACCACTCGATTTCGGCGCAGGTCACGATCTCCCCATTCATGAGTTCGAGCCCCATGTCAGGCTGGGAGCTGGCAGTGTGGAGCTTCTTGTAGTTCTCTCTCTCTCCCCCTCTCTCTGCCCCTCCCTCACTTGCACTGGCTCTTTTAAAAAATAAATGGGGGGGGCACCTGGGTGGCTCAGTCGGTTGAGCGGCCGACTTCGGCTCAGGTCACGATCTCGCGGTCCGTGGGTTCGAGCCCCGCGTCGGGCTCTGTGCCGACAGCTCGGAGCCTGGAGCCTGTTTCCGATTCTGTGTCTCCCTCTCTCTGACCCTCCCCCGTTCATGCTCTGTCTCTCTCTGTCTCAAAAATAAATAAACGTTAAAAAAAATTAAAATAAATAAATAAATAAATAAATAAATAAATAAATAGGGGCACCTGGATGGCTCAGTTGGTTAAGCATCCAACTTTGGCTCAGGTCACGATCTCACAGTTCATGAGTTTGAGCCCCACGTTGGGCTCTGTGCTGACAGCTTGAGGCTGGAGCCAGCTTCTGATTCTGTGTCTCCCTCTCTCTCGGCCCCTCCCCTGCTCATGCTGTCTGTCAAAACGTAAATAAACATTAACATTTTTTTTTAAAAACTTACTAAAAATTTTAAAATATACTTTAAAAAAATAAGGAAATGAGTACTCCTACAATAAATAAATAAATAAATAAATAAATAAATAAAATGTATAAAAATTAAAAACAACACTTAAAACCTAAGAATAATGGGCAAAGACTGATCACATTTACAGGCCTTTTCACCAAGTATAAGGCAGACGGACTCATACCTAAAAACAATAAAAACTACCCAAGTTTGACCTCATGAAATGTTTTACCTGCTGAAATGTGCTTAGTAAAAGACAGAAAGAGTCTTCTGTACTCCATCAATGACCGACTTTGGTCAGAATCACAGGGTTTGCACACCAACACGTTGTGCCACAATCACTTTAAAACACAGAAAAATTTTCTGAGATAATAAAGAACAGAATGAACCAATCATGCAAATATAGCATTCAAACACAGGCTTGAGACACTCAAGTCTGCAGAAGAAAAAGGCAGGGCAAAAAATGATAGAGAAGCTAACAGAGCAGAGGACAGAGATATATTATACAGATTCTCTATTTTAATTTACAAAAGGGCCAAGTGAGGAGCGCTTGGGTGGCTCAGTTGGTTAAGCGTCCGACTTCAGCTCAGGTCGTGATCTTGTGGTTCGTGAGTTTGAGCCCCGCCTCGGACTCTGTGCTGACAACTCAGAACCTGGAGCCTGCCTCAGATTCTGTGTCTCCCTCTGTCTCTGCCTCTCCCCTGCTCACGCTCTGTTTCTCTCTCTCTCCCAAAAATAAACATTAAACATTTTAAAAAGGGGGGGGGCAAGTGAAATAAGAAAGAAGGAATAAACAAACAGTAAATAAAATAAACACAACCCAAGTAGAAAACTTTCTAAAGGCACAAAAATAGGGAACAACAACAACAAACATCAAAAGCCGAGAACAGAGATGGAAATATTTCATCAAGTTTCAGGAAAAATCAGTGTAAAAATGTCTACACCTAAACAAATCTTGACATGAAGTTGAAATTGAAATGCTTGGGGGGGGGGAATAGGCTGTCCCCAGTTGGACATAAATTAGGCTAGCCTCAAACTCCACCTCAACAATATTAAATGACAGAAGCAGCTAGAGATGATATTTCTATACAGTGTGAAGATAAAAACTTCGTGGTCCAAGAATTAAATATACAAGCTGTATTCCATTACTGAGGGAAAAGGACCATTACGTTCAGATACAGAAGTGCTCAGAAATCATGCTCCTCATATACACAGCGGAGAAAACAAACAGAAACAAAAAGTCAAGGATATGCTATACCAGACACACAGGTGAAACAAAATTAAGACCTCAAATACTGGAAAATTAGGGTCCCGAAAATCAGTAAGTAAGGGGAGAAATCTAGATCGATGGTAATTTTTATCTTAGGTATGAGACTATAAATGAACACAAATTTAAATTACAGTAATGTTACTACCTGAAAATTTTAAATCACATATCTGCATAGTGCCTGATTTGAAGACAAAATTGTAACAGCCGCTGTATCCTCTTTAAAACATAATCACAGTGATGATGGAAAGGTCTAGGGCCTTGATGATGGTGATTTCACGAGTATATACTTATCTCTAGACTCATGAAGTTGTACACCTTAAATAGGTACAGCTTCTTACATGTCGATCAACCTCAATAAAGTGATTAAAAAAAAAACTACAGTGAGAACACCAAATAGTAAAATATATATGACCCAGCCAAACTTCAAATCAAAGCAAATTTATGTTACCTTTTATTATAAAACAAGTAATAATGGAAATAATAGCACCAGCATTTCTGTAGCACTCATGCAAAATGCCATGCACTGTTTATTTGGGGTTTTACACACACTAACTCATTTGATATTTACAACAACCATTTGAGGTGGGTATTATTATTATTATTTATAAGTTTAGGAAACTGAGGTGCAACAAAGTTAAGTGACTTGCAAGGCACACAGCTAGTGAATGTAAGAGCTAGGCACCCACTTACAGAAGGGTGTTTGTTCTCATCATTGCTTTCGTGTTTTTTGTTTTTTGTTTTTGATTGTTTTGTTTATTTTTGAGAGAGAGAGAGAGCATGAGCAGGGGAGACAGAGAGAGGGAGACACAGAATCCGAAGCCGGCTCCAGGCTCCGAGCTGTCAGCACAGAGCCCGATGCAGAGCTCCAACTCACAAGCTTTGAGATGACCTGAGCCGAAGTCCGACGGTTAACCGTCAGAGTCACCTGGGTGCCCCATTCTCATCATTTCTATTTAATATTGAATGGGGACCTTAGATGGTATAATCCATCAAGATAAGAAATAAAAGTCATAAAAAAGGTGGTCAAAGTGTCTTTATTCACAGACACGATGGTTTATGTAGAAAATTCTAGTCCGTGTATAAAACAACCACTAGAAATAAGTGAAATTAGCAAGATTACTGGATACAAAGTAAATACCCCCCCCAAAATAAATTGTATTTCTCTATACTAGAACCAAACAATTTGAAAGCAGAAGTTTGAAAACCCCATCTACAACGGCATGAAAAAAATAGTAATTAGACATATATTTAACAAATGATGTGAAAGATGTCTAAACAGAAAATTACAAGGCACTACTGAAAGAAATTAAAGTAGATGAAGATAAATGAAAGATCCACCACGATCAAACATTGAAAGATGAAATGTTAACATATCAATTCCAGTATTTTGGAAGTAGAAATTGGCAAAGTCACTCTATAATTTATATGGAAAAACAAAATAATATAGGTAAAACAATCTTGGAAAGAAGAACGACTTTGGAGGAATAAGTACTCTCATTTCAAGATTTACTATAAAGCTACAGTAATCAAGAGGGTGTTATAGTGGCATAAAGTTAGATACATAAATCAATAAAACAGAACAGGGAATTCAGAAATAGAGCCGCGCATATACCGTCAATTGATTTTCAACAATGGTGCCCAAAAAGTTCAATGGAGACATAAACTACTTTTTTCATCAAATGCTTCTGAAACAGTTAAATAAAAGCATTAAGAAAAAGTAAACTCTAATTGATGCTTTAAAACCCCTCTCCATATATATATATATACACATATATTTTCTTTTTTTTTTTTTTAATTTTTTTAACGTTTGTTTATTTTTGAGACAGAGAGAGACAGAGCATGAACGGGAGAGGGTCAGAGAGAGAGGGAGACATAGAATCCGAAACAGGCTCCAGGCTCTGAGCAGTCAGCACAGAGCCCGACGCGGGGCTCGAACTCACGGACCACGAGATCGTGACCTGAGCCAAAGTCGGACGCTCAACCGACTGAGCCACCCAGGCGCCCTATATGTATTTTCAGAGTATATGTATGTATTCTGAAAAACAGCGTATACCAAGAATGGTAAGCCTTTTTAAAATAGTTGTACAGAGAAGATTGAAACAAACAAAAACAAAACAGATGCTGCATGATTCTATTCAAATGAAGTTCCAGAAGAAACAAAACTAACCCATGATGAAAGAAATTATAGAGGTGGTTGCCCGTAAGAGTTACTGTAAGGGAACCTGAGGAAAATATCTGCAGTGCTAGGGATACACCTTTTTTTGTTTGTTACAAAATTTTTTTAACGTTTATTTATTTTTGAGAGAGGGACACAGCACAAGCGGGGGAGGGGCAGAGAGAGAGGGAGGCACAGAATCCGAAGCAGGCCCCAGGCTCCGAGCTGTCAGCACAGAGCCCGACGTGGGGCTCAAACTCAAAAACCATGAGATCACGACCTGAGCCGAAGTTGGACACTTAACCAATTGAGCCACCCAGGCACCCCTCAACCTGTATTTATTGAGTAACTACTGCATACGAGTCTGTGCTGGGGCACCTGGGTGGCTCAGTTAGTTGAGCGTCCACCTTCGGTTCAGGTCATGATCTCACAGTTCGTGAGTTCGAGCCCCGCGTCGGGCTCTGTGCTGACAGCTCGGAGCCTGGGGCCTGCTTCGGATTCTGTGTTTCCCTCTCTCTCTGCCCTTCCCCTGCTTACACCCTGTCTCTCTCTCAAGAATAAATAAACATTGAAGAAAAAAAAGTTTAGGAAAACAAATTTACAGACATTTGCCAATGTGTGTTTGATCCCCTAAAAGCGGACATTTGAGAATTTCTCATTTGGTTACAATTTGTCCATTGTGTCCAGGCTGCATTCAGTCCCGGAAATCTATTAACTTGAAAAAGCCATCTTTGCCTTAGTCCTCTGTCTTGTGCTGAAAAGACACATATGCAGAGTCCGGTTTAGTGGTGAAATTTCGGAAGACAGAAGGAAGGATCTGTGATCACCTAACTTCCAAATGCATCCCTGTCTCAGTAACTGTCTTGACCGCCTAGTGGTGGCTCAAGCCAGAAACCGGCTTGGCTGCTGTCCTACGCCTCACACCCAACAATACCTACGGGCGCACGCGCACACAAGCCCTACGGAGACCCCACAGCCGTTTCCAGTCACAACCCCATTTCCCAACTCCCATTCGCAGCAAAACTTCTGAAGGGCTGTGTATTCTCATTGCTGCAAAATCCACACCTCTGCTCTCCTCCTCAAAGGATTCTAATCACAGTTCTACCCGATAACCTCCGCGTCGCCATACGCAACATTCCCTTCTGGTTTCTAAGTCATTCCCACCCATCAGTAGCACCTCACTCAGATAATCCCTGCGTTCCCAAGACTCCTTTCTTTTTGGCTGTGAGACAACAAATATGTCTGATTTTTTACTGACTATACAAGACTGTATTCCTGAAACAATAAATACGTATTTTCTCACCGTCCGGAAGCTAAAAGCCCAAGATCAAGGTATCAGCCAATTCTTTCTTCCTGAGCTCTCCCTCCCTATGGGCTTGCAAATCGTCCCTCAGCTTCTCACTTTATTGGATTAGGGCCCAACTTAACAGCCTCATCTTAACTTAATCACCTCCTTACATGCTTTATCTCCAAATACAGTCACATTCTGGGAGTTAGGGTTTCAACCCATGAATTTTGTGGGGGGTGACAATTCAGTCTATTACAGAGAAGCTTCATTTTTCTATCTTTTTCGATGCCTTCCATTCATCTTTCAGACCTAGCAATGCTAGACTGCTCCGGAGTTCCATCCTTAGACATACCCTCTTATCCATCTACACGCATTCCCTTGGTGACTTCATCTGGTCCATTTGCTTTAAAGAACAACTATATGCATATGACAACCAAAATTACATCCCGACCCTGCACCTCTCTCTGGAACCCCAACTACCTAATTTTTGTCTCCATCTGGGGGTTTAATGAACAGTTCCGGGGTGCCTGGGTGGCTCAGGTGGTTGAGTGTCCGACTCTTGATTTTGGCTCATGAGATCAAGCCCCCTATCGGGCACCAAGCTGGGACACCGCGCTGGCCTTGGAGGGTGCTTAAGATTTTCTCTTTCTCCCCCTGTCCCTCCCCTGCCCATGCGTGCGCACTCTCTCTCTCGCTCTCTCTCTCTCCAAAATTAAATAAATGAATGAATAAATAAAACAATTCAGTAGTAATATTGCCAATGTTAAATTAAGAAAAAGCACTAATATTGTGCTTATCACATGCCACTCTTCTAACATCATAAACTTACAAGGCAATTAGCATTTTTACCATTTTGCATTTAAGAAAACTGAGACAAAGACTGCATATATCAATGACCAAGTTCATCCAGAAAGTATCAGCATCCAAGATTTGAGCCCAGGAATGCTGGTTTCAGAAACCACATACGTCACGTCACCTCTTCCAATCAGAGCCCGCGTTTTCATTATCTTTGTACATATGTTCTCTTTTATATTAGAGGAGAAACTTCTTGAGGGCATCTTCTCCCCTAAGTCATCTCAACAACATAAATTATGCAAATAAAGGAATTTAAGAATGAATGCCTATATTTTCTCTCCCCCAGCACCCTGTAGGACTCTTAAACCATACTGTTGAGTTACCTTAAGGCAGTTAATACTGGGAAGTTAGTGTTTATAGTTTATCGGTAGAAACTGTTTATCAATTTCTGCCCTTTTCCTGCATGCCCTCTACAGATCTCTAAAATCTCAAACAAAAGAAAACTAAGCAACAGCCTCTGGACACCATTTCAACATATACTGATTCCCAGGAGATTCTAGCAAGGAACGCTAGAGTTCAGGTTTTATTTGATAGCTGTAACCATTTACTCTGTGATCCCTTTTTTTTTTTTGTCGAGAGCACTGCAACTAGAAACTTTTGAGTCCCTTTCTCTAATCATATAACTGCAGGCTTTTTGGATGTCTTTCAATTCCATATATGTGCCAAGATCTCTCCCAGCAACCTGGAGGTTGTTTTCCAATGTTAAAATAAAAAACAAATGAAGACCTGCCTTGAAATTCCCTGGGCAGAAAAAAAAAAAAAAAGAAAAAGAAAAAGGAAAAAGAAAAGCAT
Organism: Panthera onca; assembly: GCF_046562875.1. Taxonomy (NCBI): domain Eukaryota; kingdom Metazoa; phylum Chordata; class Mammalia; order Carnivora; family Felidae; genus Panthera; species Panthera onca. Next base: position 10,679,165 of record NC_138357.1, on the reverse strand, counting down.
ACAAAGCTTAATTGAGCTTATTCTGCAAGACCAACTTGACCTGGGTCATTTCTTGCTTACGCTTCTGGAAATCAATCATAAGTGAACTTAAACTGTTTCCCAAGGTTGATATGAAGTAACCACTGACCAATTCCTAGCATCTGAAGAAAAATCTAATATTTTAATCAATCACCGTGAGGAATGAACCGTCATTGCCCACTCAGTATAATGAGCTGCTTTCTACCAATATACCCCTGAATGTCATTTCATGTTTTGGTTTGAGCATTCCTGGTTGGCAAACTGTCTTTCTGGTGTGCAAAATACGCTTTTACTAATTACCACTTCAGTGGTTCATTGCTCTTACTTCTGTATTTATAACTTTTGACATTTTATGGCATCCCAAGTGGGATCCAAGGAACACTCCCTATGCCTCGGAGGCCAGTGAACAAATAGGTGCTCATACCCACAGAGCCCACTGAGGTCACTGCTTTCTTGCTGACCTTGGAATTTGAGGCTCAGCCTCTCTTGGATCTGAACTCTGCTCTCTTTGTGTTTTGAGCTCGATGACTTGACTGTGCATTTTTGCGTGGGGAACCTTCTTGGTTAAGTTACCTACCCTATTATTTTCAAAAGGAGTGGAAACATGTGATTCCGTGGGTTTTGGAACAGCCGCTGGAGAAGAGGTTTGGGGAAATCTAAAGGCAAAGATGGGTTCCACCCGGTCTAGTGACCTGCATCTTGAGCATTTTGGAAAAGGGGTGAACTTTTGGAACTGTAGTGGCCACTTTGGGAAACCTTTAACTTAGCAAGTCTACCTTAAGGAGCATCCTTAAAAGAGAGGATTCCAAACCGCTCAGAGACAATAGAATGCATTCTTCGATTGTTATGCAGAAGCTTCTAGCCAAAAATAGCTCTAAAAGAATCCTTAGAACAGGCAAATAAAAAAAATCTTCAGTAAAAAAACTTGGGCCATCTGAACAGGTAACCTTAACTCAGTCCAGCTGTTCTTTTGAGCTTTGTACCCCCGAGACATGGCTAAATTAAGAAAGAAAAAAAAAAAAAGCTATACGATCTCTGTCTGCATCCGTCCATTTATGTATGTCTACATATGTATGTTATAGATTATGTGATATTTTTGTACCCCTGGACAGTGCTGCTAAAATTAATTGTGAAGAGCTCTATTTAATTGGATTAAAGAAAATTAAATGTTTTTATGAAGCAAGTATACTCTCAGAGAGACTACCCCAAATGTGTTTCAAGTTTCACATAATCTAGGATAATGGCTGATACATACAAGTCAGAGGTCTTTGGAGTTGCCAATGTTCAGTGTAATGCAAATGTACATCTTTTTCTACCTGGGTTTACTCGTCAAGTAAGTTTATGCCATCTCCACATCTTCAAAATTTTTCAACAAGAAAAATGCCTTAAGCCTGGGTGGCTCAGTCAGTTGAGCATCCAACTCTTGATTTTGGCTCAGGTCATGATCCCAGGGTTAAGGGACCAAGATCCACATTGCACTAAACGCTGAGCTTCGAGCCTGCTTTGGATTCTCTCTCCCTCTCCTCCCATTCGCATGCTCACATGCTGGCTTGTGTGCTCTCTCTAAAAAAAAAAAAAAAAAAAAAAAGAAAGAAAGAAAGAAAGAAAGAAAGAAAGAAAGAAAAAAGAAATATGGGTGAAAGAAGATGACTGTGTATGAAAAGTAGGTATGGAAAATAGAATGCATTTTTGGATAAGAAAAGGTATAAAGGATGTGGGATTTTTTTCTTGTTCTTGTAGTTCAGTAAGGAAAAAAAGAAAGCAATTTTGTCCTGAATTAAAATGATTATTCCAGAGTAAGAAAGGGAAAGAGATCGGACAAAACATAAATGGATACAGAAGGTTGTAGAAAGTTTGTGAAAACGGAATATTGAGAAAGTGATTTTATGTGTGGCTAAGCTAAGATTGGAATGGATTTAAGTTTAGAAAAAAAGAAGAGCTTTAATATCGAAAGTATTGTACTGGTAAAAAATTAGAATTTGTTTTCTCTTTGTTAAATCACAATTTTCCTTTACATTATTAGTCTGCTCTTAATAAGGAATTGTAAGCAAAGGTTTTTCTTTACCTTTACTGTTATCTGCCTAGGAAACAAAGATTTAAGGATTCTGTGTCTTATGAAAATAATTTCCTGTGTTTCACATTGTCCTTATGAGGTCTTCGATTACTTAGGGGAAAAACCTGAGTCATTTCAATATTAAAAGACCTATGGGGTTTTTGTTTGTTTGTTTTACAACTATGAAACTTTCTGTATTTGCCTCTGAAATCTTTTGTCACTTTAGTTATGTGAATAATTAAGTCAATTGCATCATTTTTGTGTCTATATGAACTTGTACCAGATATTTGATCATGGCTATTTTTTAAAAAAAATTTTTTAATGGTTATTTACTTCTGCGAGGAAAAAAACATGAGAGGGGTAGGGACAGAGAGAGAGAGGGAGAGGGAAACACAGAATCTGAAGCAAGCTCCAGGCTCCAAGCTGTCACCACAGAGCCCCATGTGGGGCTTGAACCCACGAATCTCGAGACCCGAGCCAAAGTCCAGACGCCCAACGGACTGAGCCACCCAGGTGCCCCTGAACATGGCTATTTTTAAAGTCTTTTGTCATTTACATTTTTTACTCTGATGCTTCTGCAAAAGTCTTCCTGCAAAACTGCTGCATCTTCAAAAAAATCCACGGAAAAGAACATGACATGTATTCTAAAATCTAGGATTTTATTAATTTTAAGACCATAAAACTGAACTGGATGAGGATTTCTAAAACTTTAGGGGCACCGGGCTCAGTCAGGAGAGCGTGCGACGCTTCCTCTCACGGTTGTAAGAAGCAAGCCTCACGCCTACTTAAAAAAAAAAAATTAATTCTAAAACTTTAATGGAAAACTGATTTATAAAGCTGTTAACCCAAGATGAAGGAAAACAAGAATTAATTAAGAAACAACACTGAATGAGGGGCGTCTGGGTGACTCAGTTGGTTAAGTATCTGACTCTTGGTTTAGGCTCAGGTCATGAGCTCTTGATTTGTGAGTTTGAGCCCCACATAGGGGCTCTGCACTGACAGTGCAGGGCCTGCTTGGGATTCTCTCTCCCGCTCTCTCAGCTCCTCCCCTTCTCTCTCTCTCTCAGGATTAATAAATAACCTTCATATAAAAAAAAGAAGTAACACTGAATGAAACAATGAAGAGGACTATAATTTTTATGGCTTCATTTAAAACGTTACTTACTTCTTCAATGTTTAGTTTTCCAGATTTAAAGGACTCCTTTTTCTATTCTTTTTTTTTTTAACCAGTAAAAATTAGAAGGATTTTAATTTCCAAATGTTTTCTAAGAAACCAAGATTAACACAATGCAAATCTGAACATGTCATTAATACATTTAACAACAAACCCAAGTACAGTAAAACCTTGGTTTGTGAGCCTCATTCATTGAACCATGCTCGTGGTCATCCAAAGCATTTGTACATCGAAGCAAATCCCAAGAACCACTGGCTCAGCTGTGATCATATGACGTTTGGTGACACGTACTAGTTGGATTGCAAGACGTCGCTGGCTTATCAAGTTAAGACGTGTCAGAAATGTTGGCTCATCTTGTGGGTCACTCTCAGAACAAGTTACTCCCAACCCAAGGTTTTCGTGTAATTTTGTTACATAAATTAACCCATGTATTATATAGGCTAGTGATGCTTCAAAGGGAGCACCTACTGCTCTTTCAACTCCTTTCAATTTTCTTCTTATTTTCCTAAGTGAGGCACCCGACGAGTCCCATATTTAGAGATAATTCCAACTTCCTTGGGGTATTTAGCTAAGTCACCACAACCTTGGTCTGAGCCCAGAGAGTCCTTCCCTTTTCCGCCCCTTTTATGAGTTATAAAAGTTATAAGTTACTTATAAAAGTTATATCAGTTATAACATAGCAATCTGGTAAAGTATATCGTTGCAACAAAAGTTGAAACATTTATCTTTTTCGTCCTACCTGATCCCTCCAGAATTCAGAAACTCTTGTTAAATATTCTCATTTTTTCATGACAATGTATGTACTTGCATGTAAGTTCAATAACAATTTGTTCTTGTAAAGGACACGAAAGGACAAGCATTTGGTTGGCTTCCTTGCCTCAAGAGGCTTTTGAAAGTCCAATCTGAGATTCCTTATGAAGAGTTCCAGCAAAGCAAATTTTGAAAAGCCTATCTAGTCAAAATCACTATTCTCGTGGCATACGCCCAGTTTACTGAAACTAGATTTAATTTGCAAACAATTTAGTCTTGCTGTGGTTATCTTTGGCAGAAATGGGAATGATTACAGAAAGAAAATTTATGTTTCAGTAAAACACCTTTGTGGGTACCAGAATCTAGGACTCTTTATTGTCTTTGAGGTTTTCGTTGTCGACCTGTAAGATGGATGGGATCCCGAGTCCCTTTAATATCTGGCCAGAACCCTCCAAATGAATATTTCCCCTTTTCTCCCACTATTTTGACTTGGGGTCACCATGAAACTAAAACAGCCCTCTTCCTCAAGCCATGCATGCTAAAGCTGGACAACTTGATATAAACTTCAGAGAAATCACAGCAGCTCATGTGTGCACAACCTTCATGCCTCTTGCTGCGTGGGCACTTAGAAAGATCACCAGAGACATTCACTCTGCAAACCAGGGAAACGTGTCAGATTCCCACCGCCAGCCCTCACTCCATCTGAACATGGTTTGAACCTGGCATCCAGAAACGGTTTCACTTGGCTGCTCTCCAAACTCAGAAACTGAATTTATACTTTGCTCCAACTATTAACCTTTTTCTTTTGTTTCCGTAGAAATGCCTCGAATTAAATAACCCGATTACTCACATCATAGAGGGGCCTGATTTAGGTCGAAGCGCACCTGCAGCACTGCCTCCTGAAATAAACCAGCCTCATGCTCATCTCGTCCCATGTAAACCGGAAGGACGTGTGTCTGCTAATATATCGTGTACCACCTATATACAGAACTTCGAAACAAGTATAATGCAAAGGCGCCCGGGTGGCTCCGTCCGTTAAGCATCCCACTCCTGCTTTTGGCTCAGGTCGTGATTTCACGGTCAAGGGGTCGAGCCCGGCATCGGACCCCGTGCTGGGTGTGGAGCTTGCTTGGGATTCTGTCTCCCTCTCTCTCTGCCCCTCCCCTGCTCACGCTGTCTCGGTCTCTCTCTCTCAAAATAAATAAATAAACTCTTAAAAAAACTATAACGCATGGGTGCCTAGGTGGCTCAGTCGGTTAAGCATCTCACTCCTGGTTTCGGCTCAGGTCGTGATCTCATGGTTCCTGAGGTCGAGCCCGACATCGGGCTCTGCGCTGACAGCATGGAGCCTGCTTGGGATTCTCTCTCTCCATCTCTCTCTGCCCCTCCTCTGCTCACGCTTTTTCTCTTTTTCAAAATAAACATTTTTTTTTTTTTTTTAACTTATAACACATTTGAGTTATTTAATTGGTTAAATCTTGGCTCCTGGGAATCTCTGCTCTGGGAAATGTTTCAATCCCTGGCTATTGTTCTCATCAAGATCGAAATCTTACCCCCATCACTTACCAGCTGTTTAGCATTGTGCAAGTCCTTTTTAACTCTGAATCTCTATTTCCTCATATATACAGTAGGGGAAACAGAACTTCTCTTAATAACTTAGCCAGCAAACCTGAGACTCTTGGGCCTGACTGTGTCAATGGTAGAAACCAAGAATGACACTGTCCTGGCTGGTCATGCTCTCGGCCTACTGAAAGAATGACCAAAAGGGGGGAAATCGTTAAAATAAAAAAAGAGGCCAGCCTGAAAAGTTCCCTGAGCAGACCGAATCGGCTTGCTCCTCCTCCAAAGCTTAATTTAGCTTATGTTGTAAGACTGCTTTGACCTGGGTCATTTCTTGCCCATGCCTCTGGAAATCATAAGCCAAACTTAAACTTTCCCAAGGTTGATATGATATAACCACTGACCGGTTCCCTATCATTCAAGAACATTTTAATATTAAAACGAGTCACCGTAAAGAATCAACAGTCACTGTCTTCCCAGCGTGTAAGCTGCTTTAGACCAATGCACTCCTGGGCCTCATTCCATGCTTTGGTTTGAGCGATCCTGGTCGGCAAACTGTCTTTTTGGTGTGTGCACAATAAACTTTTCCCGGTTACTACTTCAGGGATTCATTGGTTTTACTTCTATTATTTGTGAACTTTGACGAGAATCTCTACTCCCTCCTACTCACAGGATCAGCCCTTACTTTAAATTCTTATTAGGTGCATTCATCACTAACTTCAGGTCTTTACTCAAAGGTAACCTACCTTCCCAGTTGAACTCTTCTCGGCCAACCTTATCTAAAGTTTTAATCCAACTCCTCCCATGCCCCCAACACCAACGTTGCATATGGCCCTTCCTGGTTTTATTTTTTTCTCCTTAGTAATTATCATACATAAACATTTTTTTTTTCAATGTTTATTTGTTTCTGAGAGAGAGAGAGAGAGACAGAGAGACAGAGAGCAAGTGGGGGGGGGGGGGCGGGCAGAGAGAGAGGGAGACAGAATCGGAAGCAGGCTCCAGGCTCCAAGCTGTCGGCACAGAGCCCGACACGGGGCTCGAACCCCCAGACTGAGAGATCATGACCTGAGCCGAAGTCGGACCCTCAACGGACTGAGCCACCCAGGCGCCCCACAAACATCTATTTTTAAAATCTTTTTCAACTTCTTTGTGATTTGCTCTCCCTACTTTAATGTAAACTCCACAAGGGCAATGTTTCCTGTTTCTTGTTTCTACTGTATCCTTAGGGCTTCAAAAGTGTCTCGTGTGTAATAAGTAATAAATACTTGTTGAGTTGGATACTGAATGCATTTCTCATTCATTCATTCATTCAACAAATACTTACTAAACACTACATTCCAGACACTATGATAGATACTGGAGATACGGCAGAGAATAAGACATGACCACTGCATTTAAGTCACTTATATTCACACATACAAACGAACCAAGTAAAGGAACATTTCAGTAACGTGCAATACGAGAATACAGTAGGTAGGAGTGAGCACAAGTAACCGTGGAGGCACATTAGAGGAGCACTTGATCTAGCCCGTGGGGTCAAGAGATACTTCTGAGACCTGAAGAACAAGACGGGAAGTTAATGAAGGAGCTAATCATGTGGATTTCAAAAGTAGATCATCCATCTGGACTAGGGGTCAGCAAATACTGGTCAGCCAGACGGTAAATATTTTAAGCTTATGGGTCACAGATGGTCCCTGTCACAACTACTCACACTCGTCCTCCTAACAAAAGCAGTCACAGACACTGCGTGAACAAATGGGTGAGGTTCCTTGCAGATTAAATTGTAACTACAAACACAGGTAGCCAGAGAGGGAACATTTTGCCGACCCCTCTTCTGAACCCATGGATTTCAAACTACTGTTTTAAGTAACAGAACCCTTTATTCGTACAAATTTTATGCACAATGCCGATATCTAATGAAGCAAATGAGAATGGTCTTGGTTGAAACTGGAGTGGGAGTTTAGAGCCCTTTATCTCCCTTTGCAAATGAAGAGAGGAATAAGAGTAGGCTCCTATCTGCAAGAGAAGAATTATCCATTTCACTTCTTTTTTTATCTGGCTTTTTTCTCATCTCACACATTAATAGTTGAGGCCAATGACGTTGTTCTCATTGAAATAATCAAATCTAATGATGTTCAAAAACAGCAACCTAGACCAACTCACCCAAGATATTCTTTTTGTTTCTTAATTTTTTTAACGTTTATTTATTTTTGTGAGGCAGAGAGAAACAGAGCACGACCAGGGGAGGAGCAGAGAGAGAGGGAGACACAGAATCCAAAGCAGGCTCCAGGCAATGAGCTGTCAGCACAGAGCCTGACACGGGGCTTGAAGTCACAAACTGTGAGATCATGACCTGAGCCAAAATCAAGAGTTGGACGCTTAACCGACTGAGCCACCCATGCACCAAGCCCCCCCACCCCCCCCGAGATATTCTTAAAGACACCTTTCTGGGGGTGCCTGGGTGGCTCAATCAGTTAGGCATCCCACTCTTGATTTCAGCTCAGGTCATGATCTCATGGTCCGTGAGTTCAAGCCCCATATCAGGTTCTGCACTGTCGGTGCAGAGCCTGCTTGCGATTCTGTCTCTGTCCCTGTCTCTCTCCCTCTTTCTCTCTTTCTGCCCCTCCCCTGCTCCCTTTCTATCTCTCTCTCGCTCTCTCTCTCTCTCTAAATACATAAATAAACATTTTAAAAAAAAGGCACCTTTATGGACTGAATTGTGTCCTTCTAAAATTCCTATGTTGAAGCCCTAACTCCCAGGGTGACTGTATTTGGAATAGGGTCTATAAAGAGAAAATTAAGGTTAAATGAGGTCCTAAGGGTGGGGCCCTGATCCAATACGATTGGTGTCCTTATGAGAAGAGACACAAGGAGCTCACGCTTTCTGTACATGCACCCAAAAGGGCCGTGTGAGCACACGACTAGAAGGCAGTTGCCTGTAAACGAGGAAAAGAGCTCTCCCCAGAAACTGATCATGCTGGCACCCTTATCTGAGACCTCTTTCCTCCAGAACTCTTAGAAAATAAATTTCTGTTTTTCAAGCCAATCCATCTATGGTATTTTGTTATAGAAACCAAAGAAGACTAAGGTGGACACTCCTCAAAGGAAAGTTGAGCTGAGCTGGCATTCTCTGTCGCACGTGAATATCGAAGTCGATCTTTGGCCTTCCAGAAGTCTTTTTCTGCAGCTGCTTCCTGGATATCACAAATTCCCTTCAAGGGAGCACTCACTGTTTTTATTTTCTTGGTGAGTCACTCAATGGTGACTTGGTGAGCCACCATTGCCCTAGCGTGTGAGGGGAGCTTGTAAACCCGGTGTGTAAACGACAGCGGACATTATTTCAGAGGTCATCACTATGCACTCTGATGAAGGGGGATGTAGTCTTAGTCAAGGAAGTCACCCTTAAACCTGCTGCCTGTCTAACGTGTCTTTCTCTTCTAGACCCATGAGATTCTTTGGGGAAGGCGACATCATGACCAGGCGAGGCACATGTGCGACTGCTGACTCCAACTGAGAAACTACCAGAGCTGAAAGCGAGGTAGATGAATGTACAAGAGCCTGTTAACAGCCCAGAAGTCGCACAGGGATGCCGCGAAGATTGTCTGGGAGCTGTCAGGGACAGACTGGTAAGTGTGCACAGCATCTTGCTTGTCTTGACATTAGAGCTGATGTGAATGATCCACTTAATAATACTCTCAGGGAGTCTTTGATAGGCAGTGTGGGCCCTCTACGTGTTGCCTACGTTAAAACGAAAGAAACATTGTGCTAGATCCAAGTGATCAGGAGAGGTGTTTTTTCTACGATCTGTAAGTGCCTAGCAGAAAATCATTGCATTCTAAGGTCCCCCTGGCACACCATTTCTTCACTAGACGAATGGGAGGGACATGGGCGCCAGTTGGGATTCCTATGTCTGTCTATCTGTCCTCTTCGGGGTAGGAACTGGAGACTCACTGCCCTGGCCAATGCTGTGACCTCAACTCGCTTTACGAGTTGGTCCCCAAATTCCTGAGGAAGTCAAAAGTTGAAGGCGACCTAGAAGGCCTGGTGGTAAGGTAATAACAGAGTGCTTGTGACAAAGATGAGAAATGATTTGCCTGTGACAGGTATCTCCTTTTCAAAAAGCAGTCCCCTCTGGAAATTTACATTTCTTCTACCCATGTTGGAAGCGCACAGATCATTTCTGGAACCCCTTCTGGAAATTAACTTACATTCTATTGATACTCTCCGCATCAGACATGTCATCCTAAACTTGCAATTAAATCATTTGCCACAGCCAAATTTTCAACAAATTAATCAGCTGTTTTGAGTAAATCGATCAGCTGAGCTAATTAATAATACTTTACAACTCCGCCTGACATGACGTAAGACTATGAAGTAATGAAGCTTATTTTTTATATGGCCAAAGAATTAGCTCTGATGGGACTTTCCAAAGAGACACTCAAGAATGGTTTGGGCAAGAGCAGTATAGAACGAACGTGAAACTTCTCAAGGGTCCTACTCACATTTGGAGCGTGCGCGCGCGCACGCACACACACACACACACACACACACACACACACACACAGACTTGTATGGATCCATTCTGATAGGCCTATTAAGCAATTGATCATTCTCCTTCACAATCAAAATGTGTTTGACTTTTGGTGGTTTTGTTCAAGTAGTAGGTAATATTGGAGTGATCAGAATGAGCCAAGTCTCTACCAGGGGGCATAGTATGGAATTTCGATTTAGCCTAAATATAAGAAAAGCTATTGGCGGGTTTCCAGCAGGATTAAGAGTTAACACAGCCTGAGGTGCCCGGGTGGTTCAGTCGGTTAAGCGTCTGACTCTTGGTTTTGGCTCAGGCCATGATCTCGCGGTCTGTCAGGCTGAGCCCTCGTCGGGCTCTGCGCCGACAGCACGGAGGTTGCTTGGGATTCTGTCTGCCCTTCCTTTCTCTCAAACAAAATAAAAGAAAAAGAAAAGAAGAGTTAACACAGCTTAACATTTATAGCACTGTCTCTCCTATGTGCCTCAAATACACTGGTAGGATCCTACCAAAACGCAGATTAATATTTGCTATTTAGCTGGCTTAACAAAAAGGTAAACCTGAGAGAATGGTTGAGCTGCATAAACTACAGGTTTATATGATTAATATACTTCTTTATACACAGTGGTGGTGAGCAACTAGCAATTTTAAAACAGTGGTTCATAGGGGTGCCTGGGGGGCTCAGTCGGTTAAGCGTCCGACTTCAGCTCAGGTCACGATCTCGCGGTCCGTGAGTTCGAGCCCCGCGTCGGGCTCTGTGCTGACAGCTCAGAGCCTGGAGCCTGCTTTGGATTCTGTGTCTCCCTCTCTCTCTGCCCCTCCCCTGCTCACTTTCTCTCTCTCTCACAAAAATAAATAGACATTAAATTTAAAACAGTGGCTCAGAAAACAAAAGAATGTGACTTAGGCTATGCCTATGAACACTGCTGTTATATTTGAATAGATATAGTCTGCCATTCCTGATCATTCATATGTAAATTTAGATTCAGAGTGAGCTCCAGCTTTCATTTGAGCAGAGTGCGTTTTATAGTGATTGCTAATTTGGCAGGATTTACTTTTTGGTGGGAGTTCTTGATAAATTGTTTCTTTGAATGGAAATGTTCCTCATTAATTTCTCTGCGAATGACTCTTCCCTGGGATCAGCTGTGGCTGTGGCACTCATCCCTTCTCATTCCGACAAACTGACCTGTTATTAATTATTTCTAGTTAGAAACGCTAACGATGCCACTTGGAGCTTTGTTCGGGAGTAGGGAGCCCCGGCCGGAACACAAACAAGCCCAGATGAACCCGTCACCTGCACCAGAAGGTTTGGAGATGCCTCAGCAACACAGGTCTGACTGTCCAAGGGACAGCCTCCTACATTCCAGTGCTCTGGCCGCACTGGGCAGCTGTAGCACCAAAATGAATCCTTTCAGTTTGCAAAGTCTCATTCATCCAGGCTGAGTTCCCGATTGGAAAGGTATTCTTAGAGAGGCCCTACGCAGCAGGCTCATTTCACCTTCAACAAAAATCAGTTCAAAAGGTTTAAAAAGGACAGGGGCGCCTGGGTGGCTCCGTCGGTTAAGCGTCTGATGCTTGATTTAGGCTCAGGTGGTGATCTCACAGTTCGTGAGTTTGAGCCCCGCATCGGGCTCTGGGCTGATAGCACAGAGCCCACTCGGGGTTCTCTCTCTGTCTCTCTCTCTCCATCTGCCCTTACCCCACTCATGCTCAGTCTCTCTATCTCCCTCTCAAAAATAAATATTTTTTTTTAACAAGACTGGATTAATTAAAAAAAAAAAAGTTTTAAAGGACATTCATGGGAAGCACGCTTGTGAGGTTTCAGCTGAGCGCTGTCTCAAAGATGACAAAACTATCATTCAATCCAACGGAGAAGGGAAAGGAGGTAGGGAATCACATAACATATAACAAAGCAGCTGGCTGCTGTCACTGTTGTAGACACTTATTTTATTATCAGTATAAAGAAACTACCTGTGGCACACACACACAAAATACTGTGACGTAAGCCCACCAGGGCCTCTTCCTAGGTGTGCAGGAAGAACACATTTCCCCAGTCGCCACGTGGCTTTCGCGGGGACCGCTGAGCTCTGCTTAGAGGAAAGGAGAGCAGACGCAATGTGACAGCTGCACCGTGACGCAGGTAAGCGTCTTCTCTAAGCTGCCTCTCACAACGCGGGGCGAGAACGGACGCGACGCGCTCCGTGACGGCAGTAGTACAAAATGGTCATGACAGAGGTCCCCGAGTCACTTAGTGGAAGTGAATCATTGGACTGTGGTGTAAGAAGTGCACCTGTTTTGAGTCCCTGAGATTTGGGGGGCCGCTTTTCATCTCAGCATATGCTAGATAAAGCAATACCTTTAAATAAGAACGATGAAAGCAGCAGCTACCGTTTGTGGACCACATAACGCCTATAGGCATGTGCTGAGCACGTTACAAAGGACACCTCATTATCTTCACAAACAAAATCTTCCGGGTCAGTAGAACACTTCTCATTCCATACATTACGAAGCAGACGGGGACGCCTGGGTGGTTCGGTCGGTTGAGTGCTGACTTCAACTCAGGTCACGATCTCGTGGTCTGTGGGTTCGAGCCCCGTGTCGGGCTCTGTGTCGACAGCTCGGAAGCCGGAGCCCGCTTCGGATTCTGTGTCTCCCTCTCTCTCTGCCCCTCCCCTGCTCGCTCTCGGTCTCTCAAAAATAAATAAACATTGAAAAAAAACATTAAAAAAAAAAAAAGAAGCCGACTGAGAAAAGTATCAGTCCAAGGCCTCACAGCCAACTTGCCTGGTTCTAAATGTATTCATTTCACTATACTACAGCTGTCCCTGAGTGTTCCCATTTCAATGCTGTTACCATATTTCACAGGCAAATTTTCACTACTGGAACTTCCTAATGCCAAGGATTCTCTAAGTCACAGAAAAATGCCAGGAACAATCTGGAATAAATGGATTTAAAAAGGACCAAACCAAATATATAAAGGGACACAGCACCAGGTGTCTTTCCAATACAAATGCCACTAAAATCCACTTCAGAAAGTATGATCGAGATCAAAATTCTTGATGGTTCCTGCAGCTATTTTCATTTTAAAAACCACAGCAGCCAAAAGCAGCTGTTATCAACAGATTGGAGGCGCACAGCAGACACAGTTAATTTCTAGGAAGCCATCAGAAAGGCACATGGTTCCTGAAGTAGCATTCTGGTGTTCTTGTCACACAGATGAGATGTTTACAGGAACCACAATAAGTTGAAAAGGGTAAAAACATTTAACTTGTGTCTGAAATGCCTACTTTTAATTTAGATAATGTTTAGTAGCTCCGACAATGGTCACCACCTATGGGAAATACTCATTTTTCAGCCTATGTTATATTATTAAGAGAAAATTCATGATGTGGTACGAGAAATTAGGAAGTGTACCTAATGAGCGTTTTACCTGACACTCTGTAGGACACATCTCAAGAGATTTGTTCTTACACAAAGTGTGAATGTAAACAAATAAAATGGAATTTGTTGGGGTTTTTTCCAACCTGTCTTAGAAGTCATTTCCCATACAAGGGTTCCAAAGCATTTTGAGCGATGGCACCATCACCAGAATATGTGGGTACTGTCCCGGGGGGCCTCCTTAGAGGGATAGCACTCATTTGGATGTATAAATTCTGGTTTGTTTGCTTTTAAAATGTCCAATTATTTTTATTCATGCCTGCTCTATGCTCTTATGTATCTTTGCAATGCCTATCTGCAAATTTTTCTTAAAATAAATGTAGTGTTGAGAAAACCGCCTTTGAAATATCAGGTTGGAGATAGTCTTTCCCAATTAATGGAGCTAAGATAGCCATTAAAAGTTCCTTCTTGTTTGAGGTGTGTAAGTAGGATTCATGCTGAGCGTTGGCAGACTGGTATAATGCGGGGAAAAGTCTATACGAGGACTAAGACATTGGTTCTAGAATTGGTGTGGCCTGATAATATCAAGGAAATGTGAAAAATAATTAGTGCCATTCATTCACTCATTCTTCATTCCTTCATTCATTCACTTACCTATCCTCCATTTTTTTCTTTCTTTTTTTAAAAAGCTTATTTACTTACTTACTTCGAGAGGGAGCACACTAGCAGGGGAGGAGGAGAGGGAGAGAGAGAAAATCCCAAGCAGGCTCCGTGCTGTCAGCACAGAGCACAACGTGGAGCTCGATCCTACGAACCGTGAGATCATGACCGGAGGCAAAAGTCAAGAGTTGGGACGCTTCACTAAGAAACCCAGGTGCCCCACTACCCTCCATTTCTCAAACAACACGAGCTCGCTAGGCTCCAGTCAGTTCAGGGGTTATACAAACTGGTAAAAGATAGTCCTTTCCCCAAAAAGTGCTTTCAATTAAGTGGATAAGATTCCAAACTTTTTTAAACGTTAAAAACCTGCCCTGTTTACCTTATCAATGTATTGTGAGAATCTAACGAAAGGGTTTATGTGAAACAGGTATTAACTCGAGAGCCTGTACAAAAATTACATGGCCCTGAAACTGGTGTATTGATACAGGAAATATTTTTCTCCTTACATGATCATCTTGTTACTTTCATTCGAAGTACTTGGCAACACTGAGGTCAGACGAAGGAAGGGAGGAATAAAGACGTGGACGGACAGAAGGTGGGGGCCGGATGGGGGGGGGGGCAGGGAATCAGGTTGATGTCTAGAAGAGGAGAGCTGTGGCAGACAGGAGGCTTTGATTTCATGAGGCTGGCCTCAGAGGAAGAGTAGCAGAGCACTGGGAGCGAAAGGGAAGGATGGAGTGCAGGATAAGGGGTGGGCGCGGGGACACAGTTTTACTCTCAGCCCCTCCTCAAAGATATATGGAAATCAGCCTTACGGGTGAAAGAGCAAACTTTTCAAGCATGACTCAGTCACCAGGGACTAGTAACAGAAATTTACCCACGAAGATCATGGGAAAAAAACATTTATTTTAAGGATACAGGGCAATCTTGTAGAAATCAACACAGGAAATAAAGCTGGAATTCACAGAAAACAGAAACTGATCGGGGCCATTCCTGTCCATGTTTCCTTCTCGTCCCCCATCCTTTTCTCCGTCTCTCAACCTAACAACTCGTCTTCATCTTCTTTTACTGAGGCCACACTGCATCTATTCTCTGCTTTTGTGCCTCGGCATCAGCCTAGTACTTTGGTCTCTGTGGACGGTTTTAACCGTTTGTGCCTGCCTGCTCCCAGGTCTACAGGGCTTTTCCCAGGAAGGAAGAGCCTGGACGATGGAGCCAGGGGCCTGGGTTGAAATCCTGAGTCTGCTATTTTGACCTGTGTCATCGTAGTTGGGCCACTGCACCCCTCCTCCACATTTTACCGGGTCGAGGTGAACATGAATGACGTTAATTTATGCAAAAACACCTAAAAGAGTGCCCGGCCCCCTAACAGGTGCTTGGATGTGACGCATTCCAAAGATCCCTGTTAGCGCTAGGATTCTGGGATTCTATAAAATGACTCTCTTATTTGACAGACTCAGACGTGCATTAAATCTTATTTACTCCGTAGTTCCTGTATAAATAATGTGGTTACACAGCTCCGTTCCAGGAGTAAAGGTAAATCTGAATCACAACAGATGCAGATACATTCTCAGGCTCCCCACTCCCTGCACCCTACTCTCCCTGGGAGGACGTTAAAATTAGCTACATTTCCGTAAGGCTCAAAACCAGAAGGCATTGATCTGGCACACCAAATACACTCTGCGATACATATGCATCTGCTTAGAAACTGAAGCGGTGTCTCGATACGGGCTGGCTGGAAGAATTAAAATGGAAAGGGAAATTCGCAAGAATAAATGAGGGAGGAATTCAGAATGAACAGAATGAACAATCTGCTTAGCTTCCTTCAGTCTCTACGAGAAGAGCAGACTCTGGCCACGTGGTGATACTCTTGCACAGAACGATGAGATCAGGGGAGAGGGGGAAGGGTCATTAAATGTGACTGTATGTTTCACTTTGCGCGGTTTCGTTTCCGAAAGGCCATTACCCACCTTTGGAAAACTGGGAAGCGGCCTACTAATGAGTAAACAGTTGAGGGCAAGCCCCCAGTGCGGCGGGATTTCCAGAGCTTCCAGATCCCAGGCTTTGCCAGTTAACAGAAGGAGATGCTTCACGAGCTAAAGCTAATAGACGTTCCTTTCTCCAGCTAACCCTCCTTGCTTCACAGGGAAATGAAAGTGCCCATCTAGGGGCTGGGGAACTGTGTGCGGTGTGTGTGCGTATGGGTAGTTGTATGTTCTGAGTGTTTTCTAAAGCATTACGCACTAGAAAGCTCCAAAGATACTTGAATTTTCTAAAAATGTTTTCATTGTGAGAAACCAAATGCTTCAAGGTGCTATTCTTTTTCATTTAGTTACCACCTGATTAGTTATCTTGTCCAAATAAAACTGAACTCTAAATACACGTACAAAGGGTTCGTAAAGGGGCACCAGAGTGGCTCAGTCGGTTAAGCATCCGACTTCGGCTCAGGTCATGAGCTCAAGGTTTGAGTTCGAGCCCCGCGTCGGGCTCTGTGCTGACTGCTCAGAGCCTGGAGCCTGTTTCAGATTCTGTGTCTCCCTCTCTCTCTGCCCTTCCCTCGCTCACACTCTGTCTCTCTCTCAAGAATAAATAAACATTAAAGAAAAAAAAGAGCCAGCTTCTGATCCTCTGTCCCCCCCCCCAACACCGCCATCTCCCTGCCCCTCCCCTGCTGATTCTCTCTCTCTCTCTCTCAAAATAAATAAGTCAACTTAAAAAAAGCAAAGGGTTCATTAAAAGGTCATGGTCACTTAATGGCAACAGTAAAAGGGATTTTCTTGCAACCATTTCAAGGATCTCACTCTAGTTTTGTCTCCTCCTAAATACATACTTAGTGCAAGCACCAGTCACACATTTAAAGTTATTATGTTAAAATACGCGTGGGGAGGAGGCGCCGACTTCAGCTCAGGTTATGATCTCATGGTTTGTAGGTTCAAGCCCCGCATCGGGTTCTGTGGTGACAGCTCAGAGCCTTGAGCCTGCTTCGGATTCTGTATCTCCCTCTCTCTCTACGTCTCCCATGCTCGCACTCTGTCTCTCTTTCTCTCTCAAAAATAAAATAAACATTAAAAAAAAAATTAAATACATGTGGAGAGTCACAACTTGGTGGGTGCAGAGTTTCCTCTCAAAATGATGAAATGTTTTAGAACTAGATAAAGTTGGTGGTTGCACAACATCGTGAATGTACTAAATGCCACTGGAGTGGAAACTTCATTTAGTTATTATTTTTAATTTTTAACGTTTATTTTTGAGAGACAGAGGGCAAACAGGGGAGAGGCAGAGAGAGAGAGACAGAATCCGAAGCAGGCACCAGGCTCTGAGCTGTCAGCACAGAGCCCGACGTGGGACTCGAACCCACAAATCATGAGATCATGACCTGAGCCAGAGTCGGACGCTTTACCGACTGAGCCACCCAGGCGCCCCTGGAGCATAAACTTTAAAATGGATAATTAATGTTACACCTTAATAAAGATAAATAACAAAAATGTGTAAATGGATGTTTCTAATAAGTTCAGTTTGTTTTCTTTGGAGTCTGATGAAGTTAATGTTTTGTAGTTCTCTCTTGTTTTAATGTTTATTTATTTTGAGAAGGAGAGTCAGGTGGGGAGGGGCAGAGAGAGAAGGAGAGAGAGAATCCCAAGCGGGTTCCACGGGTTCCACGCAGTCAGCACAGAGCCTGACGCAAGGCTTGAACTCACGAACCATGACACCATGACCTTGAATCTGACGCTTAACCAACTGAGCCACCCAGGTGCCCCTGTTGTGCAGTTCTTAACGAAATGTTAAGCTATCGGTCCTTTGGCCCCTCTGGCAGCTACCTCCGCCCCTGTTGAACGTCTGTCTATAAAAGCAACTCAAAATGGCCCACGTCGCTGAAGTGATAGAGCTGCTTCCTTTGAAAGTGGCATCCATATTTACATACAGGATTTCTCTTTTTCCTTCCCCTGATCCCTTAATGGTTACTCTGGTGATGGAAGCTGACTTAATCCAGCCGTGCTGAAGCAACTCCGAGGCAGTATGTTAAAGTGCTTGTTCGGTGACTGACTACAGCAAAACCCGGAGCAAGTCCTGTCTCCGCTTTCATACACAGTTGCCTCATCTGTGTAATAAGGAAGCGAACTAAATGATCTTTAAGAGCCTTTCTTTTCCTGAAATTAGGGGATTCTGTGGTCTCTGTAAACAGCCTTTTAATAACCAGTACTACAGTGTATATTTAAGTATCATTTTCACATGTTTCTTGGTCATTAGCATATCTTCCTTTGTAACACACCTATTTAAATTTTAGTCATTTTTCTTTTGTCATGTTTGCCTTCTTTTTCTTTGTAATTCTTTTATATATTTTGGATTAACATCCTTTGTTGAATATATATTGAAAATACCTTTTCCCACTTCGGCGCTTTCTTCTTTGTTCTTGTATTTTAATTTAAAGAACTTTTTTTTAATGTTTATTTATTTTTGAGAGAGAGAGAGAGACAAGAGTGTGAGCCGTGGAGGGACAGAGAGAGACACACAGAATCCGAAGCAGGCTCCAGGCTTTGAGCTGTCGGCACAGAGCCCGACACAGGGCTCGAACCCACAAACCGTGAGATCATGACCTGAGCCAA
Organism: Panthera onca; assembly: GCF_046562875.1. Classification (NCBI taxonomy): domain Eukaryota; kingdom Metazoa; phylum Chordata; class Mammalia; order Carnivora; family Felidae; genus Panthera; species Panthera onca. The sequence continues at coordinate 10,660,440 of NC_138357.1, read as the reverse complement.
AGTCGAATGCCTAACTGACTGAGCCACCCAGGCACCCCTTTTTTTAAAGTAGGCTCCACATGGGGTGCCTGGGTGATTCAATTGGTTAAGCATCTGACTCTTGATTTTGCCTCAGGTCATGATCTCATGGTTCATCATGGTTCATAAGTGAGCCCCAATGTTGAGCTGACAGGGCAAAGCCTGCTTGAGATTCTCTCTCTCCCTCTCTCTCGGATTCTCCCCTGCTCATGCTCTTTCTCTTTCTCTCTCTCAAATAAAAAATAATAAATAAATAAATAACCAACCAACCAACCAACCTTTAAAGTAGGTTCCATGCCCAGCACGGAGCCCAATGCAGGGCTTGAACTCCTAACCTGGAGATCAAGGGGCACCTAGGTGGCTCAGTCAGTTGAGCATCGGACTTCGGCTCAGGTCATGATCTCACGGTTCTTGAGTTTGAGGCCCACATCAGGCTCACTGCTGTCAGTGTGGAGCCTGCTTTGGGTTCTCTATCCCCTGCTCTCTTTGCCCCTTCCTTGGGGACACTCTCTACCTCAAAAAATAAACAAACATTTTTTTTTTTTAAAGGCCTGAGCTGAAATGAAGAGTCACAGGCTTAACCGACTGAGCCACCCAGGCACCCTGTGTGGAGCCTACTTTAAAAAAAAAAAAAATTTTTTTTTAAATAAAGTGAAGACGAAAGCTCCAAAGCAGGAAAAGGTATTTGCAATATATATTTAACAAAGGACTTTAATCCAAAATATAAAGAATTACAAAGAAAAAAAAGGAAGAAAAGGTGCCCCTAATGCTTTATGGCTTTAACTTTCACTTTTAGATCTATGATAGACTTGGAATTCATTTTTAGGTATCAAATGAGATACTGTTTACATGTGGGTACTTAACTGGCCCAGCACCACTATTTACTCAAAATTGCAAACTTCTCCTACTATACTGTAGAGGCATCTTTGTCATAAACCAAGTTACCGTGTATGTACATGTGGGCCACTTTCCAGGCTCTCCATTGGGACAGCATTGTCCAAATTACTGTGGGTTGCTTAATTTTTGACATCTAGGAATGTCAAAATTCCAGCTTTGATATTCTGGAATATTCTGGAATATATATTCCAGCTTTGATATTCTTCACAACATTTTGATACTCTTGAATAATCTTGTTCTGCTGCATTTCCATCTAAGCTGTAGAATTATTACACACACACACACACACACACCCCTTGCTAGAACTGTTATTAAAATTTCATTTAAGGGGCACCTGGGTGGCTCAGTCGGTTAAGCGTCCGACTTGGGCTCCGGTCATGATCTTGCGGTTTGTGAGTTTGAGCCCCGAGGTAGGCTCTGGGCTGACAGCTAGGAGCCGGGAGCTTGCTTTGGATTCTGTCTCACTGTCTCGCTGCCCCTCCCCAGCTTGTGCTCTCTCTGTCTCTCAAAAATAAATAAATGTAAAAAAAAAAAATTTTTTTTAAATTTCATTTAAGTTTGGGAGAATTTACAACATGAAGCCCTTTAATCCATGAAAATGGTAGATCCTGGGGTGCCTGGCTGGCTCAGTCGGTAGAGCATGTGACTTTTGATCTCAGGGTTGTGAGTTTGAGCCCCACACTGGGTGCAGAGATTACTTAAAAATATAATATCTAAAAAAAAAAAAAAAAAGGTAGATCCTTCCAGTTACTTTATATTTATCAATTTATCTCATTAGTGTTTTGTAGTTTTCACTGTATAGAACTTGCATGTTTTCATTAAATTCATTATTAGCTATTTAAATTTTTAAATACTATCCTCAATAACATTTTTATTTTCCTTTCCTAATCATCTAATACTAGTATGTAGAATACCATTGCTTTATTATCAATATTGACCTTGCAGTTAGCACCAATTCCAAATTCTCTTATTAAGTCTAAGAATTTGTCTGAAGATAGGATTCTTTTGGATTTTCTATGTGTGTAATCATATCACTTGCCAAAAATGATAGATTTCATCCTTTCTGATGCTTATGAAGTTGATGTATTTTCCTTGCTTTTTGCACTGGTTATGACCTTCAATAAAATGTTCAATAGAACTAGTGATAAGGGCCTTTTGTTTTAGTCCTAATATCACAATGGAGGGTTTAAATATGTCACCGTGAGTATCATGTTTGTTGCAGGTTTTCATTTTTTATTTTTTGTAGACTCTTTTCAGATTAAGGAAATTCCCTTCTATTCCTAGATTTTTAAGAGGTTTTATCATACATTAGTTTTAACTTTTATCAAATATTTTTTTCTGTATCTACAAACATTTTTCTGTTATTCTATTAATATGGTGGATTAAATTGATTTTGCAGAGGTAAACAACTCACAGTTCTAGAATAAAACCTGTAGGCCACTATGTATTATCTTATTTACTAGGATTAATCTGGTACTTTTTTGTTTATGGTATTTGAATCTCTAGTAATAAGATATAATGACACAATTTCTTTTCTAGTAATATCCTTGTCAAATGCTGGTACTAAGGTTATTCTAGATTTACAAAAAGAGTTGGTAAATATTGCTTTTGCCTATATCCTCGGGAACTGTCTATGTACTTTTTTTCTTATCTAAACATTTGAAAGAATTCACTAATGAAGCCATCCGGGATTGAGCTTGGGTTTGTGGGAATATTTTTACTAACAAATCCATTGTCTATAGAAATTCAGATTTCTTACTTCTTACATCTTGTTCAATACGGTGTGTGCATGGTTTAAGAATCTGTCCATTTTGGGACACCTGGCTGGCTCAGTCAGAAGAGCATGCGACTCTTGATCTGGGGGTCTTGAGTTCGAGCCCCATGTTGGGCACAGAGATTACTTAAAAATGAATCAATAAATTGTTAAAATATTTTTTAAAATTTTAACAAAGAGTTTTTGTCCAGTTTAGCCAAAACTTCAAAAGTATTAGATATTAGTCACAGTATCTTTGTATCATCTTGTATATTCCTTTAATCTTCATTATTTAATACTTTCTGCTTTCATTAGATTTAATTTGCAGCTTCTTGATATGAATACTTAGATACTTGCAGCCTTTTTCCTCTCTAATATATGCATGTATTAGTTTCCCGTCATGGCTATAACAAATTACCACCAGCACAGTGGTCGAACACAACACAAATGTATTACTGATCAAGTGTTCACGACTATGCATTTGCTACTCCCTGCTCTGCCTTGACTCCACTGTAGTCAGGCTTCTCTCGTCCCCACAGTCCCCTGAGCTCTGGCTTTTCCCCAAGCCTGAGCAAACCAGAAAATGCAGATCATGCCCGTTTTTATCAGCTTATTCGGACACGGGCAGACAGGACTGACACTTCCTCCCCCACTCCCAACTTTTCCTCACTTACTGTGTAAAAGAGAAGCCTGTGTTTGATTGTGAGATACTTGGAGATTTCTTCCTATTGCAATAGTCAGTTTGAATCAAGTCTTTTCTTTTTTTTTAAATTTTTTTAAATGTTTTATTTATTTTTGAGACAGAGAGACACAGAGCATGAACGGGGGAGGGTCAGAGAGAGAGGGAGACAGAATCTGAAGCAGGCTCCAGGCTCTGAGCTGTCAGCACAGAGCCTGACACGGGGCTCGAACCCACGGACCGTGAGATCATGACCTGAGCCAAAGTCGGACGCTCAACTGACTGAGCCACCCAGGCGCCCCGAATAAAGTCTTTTCTTACCTAATTACGTATTACCAGTTTCCTGGTGCCATGACTTAAAGAGAGTACAGACTATATACTGGACTCTGCTGTCTTCACTCAGGTTGATTTACGCCAGGTTCTCAGACCCTTTGTCCCTTCCTGGCTGGGGAAATTAGGTTCACAAGTTAAATTCCAAGTCCAAATCCAGTGTTCCAGACATTTGTTGTAGCATAATGGCGAGTTACTTTGATTTTGTTAAAACGGGGTTCTTCCTGGGGCGCCTGGGTGGCTCAGTCGGTTAAGCATCCCACCTCGGCTCAGGTCATGATCTCACCGTTTGTGGGTTCTAGCCCCGCGCTGGCCTCTATGCTCACAGCTCAGAGCCTGGAGCCTACTTCGGATTCTGCATCTCTGTCCCTCTCTGCCTCTCCCCTGCTTGCGCTCTCTCTCAAAAACACATTAAACATTAAAAAATTAAAACAAACAAACAAACAAACAACGAGGTTCTTCCTGGTGTTTTTCTGCTTAACTCCTGGACAGAGTGTTTTTTTGTTTTTTGGTTTTGTTTTGATTTTTGTGGGTTTTTTGTTTTTTGTTTTTTGGGGTTTTTTTTTTGCTTTTTCAAGCGGGGTGGCGGGGGAGGATTTAATACAAGATTCCTCTTTGAACAAGACTTGTCAGGGCTGTTTTGCGAGGTCTCTTGCGTTTGAGTCTTCACCTAATCCCAAGGGTGTTTCTCACTTCACAAAGCATACCACCTAATCCTCCTCTGCCCACCACCATATACTATTCCACGATATCACTCATTTGGTCCGCTGTCCCCCAAAATGGCAAAATTTCACAAACGGTGATTTGGAACTTCAACAGCCTCTTTGCGAAATGGGTCGTACTCAAATTGGCTCATTTAAGCCCTTTCCATCACCCGTCTTCCTTCCTCTCATTGATCCTCCTTCCTTTCACCCCCTTTGACCTTCTCTTTAGCTACCTTGAATCTTTTGATCGGTCTCCGTTCAATATCCCCACCTCCTCTACCTTCCTATCCGTTCTGACCATAGCTTTCCTTTCCCACCCCGGCCCCTCAACTCTCTATAGTCAGGAGAACATTATCATGTCCCTCTACCCCCGTCACAACCTCTTGATGTTCTCACAGACCCTGAAAGCAACCACCTGAAGGGAAGCTAAAACCACCAGAAGCTAACTGGAAACAGCCTGTATAATGCACCCCCTCAGATGTGCTTTGGAGACACAGGGCTGCTTGGGGCCACCTCAGTCCCCCACAAATTCAGTCCACAGTCTCCACGAGATGACACCTCCCCGAAAAGAATCCCGGTGGCCTCCACAAATGGGGTTGTGAACACTCTGGCCTTCATTTTCAGCAGGTAAACTCAGCCTGTCCCATCTCCCAGAAATACAATCCTACTAAATTATAAGAGCGGGACCGAAACGAGAGCTAATATTTTTATATAAACCAGGGAGTCTTCTATTTCTGCATTTTTGGCTGACTCGGAGCTATAAACTCTCTATGTGTATCTGTGTGTTTACGTTTGTGTGTCTGCATACTAAAGCTCCCGGAAATCGATAAAACTGAATATTTCCAACATACACAAAAAGCATTCTTAGCGAAATCAGCCCAAATGTTTTAAGAATTTAAGCTCACATAGTTTAGGTCAACTGTTGGCAAATCAGACTAGTTGAATGTTATTCATGTAATAAAAACAGCTGGGTCTTCGGTTATCAACATTAAGTTGACACATTTTTATTACAGTTGGGCTTGGGCTTATTCTTGTTGAACTTAATGCAGGTTCAATGATCAAATAAGTTAGCACGACAATCACTAGATACTGATGATAATGAAAAATGCAAATCTGTGTTTAAATAAACGGACTCATTCTTCTGACAAACTTTGTCACAGCAATTATGTATCATAACCTGTCAGCCTTAAAACGTTGGAGTATCTCTTTAGTAACTTAAAACTTTTAGATTTATGTTAAACTCAGTTAAATAGTATGCGTTTATTAAGCACCTAGATCATTTCTAAGCAACATAAAATACTGAAACATTACTCCGTGCACGTTTAAATTTATATAACCTTTTCTTATTCTCCATGGTATAGAGAGGCTAAATATATTTGGATCAGTTAATAAACATGTTCTTTTTGCCACATTGAGAGATTATACTATAAGGAAGCATATACTTTTAAAAAAGAGTTTAGGGGCGCCTGGGTGGCGCAGTCGGTTGAGCGTCCGACTTCAGCCAGGTCACGATCTCACGGTCCGTGAGTTCGAGCCCCGCGTCGGGCTCTGGGCTGATGGCTCAGAGCCTGGAGCCTGTTTCCGATTCTGTGTCTCCCTCTTTCTCTGTCCCTCCCCCGTTCATGCTCTGTCTCTCTCTGTCCCAAAAATAAAAAAATTAAAAAAAAAAATTTAAAAAAAAAAAAAAAAGAAAAAAATAAAAAAGAGTTTATACTATAAGGAAGCATATACTTTTAAAAACTCTGGGTAATACATTCATAAACTTTGCTAATCAGCTACCAAATGATGGTGCATGACAGCTTACAATGATCTAGTTTTCTCTGTAAAATATGTTACTCGTTATTAAAAATGAGAAGCAATATCTGTAAAGGAGCCTTCTAGAAACAGTGGAAGAGGGGAATGACTTTTACGCACGGTGTGCCAAGGATGCTTTTGTTAAGAAAGAAAGAGTAGTTTTGCCCTAAAATATTTTCAAAAAGAAAAAAAAACCTAAGTGGCTATGAAAAGCTTTAAAAGCTTCACAGAAAAGGGACTTTATTTGTCTTGGTCCAAACTGGCTAAGATTTAATTAGTTTTATGAGAGCTTTATAAAAGACCTAGAAAACGAATACTGTCCAGTCTCGGAGATTCTTTTCAGGGTTACCATACCATCTGCCATATCCTACTGTGGTTTCTGTGGCAGTATCGAAGGTTTCTGTCCCAAAATGACACATGTGAGAACTGAAGAAAGTGGTTACAGAATCCATTTGAACTTCTTGGCCATCACGCGTTTGTTAAGCATCTACTATGTGTAAGACACAAGACCAGTAAGACACAATGATGTTGACCTGTTAAGTGTTCTTTGAAACATGGCTAAAATGCAATCTATTATGTTAATTATTACCTATGCTGTTGTAAATATTAGTGATTTACTATGTGCTTTAGTGCATATTTCTTTTAAGTATGTTCCTGCTTTTTTTTTTAAGTGTATTTATTGTGAGAGACAGTGCGGGTGGGGGGATGAGGGAAGGGAGAGAGGGAGAGAGGGAGAGGGGGAGAGGGGGAGAGGGGGAGAGGGGGAGAGGGGGAGAGGGAGAGAGGGAGAGAGGGAGAGAGGGAGAGAGGGAGAGAGGGAGAGAGGGAGAGAGAGAGAGAGAGAGAGAGAGAGAGAAATGAGAATGCCAAGCAGGCTCCATGCTGTCAGCGCCGAGCTGGATGTGGGGCTCAATCTCACGAACCGTGAGATCATGACCTGAGCTGAGATCAAGAGTCAGGCACTTAACTGACCGAGCCACCCAGGTGCCCCTCGTGCATATTTCTTAAAAAAAAAAAAAAAAAATTCAAGCAGTGAGAAGTAAGAGGCTTCTGAATTCAGTGCTCTGTTTCTAAACTGCTAATACAGAATGTTACTTGGAAAAAGTCTGGACTATGTGGTGCACACAAGCAGTGCTTCCCGAAGGAGTTCTTGGCTTTTACATTGCACCGTGTTTCTCAAAGTTTGTTTTTGTGAAGAAAACATTTTATAACGTAAAAAAAAAAAAAAAGACCTTTAGTGTCAAATATACTGATGCAAAACGAACTTTGTTTTCTGTGAAAATGACATTTTGTGTCTTTCTTTACTTCGTGAGTAATCTGCTTAGAGAGCAAAGATACTGTTTTATCAGCATAATTTCCTGTGCTTTATATTGACTTTGTCATGCCCTTGATGATTTCAGAGAACCAAGGCTCATTTTCAAGAGTTAAGGGTTTTTTTTTTTAATAATTCTGTTATTTCCTATGTTTACTTTGTAAATCTCTTCTTCTCACTTTGTTCTAGAAGGTAGCCAAGTATTGTTCCTCGCTGACTCATGATTCTGTTTAACATTGTCAGATTAAATAAATGCTTATCATTCTCTAAAATTAAATTTGTAACATTGGTAAAATATTATTCATATGGATCTCAAAAATTATATATACAATTTCTAAAAATTTTGTTCATTCTTTCCTGTATCCTTTTTTTCTTTCCTCCAGTGTCGCCTTTGCCATCCACAAAGCTCTAACATTGCGTCCTCAATTTTTCAGTATTTTCTTAAGATAGATTTCAGATACAAAATTTCTGTCCAAATGGTATGAGCATTTTTACCCTAAATTTTATTTCAGACACATAAATTCCAAAACCCTCATACACTTATTACGACAACTACAATAATAGAGAAGTACATAACGTAAAATTATATATATGGTAACATCTGATTTGGCAAGGGCGTGGAGGAACGGTATCCTCACGTACAGGTGATGGGACTGTAAATCGGGATATCCACTCCAGAGAGCGATTTAGCAATCGATACCGTGAAGAGCCAAAAACGTCCACACTTGTACGACCCAGGAATTCCTTGCCGCAGAATCTCTCCCACACAGCGCAAAGAAACACAAACGTTATTCATTTTAGAATTGTTTATCATCATTAAAAACTGGAAATAGACTGAATGCCCATCAGCATGGAACTTGATCAGTAACTTGCTGCACATCATACAATAGAATACTATACAGCTATGAAATTAAATGAACTAGAATGCACTGCAGCAAAGATGAAACTCACACACATATTAATGAGTTTGAAAAGGTAAGTTGAAGAAGGATTTGTAAAGCTTGCCATTTATATGAAAATTTTAATTTTTTTTTTTTTCAACGTTTTTTTATTTATTTTTAGGACAGAGAGAGACAGACAGAGCACGAACGGGGGAGGGGCAGAGAGAGGGAGACACAGAATCGGAAACAGGCTCCAGGCTCTGAGCCATCAGCCCAGAGCCCGACGCGGGGCTCGAACTCACGGACCGCGAGATCGTGACCCGGCTGAAGTCGGACGCTTAACCGACTGCGCCACCCAGGCGCCCCTATATGAAAATTTTAAAAAGAAAAACTGTACTATATCTTTTCTATAGCTGTTTATATAGAAACTAAAGAGTGGAAGAATACCTTTCAAACTCCTACTAGTGTTTATCTGTATGGGGAGTTGGGAGAGAAGGGAAATCAGGATGGGGATAGAAGTTAAACAGGATAGTAGATGTATCTATAATAGTTTAATGGAAAGGAATATGGTCATTATATTCCTTGAGCAACTCCCAGCTCTAAGAGAGGGAAGGGGGAGGGGAGGGGAGGGGAGGGGAGGGGAGGGGAGGGGAGGGAAGGGGAGGGAAGGGAAGGGAAGGGAAGAAAAAGTTCCACAATATTCCCAAAGCATTATTCTGAATTGTGGATGTATCATTAGTTATCTTCTCATACATAATGCCAAGTTTTAGTCTTTTAGAGAAGAAGGAAGGGGGGAGGCATCAATGATTAATAAAACTATTCTTCTCTCTAGTGGCTCTCCGTCCTTTTAATCACTCACACATATGCACACTCACACAGGAAGTTCTTCCTGGAGGTGTAGCAATATTTCAAATACTGTAGCTGATAAATGATCACTTGCTAGAACTACAACAGTCCATGTGATCAAGCTGGCTAATATCTGGAAATATTCCGGGTGGGTCTCCAGGAGGGGCACAGGAAACTGCCTACTGAATAATTCGCACAGTTGCCAGCCAAGGAAAAACACGCGTCTTAACCAATACGTTGTGAAAATAGAATATATATCTGAACGCAGAAGTCCATCATAGTGGTGACATTTGGACAGGAAGCCCCTTTCCAGCTGTGAATATGAATAAGAATTCAACTATCACCTAAAAATCAGGGGGGATGCCGCCATAGGTTAATTGCATTTTAATCCAAATGCCCTTAACATTTTAACTTATCATTAATCACTGACGATGTGGTCGTGTCATCTCAAAATGCACCGACAGACGTTATAGAATATTTCGTGCTCTTTGTGCAAATGCAAGTTTTGAGCATTTCCAGGCTTTTAAAGAAAGAAAAAAAAAAGCCAAAACTGTGTGTGACAAAACAAAAGCTGAACGGTTAATGAGAATGGAACAAAAGAACTATCGGGAAATGAACCCATCCGGCTCCTTTGTAAGGAAAGGCTTCTGCCTTGATCGGGATTACTATAACATGGAGACAGTCTTGCTCAGATGGTTTCCCTGATGTGAAGCAGTATTGCTTACGGAACACGGGTCCGTTTCCACAGAGAAAATTATTTAAGCCACATCGTAGATTATCTAGCATACAATCAAGGATAGCTACTTGCGTGTAAGGCCTATAGTCAGCTAAAAATGATCTAAGTATTATTACACTTGAATACGTTACCACTTGTTTTACGTGTGCACCATCAATGTGTATTTAATAATTCTTTTCAACCATGGGTTTTCTCAGCTCAATGAGATTTTCAAAGTTCCCACGTCAATGTTATTTACTCTCGGACATTTCATCCCTTTCCAAAGGCCGTTCGGACTTTTGTGGTCGCCGTGGAAAAGTAAATGAGTGATTTGAAAAACGTAGTAGCTCTTGATCTTTTCTGATTAAATGACTTATTCCTTTAAATGACTGACCTTTAAAAGGTCTGCCACCATGATGGCATTCTCAATAATACTCGCTTGACCCCATTCCAGTTGTTTTAACACTGTTAAACACTTAGAATTTTATAAGCACAACATCTGCGGATTTTACAATTTAATATTGTAAATTGAGGTCAGCAGGAGAGACAGGGCTACCTGAATTGTGGCGCACTTTCGCACACACTCTTATCTTGAATATCCAGACGATGTTCCTGAATGTCAGTTGTAACAGGAAGATGTGTCTCTGAAAAATTCTAACGAAAATCTGATGTTGCCATCAGTATTGTGAAGGTTACATTTTTATAGAGCAGCATCAATCACCTCAAGATCAGTAAACTGAGATTAAAACATGGATTCTTAAAATGTAAATGAGGTAGAGCCCAAATCTTAGCAGAACACAAAGGTCAATTTTGTTTTATCAAGAAAGCATTACTATTATCACATCTTTCAAACTATTTTATACTCCTTTAATGCCATCTTCTTTGGGGAAAATATGTGTTTAAAATATAGAGGTAGGGGCATCTGGGTGGCTCAGTCGGTTCAATGTGCGACTCTTGATTTCACTCAGGTCATGATCCCAGGGTCATGGGATCAAGCCCCACATAGGGCTCTGCACAGAGCATGGGGCCTGCTTAAGATTCTCTCTCTCTCTCTCTCTCTCTCTCTCTCTCTCTCTCTCTCTCTCCCTCTCTCCCCCCGCGCCCCTCTCCCCTGATCATCATGCTCTCTCTAAAATAAAATTTTAAAAACTAAAAAAATAAAATAAGATATATAGCTAGTTGGCTTTCTATTTCTTTCATATAGATAATTTATATGTCAAAAGTAAAGTTAGAAGTTCATTCTGTAATGGGGTTTATTAGAAAAAAGGTTTAAAAATTTTAAAACCTAGGTTTGTTTTCTAGTTAATATCTTTGCATCCCCAAATTCAACATTATTCTTCTTCGTTTGAAAAATGATTATTTACTGAAAGGAACTTTAGAGAACATTGGGTAAACAGATCACAGATTTGGTATTACGATTTGACAAAAAAATGCCAAAATTTATTTTCATTTAACGACTGAATCACATAGCTTGATCAAATGCATCAACGCCACAAATCGACAACCAAAACCACCAAGTTAGACTTTAGGTAATGTTATTAAAACACAAATTCAAGACACTTCCAGGGACAAACAGTGTATCTTGGAATGCAAGTACTTCCTGTCAAAACTTGAAATACATTCAAGTATCCTAACTCAGATAAATGAAAAGATGTGTGTGGAATAAAAGGAGAGTGGGAGGACCTGAGAGGGCTTTTAGAGGCCGTAAGCGCTGCCGAGATTATGATGCCCACTGCTCCCGTTTGTAATGAAAATAAAAGGGCCACTGGACAACAAAGTGATTACTAAGGAAATACACAACAAAATCCTGAGGTGTTTGCCGGTAACCAGTCTGATGCTGTGTTTTCTTTGGAAATATAGATTGGCTTTTTGCTAAGATCATTTTTGTTATCTCTGCTTTACTACTGGGCTCTAGCCTCGGTCCGCCCAATAAATAAGCCTTCATACGCTGACAAAAGACTAAAGACAGGCAATATTTTCTCTCTTCTCTCCCCCAGATGCTGAAACCCTGAAATTCCAAGACCTCTGATCTTAATATCAATGCGAAGAAAAATCCCAGACAGACTGCCAAATAGGTGACTTTAGAGCCCTAACGAAGTAGAGGTTAGTAGCAGCTAGTTAATAATACCAGATTGTACAGGGGTGCCTGGCGGGCTCAGTCGGTGGAGGATGTGAGTTTGAGCCCCGCGTTGGGTGTAGAGATTGCCTAAAAACAAAATCTTTTAAAAAGTGAAACAAAATAGGGGCACCTGGGTGGCTCCGTCAGTTCGGCATCTGACTCTTTCTCGATCTCGGCTCAGGTCACGATTTCACAGTTTGTGGATTTGAGGCCCGCGTCAGGCTCTGCGCTGACGGCACAGAGCCTGCCGGGGATTCCGTCTCTCCCTCTCTCTGCCCCTCCCCTGCTCTCCCTCTTCTCTCAAAAATAAGTAAACAAACTGAAAAAGAAAATAAAAGAATACCAGGTCACGTTAACAATTTTGGACTACCAACCAGGGGCGCCTGGGTGGCTCAACCAGCTGAGCGTCCCAACTTCAGCTCAGATCACGATCTCCCGATGCGTGAGTTCGAGTCCCACATCGGGCTCGTTTCTGTCAGCCTGTCAGTGCAGAGCCCACTTAGGATTCTCCGTCCCCCTCTCTCTGCCCCCTTCCCCACTTGCACTCGCCCCAAAACAAATATTACCAAAAAAAAAAAATAATCTTAGATTACCAGGCTGGTTAATATAGCAGAAAGGCGTATGTGTGTGCACATATTTTTTCCTCGGTGTAAACAAGTGATTTGTGAGGATCTTTTCGTATACATTTCGACAAAAGGGAAAAACGAACAAAAGGACGATAAAGTGAAGTGCATTTTTAACTGCTTGAATGGGCTAATCGACAGTCATTTGCCCATTCATTCATTCATTCATTCGATGACATTATTTAGTGACTAGTATTATATATAGCCAGCACCGACATTCACGGGTGAATAAAACATAATCTCTTACTTTCATGTGAGGAGGAGGAGCGGGGAGGGGCAGCGGCAGTCGTGTGGTTAATAGTGAGGGGTACGAACTCTAGTTGGTAAACTGGATTCGCCTGCTGGGTCAACCATTCCATATATCCATATGACTTCTGACTTGTTCTTTAATTTCTTTACACATTGGTTCTTTGTGTACGATGAAAAGTATTAATATTGGGTCATACCGTCACGTGTCGATTAAGCGACGTTACGTATGCGGCACACGTGTGTGCTACCTGCCCGTCACAATCCAATAAACTCGTTTTCACGTTATCACCTGTATCGAAATATAGTCCCATTCTGGGCTGCTGGGGATTAGGACTTTGATACGTGAATTTGAGAGGGACACCATCCGTGCCGTAATGGTGAGTGGCCTCAAATCAACAAACGAAAACCTTTCTAACAACTGGAGATGAGAAAAGCTGGCATGGGCTGTCTTAATATGTGGTGGGCTTCCCGTTACTTGAAATAAGCCAGCAAGACCAAGAGCTAGAATTGATGTTGAAAGGGACCCCTTCGAAATCGGGAGAAAGGTTGGGTTCAGTTATATTCCTGCTTCTGTTTCTATCTTGGTAAGTAAGCAGCAATGTGAAATTACCCACGTGCATTTTGCTCTGTTCAGTCATTTCCTTGTACAACCGAACAGCGGACAACCAATACAGCGAAGAAAGCTGGGTAAGTTGCTCAGTATTTGGATATGAGTGATCGGACTCATAGTGCTCTATTTCTGCAGCGATTTATCATTTACGCAAACTTTTTATGCATGTTGTTTTACAATTTCATAATAACGACTATGATGGTAGAGGGATTATTAGCATTTTCTTATTTACAGACCTCGGGATTGACCAGGAAAACTGCCCCAGACCGACTTTTCTTCCTACTATTCATTCAACCCTGGGTCTGTGAGAAAACACAGCAATATATCCTGAGCCACAGGACAAAAGTAATACATCTTTCCCAAGTGTCCATTTTTCTTGATGGTGGTGAGTTAAATCATGATTTTCAGATCAAAATAAACATGGATATATTTTTAAGTGAAAGGCAATCTCTTCTTAAATTTCTAAAATAAAAACGATTTACGGAAGTTTTTTGCTCATGGCAGACTGATGTGGAAAAGTCCCAAGATAGCCCTCGTGTATGGGACCCAAGACTTTTCTATGCCTTCAGGAAGCTGCGATGAGGAAGTTTAAGAAAGTCTACCATTTGATGCCGTCAGCTTGCTGTAGAGGGACACTGGTCCTACCTGAAGAAGTGATTTTTGTATGCAACTGATCGTCCATCTAATAGAAGCTGCTTATAAAATACGGTTTACTGCACGTGGTCGCTTCATTCCCAGCTAATTAATCCATCAGAGAGAGGCTCCAGTAATAATTAGTTTCACTCCTGTCCAATCAACCTGGGCCAGATTTATGCCCGTGACCCTGAGAGAAGACTCTAATCTCAAACGTCTGGATATGTCTATTATAATATCTTCCGGCATGTTTAGAATAGCGATAACAGTTAATGAAGGATATTCTTTTATTTTTAATCTAGCACCAGAAAACACAAATTGAGTCGTGTTGCCAAAAGGGGTTAGGGTTTAATTATATTGAAAAATCTTTTAATTCTCGCAATGAGCCAATTTCACCTTTCTGAAGCGAATATTATTTATTTCTTGGATTCTGAGATCCTGCTTCTAAAACATGGCACTTTGACGGGCGCCCGGGTGGCTCAGTCAGCGGAGCACCCGACTTCGGCTCAGGTCATGATCTAACGGTTCGTGAGTTCAAGCCCGGCTTTGGGCTCGCTGCTGACAGTGTGGAGCCTGCTTGGGATTTTCTCTCTCTTTCTGTCTGCCCCTCGCTCACTCGCACTTTGTCTCTCTCAAATAAATAAATAAATAAATAAAATAATTAATTAATTAATTAAAAATAAAAACTAAAACATGGCGACTTGAAGTGGCCGATTAGATGTGACTATTTTGATGCGGCTGAGTGAAAACAGCTATGGTAAGTTGTGGAAACTTTTTTCTCATTAAGTAACATGAGCAATATACACCGTTGGCTCTCCTCTCATCTCTGAGTTTTACCTACGCCAGCGATCTGTGACATCTGGTGAGGGTCATCGATGAGGGAAGATGTAGACAATGAGTGCACATTACTTGCGTGTAAAAGGCGTATTTTGATGTGGCTCTTTCGACTCAGCTGCACTGAAACTCTCCCCCTATCTCATCAGCTACATCCATTTAATCACTTCACTGACCTCTTCCAGAATCTGGATTCAGCCAGGCCTGGCATAGGCCTTTCAGCAGCCTCCCTTCCGAGTCTAGATTGGGTGAAGACTTTGTGAGGGTAAGTTGAGGGGATGGGTGAGTTATTCTCCTCCGGGATTCCCTACATGCTAACGAACTGGCGGATCTTCTAGACCAGTGGGCATCAACCTTCAATGTCATCAGAATGACCTGGAAGTCTTAGTAACACAAGAGATTCTTGGGTCCTGCTCCAAGAGGTCTTGCGGGACAGTGACAAAGATTAGTTTGCATTTCCAACAAGCTCCTGAGGGATCGTGACGCGGCATGTTCAGAGCCACACCTGGAAGGCAACCAGCCTACAACTAGGCCCGGTCTTCAACCTTGGTGTGGGTATGCACTAAGAACTTCTTAGAAAGAGGCAAGGTCTCTACCCTATGACCCAGCAATAGCACTGCTAGGAATTTATCCAAGGGATACAGGAGTACTGATGCATAGGGGCACCTGTACCCCAATGTTTATAGCGGCACTCTCAACAATAGCCAAATGATGGAAAGAGCCTAAATGTCCATCAACTGATGAATGGATAAAGAAACTGTGGTTTATATACACAATGCAGTACTACGTGGCAATGAGAAAAAATGAAATATGGCCTTTTGTAGCAACATGGATGGAACTGGAGAGTGTGATGCTAAGTGAAATAAGCCATACAGAGAAAGACAGATACCATATGGTTTCACTCTTATGTGGATCCTGAGAAACATAACAGAAACCCATGGGGGAGGGGAAGGGAAAAAAAAAAAAAAAAAAAAAAAAAAAGAGGTTAGAGTGGGAGAGAGCCAAAGCATAAGAGACTGTTAAAAACTGAGAACTGAGGGTTGATGGGGGGTGGGAGGGAGGGCAGGGTGGGTGATGGGTATTGAGGAGGGCACCTTTTGGGATGAGCACTGGGTGTTGTATGGAAACCAATTTGACAGTAAATTTCATATATTAAAAAATAAAATTAAAAAAAAAAAAAAAAAAGAAAGAGGCAAGGTCTCACTTTTGAGGGTATATAAGCATACTACAATGCAAACTGTACTTAACTTCTCCCCTCTAGTTCTTCAAAAGCCTGTCAGTACCTCTCAGCCCATTTGTAATTAGTGTTCTCGGTCCTACAAAATGCCAGCCCGGAATCTCTGCACGAGATGACTTTTACCTTCTGTCTTGCCTGGCAAGCAAGTCAGCACTCTGCGGAATTGCCTGGTGGGTGTTTTTTCTTCGAAATCCCCACGCATTTCCTCTTCCCTGGGTCCGACACCAGCCTAGTGAACATCCCGTTCCGAAAATGCTCCTTTGTCACAAGTCGCTCTGGCATTAAGACATTTGTACTCTGTTTTATACTCTCGTTCCCACAGGATCCTGTTTCTGCTTACCTTTTTACTGACAGTCCTGGTTTCTCTGTGCACAGTATTCCCAAGGCCAGACTCTCTTCTCTATTACCCCTCTTCATTTTAGCCACATTGGAGAAGCAATTCTGCGCAATGGTTAAGGGCCGCACTTACACTGTTTAAAGCACCTACGTTAAATCCTATCCCTCCCGCTTACTAACTGCAGTAGCTTAGACATGTTATTAGATCTCTGACTCAGTGTGTCATATGCAAAATGTGGATAATAATGCCTGACCTCATATGGTTGTTATGAGGTTCGAGGATTAAGTTAATTATTCTTTCTAATTTTTTTAACGTTATTTACTTATTTATTTTTGAGACAGGGAGAGACAGAGCATGAACAGGGGAGGGGCAGAGAGAGGGAGACACAGAATCCGAAACAGGCTCCAGGCTGAGCTGTCAGCACAGAGCCCGACGCGGGGCTCGAACCCACGCACGCGAAACCATGACCTGAGCCAAAGTCAGACACTCAACCGACTGAGCCACCCAGGCGCCCCCAGAAAAGGCAGTTTTATCCTCGATATTGCTTTGAAATTCATTTGTTCATTTTTCTGTTAAAATTAGTATTTTTCTCTCTTCGAGTCTTCAATGGATGGCAGGCTTGTTTCTGCCACTGAGCTCTCCGCCTTTTCGAGGTTGCTCTCAACCTTCCACCCTCAAATCTAAAGACTTCTTCTCTGTCCCCATTTTCCTCCACTGCATCTTTAAACGCTGTGGAACAATCTATCTTGGCACACTCTGTCATGATTCAGATTTATCTTTATAAAATTTACAGTATTTCCTCTGCTTAAGTCATTGCTTTCTTCCCCTTTACCAAATTAGCCTGCATCAAACACCAAAGAAACACGCCTGAAAAGCACAACGAAGCCTAATGATAACCCTAGAATCCTAAAGAGGTATCAACGAACACGTACACATAAAGACTACGGAGACTCCTTTGCGTCACATTATACTTCTTTAGAAGGGAGGGTCTAAGTATCCGGTAAAAGATCAGAGGAGGGGATCTCAACGCCAGGGATCAGGCTTCATCTACTTTTTGTGCTACTCGGGCCCCAAACTTGTACACTTCACAGATCCACAAACAAGTCCTAGTTAATTGGGCCTACCCTCCTTAAAAGGAAATTTTGTAACCATGGTTTTTTATAATGTTTATTTTTGGGAGACAGTGCAAGCATGGGAAGGGCAGAGACAGAGAGGGACAGAGGATCTGAGGCGGGCCCTGCACCGACAGCAGTGAGCCAGATATGGGGCTCGAAGTCACGAACCATGAGATCATGACCTGAGCCGAGATCAAATGCTCCAATGAGCCACCCAGGCACCCCTCACAACCATGTTTTAGTACTGGAGCATGATCTTGGGGATCCCACCACTCCAGACCCACCCTAATTGCCACATTCAAGTATCTGTTCTCTCCTCTTCCAGAAAGGTGCTCTGATAAATAAGCTTTTGTCGGTTTTATTGACACCTAAGGAGGTACCTGCCTGATCTGCCCCTTCATTGGGCTCAGGCATATTTGTCATTTCATAAAATGGTAATCTGCTGGAATATTTTCAACAAGTTCTGTCCTACAACATGATTCTCAGTGGAAGAACAGTAGCCCATGGTATCAGGGTGTCAAATTTATTTAGAGAACCCCATCATTTTGACACTTCTATTTCCTGTATCTTCATAGTATTCACAAATACACTGTACTACTTATGTATCTCTGCCTATAAATCTTTACATTTATAATGTGCTCTTTCCTTAGAAGGAATTCTTAGAAGAAAACTTGATGGTTCACATAATATGCATATTTCAAGGCATCTCGTACATACTTCCCTCCAAATAGATCGTGTCAATTTGTGCCTTGTGCAGATATAAACAATAAAACCAGGAGAATATCTGATAAAAGAGTGTTCCTGGGGGGCGCCTGGGGGGCTCAGTCTGTTGAGCATTGGCTTCAGCCCAGGTCACGATCTCACAGTGTGTGAGTTTGAGCCCCATGTCTGGATCTCTGCTGTCAGCACAGAGCCCGCTTCAGATTCTCTTCCCTGCCCCCCCGTGCCCCTTCGCTGCTCACTCTCTCAGATAGATAGATACATACATAGATAATTAATAAACTAATTAACGTATTCCTGAGAAATAGAACCTGACACCACAAGGCAAGCACATGTCGGGTGTATACGAGGAATGGAAAGGTGGGCAGTGGGGCTTGAAGTGAGTGAGTGCCAGGGAAGTGGTAGGAAATGAAGTCCCAAAGGGAGCAGGGCCAGATGGTGGGGTGGCCTTGAAGGACAACTTGGGAACTTTGCCTTCGACTCTGAATAAGATGCAGTGCCAATGGAATGTTTTGAGCAGAAAATACACATGGCATGACATGTTTTAGCAGATTACTCAGGCAGCTGTGTTGAGAAGTGACAATGGTAATAGCAGAGAAAAGACAGGAGACGGCAGTGACTTAGAACAGAGTGCTGGCAGGAGTAAGAGACCTCACGCTTGAAATATATTTTGAGGGTAAAACTGACATGAGTTGTTAATTGACTGAATATGTGGTGCTAAAGACAAGAGTCAGGGGGCGCCTGGGTGGAAGAAAGACAAGAGTCAGGGGGTGCCTGGGTGGCTCAGTCAGTGAAGCATCTGACTCTTGGGTTTCTGCTCAGGTCACGATCTCCCATTTTGGGATTTCGAGCCCCACATCAGGCTCTGCGCTGACAGCGTGGAGCCTGCTTGGGATTCTCTCTCTTTCCCTCTCTCTCTGCCCCTCCTCCACTTGCTCTGTCTCTCTCAAAATGAATAAACTTAAAAACAAAGAAAAAGAAAAAAATGACAAGAGTCAGGACTAACTAAGCATCTTCGTCTGATCAGCTGAAATAAAGGCGTTGTCATTGAACGAGATTAGGAAAACTGGAGGAGGAAGTTTTTTGAGATGGAAATTGGGACCAGCTCAAGTCCCAGTCAGGAGGGCCCAGAAAATACCACACCTGGATGGGCTAAGAGCTGCATCAACAAGCTAATTAACTATGTTAAAAGGGGTGGAATGCAGAATACTCTGTTTTATTTTCCCACTATATCAGCCACATTATCCCTTGTGTATTTACCTGCAATCTGCATGCTATCTTAACTGGAATGGTACTGAAAGTGTAACTTCAGGTAAATCATTTAATCCGAAACTCCACTGCCATGTCCATGGCCACGAAGACATTATTTAATTGCAAGGATTCAATGAAATGATGGATGAAAGGGGACCAGCACGGTATGTGGCATGCAGTTAAATTTCAAAGAATGCTGGTTCCTTTAGACCCCCGCCAAATCATAAATCCCTTGAGAATAGAAACTTGGCCTCCATGGTCCTAACAGCACACTGTATGTTACCTTATATATAGTAGATGAATAGTATTTACTTCTTTAAATAGGTTAAGTACTTAATAAGCACTGTTTTTAATTTTTTTTTTAATCTTTTATTTTTGAAAGAGAGAGAGAGAGAGAGACAGAGCATGAGCAGGGGAAGGGCAGAGGGAGAGGGAGACACAGAATTCAAAGCAGGGTCCAGGCTCTGAGCTGTCAACACAGAGCCCGACGTGGGGCTCAAACCCAAGAACCATGAGATCATGACCTAAGCCGAAGTAGGATGCTTAACCAACTGAGCCACTCTTTTTTTGAAAAGAGAGAGACAGAGTGTGAGCAGGGGAGGGGCAGAGGGAGAGGGAGACACAGAATTCAAAGCAGGGTCCAGGTTCTGAGCTGTCCGCACAGAGCCCGACGCGGGGTTCGAACTCGCGAACTGTGAGATCACCACCTGAGCCAAAGTCAGATGCCTAACCGACGGAGCCCCCCGGGTGTTCCAATAAGCACTTGTTTTTAACGGCCATCACTGGTATTCCGGAATCATATGTATGTCAGGTAAGCTCAGTTACATATATAATTCTTTGTACTTAACATTGATATCATTTCTCTGCAGCCAAGAGGTAATTTTTGGTAAAGTCTATTTTGCTGACAACTGCTTTCCTGGTCTCTAATTTTTATTTTGAACTTTCAGTACAATGCTTTGGCATATATCATATTCTTTTAAGTTTTTTTTTTTTTAATGTTTTATTTATTCTTGAGAGAGAGAGACAGAGAGACAGAGAGAGACAGAGCATGAGCAGGTGAGAAGCAGAGAGAGGGAGACAGAATGGGAAGCAGGCTCCAGGCTCTGAGCTGTCGGCACAGAGCCCGACGCGGGGCTCGAACTCACGAACTGTGAGATCATGACGTGAGTGGAAGTTGGACACTTAACCGACCGAGCCACCCACGTGCCCCTGGCACGTATCATTTTCTACCTACCCTATCGAATTCCTCTACCGCAGCCAAGGGACTCGCTGCCCTCTCTTCACCAGGCCCAGGAAGAACGAATTCAAGTCTGTTTGTCCCAGGAAGGAGGGAACAGGGGGTAGCCGTGTCTGGGAAGGCTGCGCTGTCCTCGCAGCGGCCATCGCATGGGGGGCGCAGGGCCTCGAGCCGCTACCTGGGAGGCTAGTGGCCTCCCCTGTCCGTTCTGTCTCTGAGGGCCGGCCGCTGGGACTGCCCTGCGATATTCGGCTGTGACACACCGACCTGGGGGTTCCGGGAAGGCTGGACCACGGGAACTCCCCTCCTCTGTCACCCACGGAGGAGAAGCAGCTCGGGGTTCTTCATGATCTCTCCAAATCTCTCCAGATAATTGCCTGCCTCTTACTTTACATTGCCTGGGAGAGTCAGAAGAAATGGATTTTCTTCAGACTGGATGCACTCCAGATAATAAGGTTCGTGTTCTTCACATCGTGAGTCTAAGTCGCCGGGGTACACAGCCTTCAGGCCACGGCGCCACGGGGAAACGTGGTCCGCACACAGCTCAGGTTAGGCTCGCTGATTAAGGTCGAAACACCCCCGGCGGGGGCACTTTTCTCTTGTTTACCATTTCAGCGACTGCGCCCAATCACAAGGAGACTGATTGACCAAATTCAGACAGGGTGTCATGGAAATATTTCCACACAAATTAGTATTTATCTTCTCTTTCAAGGTCCGCAGGGCAGGAAATTCCCAAACCTTTAGCAATTTCTGCCAGAATTAAGTGAACTGCGCTATCGAGAAACGCTTCTTTATTTCCAACCTCACTCCCTCAGTTTGGGGCTTGTTGTTTTTTGTTCTCTTCTCTTCTGACTGCATAAATCTCTATTCTGCAAAGGCTTTTAAAACTCCACGCTAAATTAATTCCACTGGCAACTTAGGTGGACAACTGTGCTAAAAAAAGAAAAAAGATGCTTAGTGCTTTCTCTAAGCAAATCATCTCCATTTTGGGTTTTGTTTTTTTTTTTTAACGTTCATTAAATACGTCAAGTAAAAATCTGGAAAAAAAATGACTTTTGTGCATTCTTCAGCCAGTTACAAATCTCAATTTAAATTGCAACTGCTTCTATGTTATTGGAAGTAGCGAAGTGAACGTTAAACCTATTTAGATATTTATTTAGATCTTCCCTCCTTCTAGAAAGGCTGCAAGGTGGCTAGAAATTTAGGCTGTTACTACTCAGTGCTCAATCCAGACAAAGTCGGCGTGTCGTGTAATCGCATGGGGATTAAATGAAGCAAATTGAATATAAAAATCACGTAATTTAGTGTAACCTGAAAAAATTACAATGAAACATACAGAAAATAAACAATTAGCAAAGCAAAATAATACACATGGCGCCAGTCACTAGACATCCAAGCGGAAGAACTTAAGCGCAGTAGGTCACAATGAAATTAGATAATAAAGCAGATACCAAGATGCTCATGGCTTGTCCCGGTTTTGTGCATACTTATAAAATTATAAGTGACTACGGTTTAAAGCATTTGCAATTTAGTGTTAAGTGTGTGTGTTTTCTATATATATATATATATATATACATAATTTTGGTCAACCTTTAAGTCAGTCTGTGTGGCCTTGTAACGATAGAAATCTAAATTGCCTGGTTTAAATGATCACCTAGGGAATGTGAAGTTCATGGAAATGAGCAGGGTGCCATTCATTAGCATGTCAACGATGCTTCTTCAACAGGATGCCATTAAATTATTGTGGTGATAATTGAGACACTAAAAAGAGACAGATGCTGGGCCTGTAGTTCCTAAGATCTTATAACCCATTAGCAATTAAATTTCAATGAGCTAACATAACTTCACTCTCACTAAATTAACAACTGGGAATATTCTTTCTGAAGCTTTTTCCAGGCGGGTTTTTGCCAGATTTTAAAAAGCAAAATGGAGGGACGCCTGGGTGGCTCAAGTCAGCTGAGCGTCTGACTTTGGCTCAGGTCATGATCTTGGGGATCAGGAGTTCAAGTCCCGCATTCCTGCATCGGGATTTGCGCTGACGGAGGGGATCCTGCTTGGGATTCTAGGTGTCCCTCCCTCTCTGCCCCCCCCCCCCCCCAACTCGCACTCTGTCAAAAATAAACAAACATTAAAAACATTTTAAAAGCAAAATGGAACTCCATTAAGGTATAGGAGACAGGGCGTCCAGGTATCGGACACCAGAGTGTCCGGCTGTTGGAACCGGAACTTGGGTGGCAGCCCAATTACATCAGAGCGATCGGATGGATCCTGAGGTCGTGAAGAAGAAGAACGTACGCTCACAAGGTCAGTTCCTTCAGGGAAGGCATGTTAAGTGCCCGATGTGCAACAGAGGAAGATCATTACCAATAGAGCAAAGGGGGGCATCATTTAAGCTTGTAAGCGGATGGGCAAAGTCAGATTCTGATGGGTTCAGAAAATCAAGCCCTAGAAAACACCAGAACGAAAAGCACCCTGTCAAAAAGAAAGTGACAGTGTATAAGGAGCAAGATCCAATTTCAGCAGTTTTGGTACAGGAACTTGGAAAAGGCAGCACAGTGGTGTGGGAAGAATCTGAATTCTAGAACCATATAGACATTAGATTACATCCTAGTTCTATCTCTTACTTACAGGATACCTTGGCGGGTTATGTAATTTATCAGGTGCCAAACTTTCTGCGTGCCGTTATGGGCTCAACTGTGTCTTCCCAAACTTCCTATGTTCAAGTCCTAACTTCCAGGATCTCAGAATGTGACTATTTGGAGATAGGGCCTCTAAGGAGATAATTCATGAAAATGAGGTCACTAGAGGGGCATCTGCCCAATATGACTGGTTTCTTTATACAAAAAAACAGATTAGGACACAGAAAGACACGAGAAGAACATCCGAAGATAGTTGGAAGAAGAAAGCAATTTACAGGCCAAGGAGGGAGGCCTTGGAAGAAACCCACCCTGCCAGCACCCTGATCTTGGACTTTTAGCCTCCTGAATGGTGAGGCAATGCATTTGTCTTGTCTAAAGCACCCAGGCTGTGCTACTTTGTTACGGCAGCCTTGGAAAACTCATACTGACACATGTGCCCGAGTCTAATAACACCAATACTTGCCCAACATGTTCACCTTCCTGGGAAAGCACTTCGGCAAGTAGCAAAATATTACACTGCAGTTACTTATTCTTACCTTTGTTTCTTTTAGACTGGTTGCTCCCGCAAGATGTCAAGGCTGTTATGTGTCCTGAACCCCCAGTGTTTCATACGAGTCCTGTGCCAGGAAGGTTGGGAGAAAGGGAGAAAGGGAGAAAGGGAGGGGGACCCATGCCAGAGGAACTTAGAGAACAACTAATTAAAAGTCGAACCCAGATAGAGTCCGAGCGGAAAGCTGAAGGCATTAACAAGAATGACCACGATGAATATACTGAGGCAATCTTTACCAAAGTAGATGTTCTGATATGCTTCATGTTCAGGGCCAGAATCAGGCAAGGAGACAGTCAGCTCATCTGCCTGTAACAGTGGTGTACAGATGTGAGGATCCAGGCGAGTCCTAAACACCTCCAACAGTATATACTTTACCATCTAATAACATTGTGAAATACTCAAGAGCCTCAACGTGAAGTTTCACTGTGTTTCAAGCGATGACGGTGCATTGAGGACATTAGATGATGGGTTTCGATGTAAAGAGAGCATCTTGTCGGGGCGCCTGGGTGGCTCAGTCAGATAAGCGTTGACTCGATCTCAGCTCAGGCCATGAGCTCACAGTTCAGGAGTTCAAGCCCCACGTCAGGGTCTGCACTAAGAAGGCAGAACCTGCTTGGGATTCTCTGTCCCTCTCTCTCTCTCTCTCTGCCCCTCCCCTGCTTGTGCTCTCTCTTTCTCTCTCTCTGTCAAAATAAATATATAAACACTTAAAAAAGGAGAAAGCATCTTCACCGAGGACACCAGGTACAGAGACTGATTCAATGCAACAAACATTTACTGAGCACCTTGTACGAGGCCCTCTGCTCAGTTATGAGGAAATAGAAAGGTGACTAAGACCCAGTTCCTGGTCCCAAGAGCTTGTAAAACTTCTATTTTGGAAATGATTCCTATTTTCTCATCCAAATAAGCAAAATATCAGCAAATACACACCTGTGTTTATATAGTTATGTAAAACTAAATAGCACAGCTAGGCTGGAAAATAACAATTACATCTCAAATAATCCCCCTGAAGCCTAAAATAATTTATTTGCATTTTCCAAAAAGGAAATTGGAAGTTAAAAATGCACACAGGCGCTTAGCAAATGCCTATTGAATGGAACAGAATTAATTCTTGTTCCAGTCAACAGCAAATACCTGTGGGTCAGCCAGTGGAGGTGGGTCAAGGATACAGCTTGTGGTTAAAAAGAGACAAAAAACAACAACAACAATTGAAAATTCTGCCGTGGATTGTCAAGGTGTCCAAGGTCAGCTCATGACCGGAGGATCTGTAAATATGTAATGTGAAACCTTCCCAAGAGAGCCGAGATGTTTGAAAACATGCCTCTTCAGCATATTTCAAGTGCTTTGTCGGTTTCTGTTCTCCCATGTACATTTCTACCGTGAGAACTTGCGTGTGGCAGGAGCAGGTTAGCATTCTGAAGGAGTAGCCAATCCAGTGGAGCTTATCGCCCTGAAATGACTTTTATTCCTACTTTCACTCCTCATTCTAGACCCCACGGGAGCAAGCGGATGATCTGAGAATACGCGGGCACGGCACTTCGAGTCAGCGGCTCGGACTATGTGGACAGATGCAGGACAGCGAGGGGAGCACTGAGGACCTTTCAGCAGAGACCTAGACACCAAAAGCCCAGCTTAGGCTTGAACTGACATTATCACTCCTTTGGTAGAGAGAAAAATAACAATAGCCACTGTGTATTTAAGTGCTCACCATGTGTCACAAACTGTGTAATGTAATTTGGGTAAATTATCCACAGTACCCACAGAGGTATCCCAAGGATTCATGTTATTGTGCACATTTTATATGGTCAATGTGAATAAATTCCAACGCATCACAAAGCTCAGGCAACAGCAGAATATGTACCAAGGTCGGTGTGATTGTTGATCTGTCACAGTACCGCAAAAACAAAACCGAAACAGGGGCGCCCCGGTGGCAGTCGGTAAGCATCTGACTCTTGATCTCGGCTCGGGCTGTGATCTCCCGGTTCGTGAGTTCAAGGCCCGCAACCCCTCAAGCCCTGCATCAGGCTCTGTGCTGACGGCGCAGAGCCTGCTTGGGATTGTGTCTCTCCTCCTCTGTCTCCCTCCCCCGCTTGTGCTCACGCGCGCTCTCTCAAAATAAACAAACTTAAGAACACAAACAACAACAACAACACAAAAGCGAAACGGAACAAAGCATGCCTTCTCGGCCTCCGTGTCCTAACATACCCCTGTGTCACCATCCATTTTGACAGGATTCTCAGTGGTGTGCTGACAGTTGTTTTTAAATTTCCTCCCAGGTAGAATTTGTTTACTTCTGCGGGAGGGATCCCCCCTCCCGTGGTCAAGTCACTGAATATGCCAATGGGAAGGGATGTTCAGGTGCGGCTTTCCCCCAATTCCTGAATGCAACCAAAGCACCACAGCATTCAAGTTTGGAGAACGGTTTCCATTTTTCTACGAATTAGAGTAGATTCATGTTATCCCTACAATATCAGCGCACTTATGCACTTGCAATCCAGTAAACTTCCTTTATTAGGAGAATGGGTCGTGCACGAAAATGGCACTATTATGTGTATTACAATTGAAAAAAGCCAAACACCGACCTGAATGCCGTACATCCGCAGAAACTGGAGTTGTTAATGAAGACGTCTGTTGAAAACTATGTGTTTTCACACGCTGGTCAGTAATCTAACTACATCCGAATCAGCTGAGATGTTATTAAGCTATAGATCCCCGTCCCATTCACAAGAAAAGGAAAATGGCCTGAAAATGGGAATGTGAGCTTGCAACAAAGCAGCGGTTTTCAAATGTCCAGGAGGACCAGGTGAATGAGAGGTTTGATCAACCTACTATCCCATTTTTTTTTTTTAATTTTTAACGTTTATTTATTTTTGAGGCAGAGAGAGACACAGCATGAACGGGGGGGGGGGGGGGGGCAGAGAGAGAGGGAGACACACAATTGGAAGCAAGCTCCAGGCTCTGAGCCATCAGCCCAGAGCCCGACGCGGGGCTTGAACTCACGGACCGCGAGATCGTGACCTGAGCTGAAGTCGGACGTTTAACCGACTGAGCCACCCAGGCGCCCCCTCATTAGTGTCTTTGAGGTTAAGTAGTCACATATGAATTATTGAAGGAAATCTCAGGGCATTATTCAAGTAAGTTCTGAACCACCAAAAACAGGATACGATGATATATAGTGCTTCTAAAACATATTTCACCATGGAATCTTTTTTTTTTTTTTTCCTGTACATCTGAGACCAATGTTTGGTGGTCTGAGATATATGCTGGAATAAGGAGATCAAAATACTTAATTTTAGTTATAATTACTTTAAGTGGAAAAATGAAGGGCCTAGGATCCCATGTTGATCTAACCTTCTAGCTGGGGAGAAAGACACTTCTTGGCCCATGTACATTATCTCCTACCGGACAGTGTAGCAAAGTTTAAATTTCTATTTGTTTATTTTTGAGAGAGAGCACGCATGCAAGAGAGAGAGCGAGAGAGCAAGCGGGGGAAGGCGAGAGAGAGAAACAGAAAGACAGAATCCCCAGCAGGCTCCATGCTGTCAGCCCAGAGCCCTGAGTGGGATTCAGTCTCACAAACCATGAGACCGTGACCTGAGCCAAAATCAAGTCAGATGCTCAACTGAGCCACCCAGGTGCCCCAAATGTCTACTTTCCATTGGATGTTTTAATATACATTTTGATGATCTGTGACAGAAATGGCCATTTTGAAGGGCCACTTAGCAAATATTTTAAATTTTGCAGGCTACATATGGTCTCTGTCATATGCATCGACGTACACACTTATTTTCTAGCCTTTTCCAACTGTTAAAAAAAAAAAAAAACACACTTTTAGCTAACGGACCACATAAAAAGCAGCTGCAGAGCAAATCTGACCCACAGACTGTAGTTTGCTGACCCCTGATCTATGGTAACAGTTTCAAAGTTCATTGAAGGATTCAGCATCAAACTGAAGGACAAGGTTTAGATGTTCTCAAAAAGGCTTTCTACTCCCCCTCACCCAACCTTTTGCGGTATCAGAGTGTTAGGGTCTCTAAGGTCAGGTCTATTGTTCCATGCTTTTGAGAGCACATGGTCCCTGGTGATTGCCAGCTTCAAAGATACCCCAGTGATCCTCCCCCTTCCTGATACTCACGAGTGGCCTTATCCCCTCCCACACCGTCCAGCATGGCTGTGAGTGATCAGCCCCTCCCATATTATCCAGCGTTGTTGTGAGTGATCAGTAGAATGCCGTAGAAGTACGTGCTATCTGCCTGCCTTGCTTTCACTCTCCTTCTTAAGATCACTTGCTCTGGGGAAGGCCAATGTCATATTGTGAAGGCATTCAAGTGGCGCGGGTTGTAAGGACCCGAGGCCTCCTGCCAACAGCCATGTGAGTGGGCCATTTGGGAAGTGAATCCACCAGCTTCAGTCGAGCGCGGAAATAACCGCATCCCAGAAGAGAGCTTAAGTGCAACCTCATGAGATCCCCTGTGCCAGAAGCACTCAGCTAAGCGATGCCCAAATTCCTCACTGACACAGCCAACTTCATGTGATGAATTAATTTTACCTACTTACTTATTTATTTATTTATTTAGAGAGAGAGAGAGAGAGAGAGAAAGTGTGTGTGTGAGTGGGGCAGGGGCAGAGAGAGAGGGAGAGAGAGTATCCCAAGCAGGCTCCACGGTGTCAGCGAGGAGCCTGATGCAGGGCTCGAACCCATGAACCGTGAAATCATGACCTGAGCCGAGGTCAAGAATCAGACACTTGACTGACCGACTGAGCCACTCAGGCGCCCCGTGATGACACAAGTATTTTTTTTCAATCCCTTTGCCACAGGTATTTTTTTAAATTTTAACATTGACTTATTTTTGAGAGACAGAGCATGAGTGATGGAGGCGCAGAGAGAGAGAGAGAGGGAGACAGAATCCGAAGCAGGCTCCAGGCTCCGAGCTGTCAGCACAGAGCCCAACACGGGGCTCAAATTCACAAACCGTAGGATCATGACCCGAGCCAAAGTCGGACGCTTAACCGACTGAGCCACCCAGGTGCTCCTGCCACAGGCATTTTTATGTTGATTCTGGCAAATCTGTTTTAACTTTATAAAAAATAACCAAATACATGGATTACACAAATGCAAACTCTTCTATTGCCGGCTCCGATGCTCGCACATAGTGAGACACGGATGAGTTAAGAGATGGGCCGGTGCCTGGAGCTGAAGGTGACAGGAGTGGGGCTTCGGTATGGAGCACGAATGGGATGCAGATCAGAAATGGTCAGAATTAGGTTAGGGTACGCCTACTTACGTCCTTTAGTAACTTCTAAACGACCCTTATTCTTAGCCTGGCCCGTGTGCATTTGTCCTGCTTTATTTTTTTGAATAACCAAATTATTATCCAGTTTAAGACAAGATTTAAGGAGATTTAAGACAAGCCAATGAAAAGTAGCTGGGTGATTACTCCACATCCGTACCAACCCACTCCTTTCTACCCACAGTTACTCATTTCTACATTCACAAATACCAATCAATTGAATGTATTTTATCAAGTGAAACAAATACAAGCTCCTGGAAGGCAAGTGTCCTTTGTTCTCTACCTTTGTCCTAGTGTTTTCGATCTTTGTCCTAGTGCTCGGTGCCTAACACAGAACCAGAAACCTCTGTATGAAGCTAAGCACAGCAGATGGAACTACAAATAACATAGGACTATCAGTTACAATATATCACTTCCATTCCCATTTAATAGCTTAGAAGAATCATTTTGATTCTTTCATCTTCAATGAGCTCATTGGAAAACAGGGATAATAATACTTTCTCACAGGGCTATTTCGAGGCTCAAATGGAATGATAAATGCAAAAGAGGTCTGGCAACTGGCAATCTATGGAAATGTTAGGTGTTGTTAAAACAAAGCTCCATAAATATGCACTGAGTTAATCTATTCAAATGCTTTAGAGACTCCGATATTTTTTTTTTTTCTAAAAATATGAGTCAAGTTTCTTTAAATGTATCCGTTAACAACTGTGTTTCTCTATTAAAGGCAAAAGGCAGGTCTGCATTTTAAGGAACTAAAACATGGCAATTCTGATATGATCCATTTATATCAGCATAAATACATAAGGAGGAGACTAACACTTTATGTATGCTGTGGGTTTGGTCTGATTTTGCTCTATTGGAATTAGTACACATCCCCACCTGTGGTTAAAATTGCATGACTTAAATTTGAAAATCTATTTCTGTGACTTCAGGAATGTGATGTTAAATGCATTCTCTCTCTCAATCATATGGTGAGATGCCTGAGATGTTGCATTTTCTTTCATTACGATTCAGTTCTCTGGCTCCAAATTCCTCTTTGTTTCAATTTCTTAAACTTCTGAAATCAGGGCATGCTGCTTGGTAATGGATTTGCTATTCGTTATTTTCTGGCACAGGAGTAGCTTAACTGAATCATTCACAGTCCATCAGTCTAAAAGAGATCCCACTCCAGCAGTGCCATAGGGTGTCAGGATATTATTAATGTTGAAAATATACAGATCCTTATAGATGACCCCAAGTGCTTCAAAACCAATGAGAGCAAGAGAGAGCTTTTTGATTCTGAGAAGGAAATTTGATCCTGCAGAAAAATCTTGCCAGAAGCTCTATTCTCAGACTAGACAAACCAGCAATTCACACAATTGAACACATTTTGGCATCGGTTCAGGTAAAAAAAAAAAAAAAAAAAAAAAAAAAAACCCTTTACGTTTTCAAATAAAGTAGAAAATGTTACATGTTATCTGATTAAACGTAATAAACATTTCTTGTGCGTATTTAACGTACCAATCATTGTTCTGTGCACTATCGGGGATACAGAGATGACCTCTGCCCTCTAGGGGCTTATGTGTCTAGAAGACATGTAGATTAAGGAGACATAATGAAATAAATATTCAATGAGACATAATGAAGTAAATGTTAAATCTAGGTAGAAGGATTGCACTCTGAATACAGAAAGGGAAATGATTAATTCTGAATCGAGAGGCCCTAGCCCTGAATGTCAGCCTGCAAGAGGATTCCAGCAGGCAGAAACCAAATGGGGCACGTGGCCATCGAGGCAGAGGGAACGGTCTAAATTGAAATGCTGAGGCGGAAAAGTGTTTAAGGTCCACAGAGGGTAAATATTTTGTAAGGCTCGAATTTGATAGTCAAAGGGTAAATTTGGATTTGAAACTGAAAAGGGGGTCTGGGATCCAGATGGAAGGAAATTGGAAGGAAGGAAATTGGGGTTCGTTAACAAATCTTGAGAAACACAATTCGAGGTCTGCTTTATAAACCTTTGCTTTGTAGACAATTCTACAAACAGCGTGACGATCTAAGGAGGTAAGAGACTAAAGACAGGGACAGCGGTTAGTCCGGACGGAGATGTGTCTGAAGGCAGGCAGCGGCAATCTGAATAGAAACGAAGGGGACAAGTGGGACTGTCACGGACGCTGATTGGACGGGTGGGGGAGTAGGGATATGAAATAACCTAGAATGAATCTGACGTTTCTCCACAGGTAACTAGAGGCTGTGACGTGCCAGTGGTGATCAGGACACTGAACCAACAAGTTGCAGCAACGATGTCGTCAGACATACATACCCAAGAATCTACTTACGGATGCAAAGAAAGAAGGCTAAAAGCGATGACTCTTCCTTCCGCGGAGAAAAGGAACTGAGAAAGATACATCGGAAAACAATGTGTAAGCACAAGATGGTGACTCCCATTGAAAGGGTGTGAGTCCGGGCGGAGAAATAAAGAAGTGGTCAGTCTCCAGCTTAGGAGTCTTGGCTTCCGTCCCGGGAAGCCAGAGTCCCGGCTGGGACGGTGGCAGGTTTCGGCGTGGCCTCTGAGACCCAGCTGGGTGGAATGAAGAACCACCGGAGAGGAACGGCGGGCCTCACGTCAGGAGAGCGTATCGAGACACGGAGGCAGCCCAAACGGGATGACTTTGCAGGTATTCGGCCGGGCGGAATCAGGTCCAATGCTCCCAAGAGGTCAACAGTGACGGCGGCGTGGCAAGGTTGCGGTTGGCAGCTTTACGTATCAATCGCTGAGCTAAGACCGTTTTATCTTTTTTGTAAGCCCGTCTTATCTTAATTCAATATATTCATATCCCTCTACAGGCAAGAAAGAGGAAGTCTCTGATATTTCAGATGTACCCAAGAGTACGGGGAGCCGGCAATGGGGAAATTTTCCAGTAAGGCGGCAATCTATGAAGCTGGTTAAGAAAACTGGACACACAGACAAGACGGTGCCGACGGTGCCACCGGTGCAGCTGTCTCCACTCATCAAGCCCGGCTGCTCCTCAGAGTAACAGAGACCGTTACTTTGAAAGTTTCGATAAGAGGAGAGAACGTGAGGGGTGCCTGCCCGGCTCAGTCGGTTAAACGTCCGTCTTCAACTCAGATCATGATCTCACGGTTTGTGAGTCTGAGCTCCACATCGGGCTCTGTGCTGTCAGCTCGGAGCCTGGAGCCTGCTTTGGATGCTGTGTCTCCCTCACTCTCTGCCCTTCCCCTGCTTGCACTCTGTCTCTCTCTCTCTAAAATAAATTTAAAAAGGGGCGCCTGGGTGGCTCAGTCGGTTAAGCGGCTGACTTCGGCTCAGGTCATGATCTCGCGGATTGTGAGTTCAAGCCCCACGTCGGGCTCTGTGCTGACAGCTCAGAGCCTGGGGCCTGCTTCGGATTCTGTGTCTCCCTCTCTCTGACCCTCCCCCGTTCATGCTCTGTCTCTCTCTGTCTCAAAAATAAACATTAAAAAAAAATTTTTTTTTAAATAAATAACTTTAAAAAAAAATTTTTTAAATTAAAAAAAAAAAAAAAAACCAAAAACGATGGGAATGCAAGCTGGTGCAGCCACTCTGGAAAACAGGATGGAGGTTCCTCAAAAAACTAAAAATAGAACTACCCTGTGACCCAGCAATTGCACTACTAGGCATTTATCCAAGGGATACAGGTGTGCTGTTTCGAAGGGACACATACACCCCTATGTTTATGGCAGCACTATCAACAAGAGCCAAAGTATGGAAAGAGCCCAAATGTCCATGGATGGATGAATGGATAAAGAAGATGTGGTATATACAGACAATGGAGTCTTACTCGGCAATCAAAAAGAAGGAAATCTTGCCATTTGCAACTACGTGGATGGAACTGGAGGGTATGATGCTAAGTGAACTTAGTCAGAGAAAGACAAACATCATACGACTTCACTCATAGGAGGACTTTAAGAGACAAAACAGGGGCGCCTGGGTGGCGCAGTCGGTTAAGCGTCCGACTTCAGCCAGGTCACGATCTCGTGGTCCGTGAGTTCGAGCCCCGTGTCAGGCTCTGGGCTGATGGCTCGGAGCCTGGAGCCTGTTTCCGATTCTGTGTCTCCCTCTCTCTCTGCCCCTCCCCCGTTCATGCTCTGTCTCTCTCTGTCCCAAAAATAAATTAAAAAGTTGAAAAAAAAAAATTAAAAAAAAAAAAAAAAAAGAGACAAAACAGATGAACATAAGGGAAGGGAAACAAAAATAATGTAAATACAGGGAGGGGGACAAAACAGAAGAGACTCATAAATATGGAGAACAAACTGAGGATTATGGGAGGGGTTGTGGGAGGGGGGATGGGCTAAATGGGTCAGGGGCACTAAGGAATCTACTCCTGAAATCATTGTTGCATACATGCTAACTAATTTGGATGTAAATTTTAAATAAATAAATAAATAAACAAATAAATAAACAAATCTAAGAAAAACTAAATAAAAAAGAATGTGAATTTAAGATGTTTTCTCCGTGTCACAAAATGTAATTATTGCAGCTAGAAATTGAACACGTATCTCTTTCATTCCAAAGCCTATTTTCTGCTCTGATTCCAGGTTGCCCTTCAGGAAACTTCCACGTAAAACTGAGGAAGAAAAGTTAGGGAGTCAAAGACAATTAGTCTGAGGGGCACCTGGCTGGCTTAGTCAGTAGAGCATGCGACTCTTGATCTTGGGGTTGTAAGTTCGAGCCCCACGTTGGGTGTAGAAATTACTTAAAAAAAAAAAAAAGATAATTAATCTGAGAAAAATCTCTGTGAAGAGATGAGTGTGAAAGAAAGCAAGAAACCTGAAATGGCAGATGCCTTACCAGGTGGACATATATGAAGCCAAGGCAGAGGGTAAAATGGGAAAGGGGGGCAGAAAATATCAGCAAAAGCCCTGAACTAGCACCGAGCACACAGGAAAGCAGGCCACAGAGAGCTGGCCATTTGGAACCCATATGCATACTGAAAGACACATAGGGCTTCTAATTTCCAGAATGGGGATCCCACTTCGGTGAACCTCCGGGAACCTTAGCAAGGATGTGTCATCATGTGGGTGATTTGTTTCTTCTACTTCCACCTCTGCTCCATTTTTTTTTAAATGTTCATCTAGTTTTGAAACAGAGTAGGGGAAGGGCAGAGAGGGAAAGAGGTAGAGAATCCCAAGCAGGCTGCGTACCACCGGCACAGAGCCTGACGTGGGGCTCGATCCCCCAAACGGTGGGATCGTGACCCAAGCCGAAATCAAGAGACGGAGCTCAACTGACTGAGCCAGCCAGGCGCTTCTGCCCGAGTTTTTAACTAGCTAGATGCTCCTAGTAATCTGTGAAAGCATAAACAGGCTGCAGTGTAATATATGTGAAATCAACTTCCAGCTGGGAAAAGCTTACCCGGTGGGCAACTAGCTTTCAGGTTGTTGCTAAGAAGAGTACAGTTCCAGGTTCTGAAGCCGCAGATATGTGTGTGTGTGTGTGTGTGTGTGTGTGAGCAAACATTCTTGCCAGCTCACACCGGGAGGCTCCCCGAATCCCAGTGCCCCTGGGAGGCAGCAGCAGCCTGGGACTGAGTTTCATGGGGATCTGACTGTAGTCTATGATTGTCATTTCACATTCCTATTGTCTTCTTATACAACGTGCCTTAATGAGTTGGTTCAGGACCAAAACGATCGGAAAAAATGTTGCTGAAAGCGACCGGTTCCTACCGAGGAGTTTGCTTTTACTCTCTGTGCTTCATACTAGGAACAGAGAAAAAGACATACATTTATTCAGCCATTCGTGTATCAAAAATTTTAACTATCTCTCCATATCCAAAACTGTGGTGATCACTGAGAGCAGGATGCAAAGATTAGTAAAGGCGCCGCTCATCATAAATTACAGTTTAGAAATAAATTACAGTACACTATATAATATATACATATATATATCGATGTGTATATATATACACATATATATACATCGATATATATATATCGATGTAACAGTATAACACCTTCCTTCTCAAACATATTCTCAGGGCTCATAGGTTAATCTATCAGATTATGTGCATGCATATATGTGACTCTTCAGAAACTTCAGAAGCAGTACAAGCAAGGGCACCTGGGTGGCTCTGTCAAGTTAGACGTCCGACTTCAGCTCAGGTCATCTCACAGTGCGTGGGTTCGAGCCCCATGTCCGGCTCTGTGCTGATCGCTCAGAGCCTGGAGCCTGCTGCGGATTCTGTCTCTCTCTTTCTCAAAAATAAAGAAATGAACGTTTAAAAAGAAGAAGAAGCAAAACAAGTCTGTTTTGGATCATTTGGAGGTCCACCTTATTATGACATTATCTTTCAGGGCCCACATTGGCGTTTTTGTTTTAAGGAGGTCAGTACCAGGTTTGTGTTCGTGTTTTTCAATCAGGTTCACGCCCACGAGTACCCTTTTGTTATCCGGTACAAATGAAAGGAACGGCTCTATGATATAGATAATGAGTTCTGGCTCTGCAGAGAACAAATCCTAGCATGGTGTGTGGCACAAACAAAAGTGTGAAAGGAGAAAAGTCATGGAGGAACCGAGGCATTACAAAGCTCAGAAAACTTGACAGAGTCCTTTGTATTATCTATATTTTAGCTCTCATACTTTGCTTTCAGTAAAACATTGGGGTGCCTGGGTGGCTCAGTCAAACATCCGACTTTGGCTCAGGGCGTGATCTCACGGTTCAGGAGTTCGAGCCCCTCATCGGGCTCTGTGCTGACAGCTCAAGCCTGGAGCCTGCTTTGGATTCTATGTCTCCCTCTCTCTCGGCCCCTCCCCCACTTGCACTTGGGCTCTGTCTCTCTCTGTCCCTGTCAAAAATAAATAAAAACGAAAACAAAACCAAAAACGAAACTTTAATAAAAAAAAAAAACCCATCATTATATTAAATTATTTGAATTGCGTACTTAGGGGTTTAAACGGTATGCTTTGGAAACGGCACATGCATGATTTTAGGTATAGAAATATTTAAGTAACATATTAGAATAAAACTTAAAAATAATTTCATTGACATGATAATTATTCCTTTAAAAACGGTCTACATCATCAGCCAAGATTGAGAATCAGCGTTGCATCATAGGACGTCATCCACCCTGTCGCCTCCACTCCGACCACTTTGATAGCAATATGTGACGCTGATCTCCTAAAGGGCCCAGTTTTATAGCTTCTTACTAGGCCTCATTTTAAGTGACTCTGCTGAGGTATTTGATACTATTTTTCATCGTCTTCTTTTTGAAGTTCCTTTTTCCTCCAGCTACTGAAAAATCACTCGTCTTCTGCTTCCCTGGCCATTCTTTCTTCGTCCTCTTCTGAAAGGCTTACTCCTCCATCAGTCTAAGAGATACTGATGCTTCCAAGAGTTTTTCTCTCATTTTTTATTTTTAGCACGTTTTTGCACTTGACATGGGTAAATTCATCCGCTCCTAACGTTTCAGTTACTAACAACACAGTAATGGCAAACCCTAAATTGTGTATGTAGCCAAAGCTCCACTTGTCTATCTACAGCTGCGTACTGGGAATCTTCACCTGGATGGTTCGTAGCTGCCTTCTCAAACTCAAGATGTGTAAAACTGAATTTATCAGCTAAACACACACACACACACACACACACACACACACACACACACACACACTTGCAACCACTCAACTCCACATCTTTTTACTCTAGTGTCCGTCTCGTGAATGGCAGCCATTCCCCAGTCCTTCTCAATTTCTAGCCCGTTTCCAAGTCAGAAGGACTAGAAGGAACTAGCAGTTGTATGGATGCAAGCAGACCTCAGCTTCCATCTTTCTTTCCACTGTCTACTTTAAACTCACTGTGAGAACTCATTTTAACACCTATGGATAAAACGGTGGGGCAGTTCCAACGGGCTGTTCAGTCACTTTCAAATTCTACTGAAGATGGGATTCTTTTTTCATTTTATTTGCTCATCGCTATTTCCCACGCGAATTTTCTCTGATCTCTTTGCTGTCTGGTGATCCACTCTTCTGGGATCACCCAGTTCTCCAATAACCTCTTTAGGCAGAGTCTCTACACAAGAGGACTTAGTCTGTCTCCCTTCCTGTGGGCTCCCCATCCGGCCCACAGAACACAAAACTCCATCTTTTCCAGCATAAAACTCTGGAAGTACAGGCCATTCGCTGCGCAGCCCCGTGTCTGTCTGGCGCACGAAGGCAGATGAATTTGAGCCATCGCTTTTTTACTTCCAACTTTCCAGATGTGAGTCCCTACAGCCCTCAAAACTCCAGGGAACACATGTCACAGTCCCGAAGCACCCTTCACTTGATGTGACAGAGGTAGAAGCTTGCTCCTCTCCTCACCCAAAGCACACCCACAACTCTCTTCGAATACATGTGAACCCCGGGCTTCTTCAGCCTCACCATGAAATCTAAATCCTTTCTTAGGACTATGGATGGCGGGCCATTGCGGACAGAATCGGCTTGTGGCCTTCTCTTTGCAAATGCTGCAAAAATGAACTACCATCTATCTTTAAAATGTTGTTTTCATTTTTTCTTCTAAATTTTATTTTAGAGAGAGAGCGTGAGTGGGGGAGAGGGGCAGAGGAGGGGGGGAGGGAGGGAGGGAGGGGGAGAGGGAGAGGGAGAGGGGGAGAGAGGGGGAGAGAGAGAGAGAGAGAGAGAGAGAGAGAGAGAGAGAGAGAGAATCCAAAGTAAGTTTCATGCTTACTGTGGGCCCGACACGGGGCTTGATCCCAGAACCCTTGGGATCATGACCTGAGCCGAAATCAAGAGTCAGCAGCTTAACTGCAGGTGCCCCAAATGTTGTTTTTGTTTTTATTTGACAACTGTTGCTTTGTTCTCAAGCTTTGGTGACTCTCCTGAAACTGAATGGCATTAGCATAATTCAAACTGAACCTCTTATAATGCAATCATGGCACTCCCTTTCCCTTATCCCTAAAAAGTGGTATCTTCTGGGGCACCTGGGTGGTTTAGTCAGTTAAGTGTGCAACTTCGGCTCAGGTCATGATCTCATGGTTCGTGAGTTCGAGCCCCGCATCGGGGCTGATGGCTCAGAGCCTGGAGCCTGCTTCAGATTCCGTGTCTCCCTCTCCCTCTCTCTCTCTCTGCCCCTCCCCCGCTCATGCTCTGGCTCTGTCTGTCTCTCTCTCTCTCAAAAATAAACGTTAAAAAAATTTTTTAAGTGTTATCTTCTATCTCTTACCCAACCAATCCTCTTTCCCTTGTTGACTAACTTTTTTATTTCTCTCATTCATTCTCATCCCCCCCCCCCCACTTGTCTCTAATGGTAACCTTCTCTCCTCCTAACTGGAAATCATCCACCTCTCAAGTGCATGTACAGGCTGATTACAAAACACATACACACTAAATAGAAAGAAGCATACAGGCTGAAAACCAGAGGTTGGAAGGTGTGGTTATTATGCAAATAGTAAGCATAAGAAAGCTGGTATGGGTTTATTTATGAGACACAGCACTTCAGGATGAAGAGTATCACCAATGACAAAGAAAAGCACTTCACAAAATGAAAGGGTCAATTCATCACAAAGACAACTATCTTACAGCATTCACCCAACAACAAAGCTTCAAGACACAAATAGAGCACATTCTAAGCTTGGCCCTGCTCGGGGTCACTTCAAAAAGACCTTCTTACAAGGACCAGTAACAATCTCAGTACTTAAAACAAGAGGTCCTTGTTCCCTAACACGTACAGCCTCACTCCAGTCCTCAGCCAGTGCTTCAGGACTTCTCAGAGACGTAGTAACTTCCAGAATTTTCTGATAGTCTCAATTCAATTTATTCAGCTTAATGAATGCATGCATTCACGATGGAGAATGTCTGTCAAAAGTCAACAGTTTCAGGGCGCCTGGGGGGCTCAGTCAGTTAAGCGGCTGACTCTTGACCCAGCTCAGGTCATGATCTCACAGTTCGTGAGTCTGAGCCCCGCGTTGGGCTCTGAGCTGACAGCGTGGAGCCTGCTTGGGATTCTCTCTCTCTGCCTCTCCCCCCTCAAAATAAACTTAAAAAAAAAAAATCATTTGTTTCTTGTGAGCCTTCTTTTTTTTCTTTTTTTAAATTTTTTTTTTTTTAACATTTATTTATTTTTGAGAGACAGAGAAAGAGCATAAGCAGGGGAGGGGCAGAGAGAGAGGGAGACACCAAATCCGAAGCAGGCTCCAGGCTCTGAGCTGTCAGCAGAGAACCCGATGCGGGTCTTGAACCCACGAACCACAAGCTCACGACCTGAGCCGAAGTCGGACGCTTAACCAACTGAGCCACCCAGGCGCTCCGCTCCTTCTGAGCCTTCCTTTTGATAAGGACTCCAGCAAAAGTTGAATCATTTGAAAATAAAGAGTAAATTCTTCGAGTCAGAATTGGCGTAAATGCAAAGCAAATGTTTTTTGCATGTTTCAAAAAACAAGGATTGGGGAACCACTCTGACGATAAAAAGTAGTTAGCTTTTTTAAAGTTTTTTTTTAAGTTTATGTATTTTGAGCACGTGAGCGTGCTTGGGGAATTGTGTCCCCAAGAAAGATATGTTGAAGTCCTAACCCTGGTTGCTAGGGGGGTGGCCTTGTTTGGAATTATTCTTTGCAGACATAATCAAGTTAAGATGACGTCACTAGGGTAGGCCCTAGTCCTCTATGACTGCTGTTCTTATCAGAGGCAAAAAGACTCAGACGCTGAGACACACAGAGGGTGCCGCATGCTGACGGAGGCAGAGGCTGCAGTGACGCGGCCACGAGCCATGGAACATCTGAGGCTACCAGAAGCTGGAAGAAAGAAGGGAGGATCCACCCACAGATGCTTCAATTAGCATGACCCTAATCCCACCTTGATTTCAGATTATCCAGCTTCAAGAACTGTGACAGCGGGCACCTGGGTGGCTCAGTTGATGAAGCATCGACTCTGGTTTTTTTTTTTTTTTTTTTTTTTTTTTTTTTATTTTTGGGACAGAGAGAGACAGAGCATGAAGGGGGGAGGGGCAGAGAGAGAGGGAGACACAGAATTGGAAACAGGCTCCAGGCTCCGAGCCATCAGCCCAGAGCCTGACGCGGGGCTCGAACTCACGGACCGCGAGATCGTGACCTGGCTGAAGTCGGATGCTTAACCGACTGCGCCACCCAGGCGCCCCATCGACTCTGGTTTTTGGCTCAGGTCATGATCTCCCAGTTCATGAGTTCGAGCCCCACAATGGGGCTCTGTGCTGACAGTACGGAGCCTGCTTAGGATTCTCTCTCTCCCTCTCTCTCGGTTTCAAAGCTAAACATTTAAAAAAAAAAAAAAAAAAACAACTGTGGCAGACTAAGTCTCT
This sequence comes from Panthera onca, assembly GCF_046562875.1. Lineage (NCBI taxonomy): Eukaryota > Metazoa > Chordata > Mammalia > Carnivora > Felidae > Panthera > Panthera onca. The sequence goes on along the minus strand of NC_138357.1, from coordinate 10,619,785 downwards.
ATTATTTTAAGCCACTAGATTTGCAGTAGTTTGTTACACAGTCTAAGGAAATTAATACATATAGCAGAGCCTAGTGATACCTTAATGGAGTTCAATTTTAGAACTCGGGTTACTGTATTAAGGGACTCTCCCATACCACGCACAAAACTGCTTCTACTGAGGCTTCACTTTAGGGCTACCTGTGGGATATGACAATTCCTTGCCGGAACTTACGAACTTACTGACCAGCGGGAACAAGGAGAGTGACTACGGGAAGAGGAAGCAGACAGCGGTAGACACCCTAATATTCAGAGAGCGAATAAGCCACGTAGCGGGATCTCCTGGGATTTCAGCCTGTCGGGAACATTACTAAGTCCTAGCTGCCTGCGTCTAACCCATTTATTGTCTAGTAGGAGCGCCAAGAACTGGGATGGCTCTGCACCTTTCATCGTTTGTAACTTCTAATTACATTTTGCATCCCACTGATTCAAATCTTATATATAACGTGGCGGCCAAAATTAAATCGGATTCCAAGAGGACTACATTACTTCCTCATCTGGAATACAGTATCTTTTTGTTTGTTTCCTGGAGTTAATTAGTACTGTCGTGATGTTTCAAGGGCTATAGTTCCCAACTGCACTATTCGCCTTTCCCCGCAATTGCTTCAAGGTGGATTCCCACTGTTCAATTTGCTATCTTTCTTCTTTTTCTTGGCCAGAACCCAAACTTCCCTTGACCTCATTTCTTTCTTTTTATTCCCTTTCTGTGCCTATGTTCTTAAGTTATTTTTGTATCTTTCCTTCCGCACATCAAGACAGAGAACACCCGAAATGACTCAAGCTCTAACGGTGACCCTCTCCACCTCCTCTACCCTACAGGTGCCTCTGCGTTCACCACACTAATCAGTTCTATTGTGTTGCTTTTCGTCTTCCGGGAGATCCGACAATACCCACAGTAATTTCTGAAGAAGATCCAGGAATTTTATGAAACAGACAAAATTGGAAATTCACACTACTAACATCCAGTCACAGGACAACACGATCATCAGGCTATTTTGACATTCTTATAATAATGATGACCATATGGCTGTTGTATTTATTTATGTGTGATCGCTTGACTGCGCTTGACAGTCTTTTCATTCTTTAGAGATACAAATATTTTTCATGTGACGCTTGTCGCTGTTAGAAACAAAAAAAATTATCAATAAAGGGAAATCAGAGAATTTGACACGACGTTATACAGTCTGTAGTTTTTGTATAAATAAGAAAGGAAAGAAACGTTGGGCTTCTGTTTACAAAATTGCAGCTGGTAGGCAGGCGGTGCTATATTCTGCACAGTCTATTAGTAGCCTCCCTCAATTCCAGGTAATTTTTTTAATAATTACATGTTGCCCCAACATAGCCAAAACACTAATGTGATTTCAGTTGTTATTACTGAAAGTGAAAGTCAAGCATTTGTAACAGATTAACACATCTCCCTGAGGTGTCATTTAAATTTCATATTACCTTTGATTATATATAACTGCGTTTTTGTCCAGGCTTCTGTAACAAAATACCACTAACTGGGTGACTTATAAACAACACTCATTTTTCACAGTTCTGGAGGCTGGAACTCTAAGATCCTGTGTTCTCCCGTGGTGGAAAGGCCTAGGGATCTCTCTGGAGCCTCTTTTATGAGAACACAAATCCCATTCATGACCACAGCACCTCGTTAAGGCCCCACCTCTTAATACCATCATCTTTGAGGATTAGGATTTCAACATGGGAATCTGAGGTGGGCACAAACATTGAGGCCACAGCACTCTACCATACTTAATCCCAAAAGACCATGCCTTTTTAGAGCTGCTCGTCTTTCTTTACTCACGCTGAGCCTTCAGCTGAGCCTTCCTCGTAGAACACCTTTTCCCAACTAGAAAGACAATACTACTCCCTAATGACTTCTGCATATTCGCACTGTCGCCTTCAGTGAAGAAGGAAAGAAACACACATGTACGCACAGCAATATTAACTGAGATCTTATCATTATACTAGACACGTTTACGATGAACAATTTCGTGGATTCCCACACAAAATCTGTGAGCTATAATTTGCACACTTTACATAAAAAGAGACCGAGTCTCACATATTTTAAATACCTCACCCAAAGCTGTACACCTAATTCATGTGGGAATGAGCAGCCTCCAAGCCCAATTCTAACTCCGAAGCTTATGTTCGTTCCATTCTTCACAGTGTTGTCTCTAAAGCACCTTAGTCATACTTTTATAGTACTACACTTATTGTGATGAGTCCCAGGTAATGCAGACAACCGTCAAATCACCATGTTGTACACCTGAAACTCACAGAACGTTGTACGTCGACTCTACGTCAACTTTAAAAACGAGTGTCTGTTTCCCCCTCTGTGATTAATCCCCTTCTGTGGATTCAAGCAGCTAGCTCTGGAGTGTCCACTCCTTGTGCTAAGCAACCTCGTATCACCAACCTCCACAAGACAGATAAAGCAAGTCATTTATCTACTTGACCCGGACTCCATAGCTAGGTTGACCAACTGTCCCAGTTTGAGTCAGACTGGACAGTTTTAGCACTGAAAACCCTCCACAAGTCCACCTGAAGAGTAGAAACTCCTTGGAATATTTTTAATATTCATAATCTGACCAATTAAATATGGAAGTGGGACTCCAAACATCAACATATTTTTTTAAGGTTGCTGGAGGTAGGAAAGAAACATTGTTCGAAACCAGTGGTTCTTTCTGAACCAACGGCATGAACACCACCTGAATCCTTGTTAGAAATGCAAATACTCTGACCTCACCCCATACCTACTAAATCAGGGCTTCTGGGGGTGGGGCCCTCAAATCTGTTTTAACAAGTCTTCTAGATGATTCTGATGTGCCCTCGACTTTGAGGCTCACTGCTGTTATAGAAGTGACACAAATACGCCTGTCCCCTACCATTGCCTCAGGAGCAATCTCCTTTGAGCTCTGCGGTGGGCAGCCTGTGGTCACACTGCTGCTTCCCCTGCGTCCTCTCCTATCTGCCGTCTTGAGTCTCCTTTCGCCTTTATGCCCGTCACTTTCCCATGCTCCCTGAAGGAGTACTACTAACATTGCAAAGTGCTTCCAGATTAGGAGAATGTTGACAGATTTTGCTGCATTTCAGAATTCTGCCCCACCGAAATACCCACAAAGCAGAGGTGAGCGAAAGCACATCCCTCCAGGGCTCTGGAAGTGTCTCCGGAAGCAGCCCACTGCGAGAACAGAATGTGATTGCAGCTGCACATCTTCCCCTAAAAATTCATGTGGGTTTTTCTTTCTACTTCTTAATATATTCATGTTTGTGGTATTATAAAAATTATTTCCTCCAATTTCCAAGTGAACTGGACTCTGTCCCCAGTTTGTGACCCACCTGTGGGGTACACATATTTCCGTCTGCAAAGCGCAAGAAATACTACCCCACTTAATTCTCACAATGGCCCTGGGAAGTATTAAACCTTACCATTGCCGAAGAGGATACCGAGGCTCTGAAAGGCTAAGTAGTGTTACCAAGGTCATCTAGTGGAGAAATGCCTGAATCAGGCCTGCATAACTAAAGGCTTTGCTGTTTCTACCAGGGTGTATAATTATCTGACATTTTGGACATAAACTCTTAGAGGACAAGTGTACTGTTATATTCTATACCCAATATAGTACTTCATACATTGCCCATGTGCGTATTCTGTCCCCCTATCTGTATATGTGATAATATAAATAATAAAATAATATAAAATGAGTGAAAAAAAAAGCGTATTAGTAATTTAAGAAGTTGAATGTGGGGGCACCTGGGTGGCTCAGTCAGTTAAGCATCCGACTTCGGCTCAGGTCATGATCTCACAGTTTGTGAGTTTGAGTCCGGCGTCGGGCTCTGTGCTGACAGCTCAGAGCCTGGAGCCTGCTTCAGATTCTGGGTCTCCCTCTGTCTCTCTCTGACCCTCCCCCAGCTCATGCTCTCTCTCTCTCTCAAAAATAAAATCAACATTACATTTTTTTTAATAAATATTTGTTCTATACTTAGGCAGATAAACTAGCACAAAATAGCATTTCTTTTTTTAAGCTTATTTATTTTTAAAGTTTTATTATTATTTTAATTATTATTTAATATTATTACTACTTTAAGTTTTTTTACATTTATTTAAGTTTATATATTTTTTTTAGTTGATTTATTTTGAGAGAGAGAGAGAGAGAGAGAAAGCACAGCAGGGAGCAGGGGACAAGCAGAGAGAGAGAGAGAGAGAGAGAGAGGGAGAAAGAGAGAATGAATCCCAAGCAGGCTCTGTGCTGTCAGCCCACATGGGGCTCAAACTCACCAACCGTGAGGACCATGACCTGAGCCGAAATCAAGAGTCAGACACTTCACTGCCTGAGCCACCGAGGCGACCCCAAAATAGCATTTCTTAAAATGTTTTCTTCAGAATAAAGGGTTCCGTTATCAGTGCAGTTTGGGAAACTCCTGGCTATATGGTTTCTTTACTGGAAATCCTATTCAGGATGCTTAAAATACATTTGCATGAGGAATCTAAAAAAAGAAAGGAGGGAGTCATAATATACAACACTTTCAAAACTCGTTTGGTCAACAAATCTTTTCCCTATTGAAACACCCGTTCTACTGAATACACTGTAGAGGTGTCAATACAACGGAAAGATCAAAGGATTTGGCCTTGAAGAGACTCCGTCTCACTTAACGCTATCGCACTTACTAGCTGTATAAACGTGATCTAATCACATAATACGTCAGACTTACTGTTTTCTCATGTGATGAAAGGATCTAAGAACCTCAACCATGCAAATTCATGAGGGTCATGAGTTGATAGATGTGAACTGTCTAGAGGATCGTGCTGGATTAAATAGAAGTTGCTCAGCAAGCAGTATTTCCCCCTCTCTCCGTCATGTTCATATGCACTTGCTTTACCAATGGTGGGTAAATACCAAGCCATTGATGAATTGAGTCTGTGAAGTAAAAATAATCAGTCAAATCTGTAACAAGATAATGGGGAGGGCAAACTCTTTGGATGATAGAATAATCAGTTGTGTATAATGCTGTGGTGCTGCATACAACGCTTTCTCAAGTGATTACTGGTCTGGGAGAGCTTTCAACTGCTGAAACGCAAAAAAGTGGCACGTAACGCAATGAAGTACTTGGCCTTTATTTTTAAGCACTGCTAATTCTTGAGGATATACTGGTTAAGAGTCTCCACTGATTTGTGCAGAAGTTTTGATCTGCCGTATTACATCCTGGAGCCAGACACCAACAATTTACTGTTTGGAAGAAAGGGTTGCTCCAAAGCAAGTCAGAGCTTGACCAATTCAGGATTTGCATTAAGTAAGTGGTGTAGATTGAATGTTAGAAGCTCAGAAATCACATCCAACGTAGGGTGGAGCTCTCCAAGTTGGACTACATTGAGGTCTGTAAGGAGTCGTTGCTTCCAGCCAGCTTTCTCGTCCCCAAGACTCAGCGGTGCTTTTTTTCATCGAACAACTGAAGGCCAATATTTTAGTAAAACACAACCTCGAGGCCTTTTGCTCCTCTATCCTGAGGCAGTGAAAGAGCCAGCAGTTTTAAAGCTGCGGCTCAGGGCTAGTTATACTTCGAGAATACTTCTGGATTGCAGGGCCAGGGGGTGAGAGCTAAGCTGATGGTTCTCAAAGTGGGGTCCCTGGACCTGTTGCATCAGCAGCACCCTGAATGTGTTAGAAATGCACCTTTGGGGGACTTACTCCAGACCTACATCAGAAACTCTGGAGTTGGGAATGAGAAGCAGAAATCTGTTTTAACAGGCCTCCTGATTCTTATTCATGCTAAAATTAGACAACCATCGATTTTAAATCTTGTGACCTGTGTGTGTGCATGTGTGTGTTCACGAGCTGATCTTCAAGAGTAAGGTTCTTGGGGCACCTGGTGGCTGATTAAGTGTCCGACTTTGGCTCAGGTCATGATCTCATGGTTCGTGGGTTCAAGTTCCAAGTCAGGCTCTCCTGCTGACAGCTCAGGGCCCGGAGGAGCCTGCTTCAGATTCTGTGTCTCCCTCACTCTCTGCCCCTCCCCCACTCCTGCTCTGTCTCTCTCAAAAATAAATGAACATTAAAAAAAAAGGAAGAAGGAAGCCGTACAGAGAAAGACAGATACCGTATGTTTTCACTCTTATGTGGATCCTGAGAAATTTAACAGAAACCCATGGGGGAGGGGAAGGGAAAAAAAAAAAAAGAGAGGTTAGAGTGGGAGAGAGCCAAAGCACGAGAGACTCTTAAAAACTGAGAACAAACTGAGGGTTGATGGGGTGGGAGGGAGGGGAGGGTGGGGGATGGGTATTGAGGAGGGCACCTTTTGGGATGAGCACTGGGTGTTGTATGGAAACCAATTTGACAGTAAATTTCATATATTGGGAAAAAAAACCATTGGACAATTGTCAGAATCAAATAATATCAATATAACACTACTATTCAAATCCAGACCCCGCCCCCCCAAAAAAAGAAGGTTCTTGGAGTGATATCAGCACGATGGTGGAATGGGAGGTCCTCCACTCATAACGCCCCTCAACAGGAACAATTTGGCAGCCATTCACAGACAAATGTGTCTCTGTGGGCCCTTCAGGAATCAGGTAGGAGGTTACAAAACACCAGTGGAGCCCACGACCGAGAAGGGCCATTTTGAAAAGGCAGGTGCACACCCAGGTAGCAGGTTCACCAACTGTGGTCCCAAGCTACACACCCCGTAACAGACCTACTGCCTTTGGATTTGGCCACAGGTACATCTGACCTCCGTCCTGCTATTAATACCATCCACTAGGGAACCTGGAAGGAGGGGAACAGGCCTGCCGACTCGTTTTACTGTGGATATTGAAGCAGCGCAGCGTGTCAGTTCTAGCCTTGTCCCGGCCATAGTTTGCGAGTAGTCTCGTCAGCCCAGGGCCCCGCCGGGAGAAAACCCACCTATGCCCCTGAGGCAGGTGTGCTTTACTGGTCCAACTGCAACCAGCTGAAGTGTCCCCTAACTCAGTTCCAGCCCCTGTCAGCTGTGGCACAGGAAGAGGCTTTCCCACGTAGGGACTCGGCAGAAGACATACCCATCCTTGTCCCTGGAGACTGGCCCACGGACTTCGGATCCTGAAGTGGCCCCGTAAGTCAACTCCGGTCCGTCTCAGCTACGGTCCTGTCCACCCAGGGACCCGCGCAGTGACCTGGAAGCAGGCCTCCCAGAGACCCGGCAGGAGTCCCACACAAGCACATCCACGCCCCGGGTAATGGGCCTGCCATGTGCAGACCCTGATGTGGACCTCCGGCCCCTTGCCAGCCCTACTGACTGAGGTCCTGGAGGCAGTCCTGTTCCCTCGGGTACCACACAGGATCCATGCCCACCCAAGCCCCTGGGAATAGGCCTGACAAACACGGACCCCTCTGTAGACCCAGCAGCAACCACGTTACCCAGCCCAACCCCACTCAAGCATGGTGCAGAGGCAATAACGTCAGTCCAGGAACCCGACAGGAGACAGTCTCTGTCCGCTGAAAGCAGTCTGTACAGACTGGAAGACGTGTTTACTGATGAAATGCTCAGATCTCCATGCAAGGCAACAGTGACCACAGGAGCAGGCGAACGTGACCTCACCAAGGGAAACTCATAAAGCCTCGGCAACCGACAGCTAAAAGCGGACATCTCCGCATTGCCTGACAACTAATTCACGATCATCACCTCAGAGAAGCTCCGGCAGATGCAAAAGAACACAGCTAGGACTCGGCCACAGAAAAGAAGGAAATCCTGCCGTCCGCGAGAACACAGATGGACAGCAAAATGAGCCACGCGCGGAAAACATCACGTGGGCTCACTTATTTGTGGCATCTGCAACAGTCCCACACAGAAGCAGAGGAGAATGGTGATCGCTAGGCGCTAGCGGGGAGGGTAAAGGAGGAGATGTTGGTCCAAGGATACACATTTCCAGTTCTAACATTAATGGGTTCTGGGGAGCTAATATACACCATAGTGACGGAAGTTAATACTGTTTTATATTACCGAGGTTTGCTAAAATAGATCTTCTCTATTCCTTAGGATTTCTTTTATCATTGAGATCTAACTGACATGTATTAGTTTCTTTTTCATTGAGGTCTAACTGACATATGTTAGTTTCAGGTGTATCACCTAATGATTTCATACTGGTATAAGCGGCAAAGCGATCACCATCCATCACCATACAAAGTTACAAAATGAATTCTTTTGTGTGACAAGAACTTTTAAGATGCACTCGCTCGGCAACTTTCAAACAGGCACTACGATATTATTGACTATATAGTCACATGCTGTACATTGCCTCGTCACAACTTATTTGTTTTCTAACGGAAGTCTGTACCTCTTGACCCCCTTCGTGCATTTCACCCCCTGTCAGTCCCCCTCCCCTCTGACAACCACCATTCTGTTATCGTATCTGTGAGTTTTGTTTTGTTTCTTCGTTTTTTTAGATTCCACACATAAGTGATGTCGTACAGAATTGGTCTCCGACTTAATTTCACTTGGCAGAACGCCCTCAAGGTCCATCCATGTTGTCGCAAATGGCAAGATGTTATTTTTTTTTATGGCTGACTAGCAATACGTTGTCTGTGTGTACGCACACACACACGCACACACCCCACATCTTTCTCCACTCATACACTGATGGCCAAGGGTGTCTAAGCTCCTTTCTGGGGAGGACTGGAGGGCTGCAGCAAGGCAGCGGGATCATGCAAGGATTGCAGCCACCCCCCAGCATGGGCAAAATGGAGGGCGAGTGCAAACAGTAAGATCAGCAAATAATTCTCCCTTTCATACAGTCTCGGCACCTTCCAGCCTGCTGCTTTTGCACTGGGCTCCGGGGCGAGGGAGTGTGTCCACAAGCCCTTTAAGAGCAGTATCTCCGTTCCCTACAGTCCTTTGGGTCTCCTGGACTTAAGCCCTCCTGGTTTTCAGAGACGGATGTTTTGGGGGCCTGTCTCTCTGGTGGGGGTCCCAAGGGCTGGGGCGCCTGACGTGGCGCACAAACTCCCCACTCCTCAGGGAGAAGCTTTTGATTTGTGATTGCGGGTCACGATGCCAGGGCTGGGTTTTTTGGCGACGCTAGGTCTCTACACCTCCTACCTGTCCCGATGCGGCCCTTTTATTGTTTGTTGAGAAGAAGTTGTTCCTCTGGTTTTCAGGTCGTTTTCAGAGGGAATTGTTCCACATGGAGCTGTAGACTCGGTATGTTCATACAAGGAGGTGAATTCAGGATCGTCCTACGCTGCCATCTTGGACTGCCCTGAAAATAGGAGATCTTAAGTATTGTCACCACAGGGTAAAAAACAAATAACCCTGTGAAGTGGCAGATGTATTAACTAGACTGTAATGAGCATTTTGCAACGTCTATTAAATCATCACTTTGTACACCTTAAGTACATACAGTAGTTGTCAATGATACCTCAATAAAGCCGACAAAAATAAGGATCTTGCTCAAGGAGCTCTCTATTCATAGTAGGGTGAGAGACAGCTGCACCCCCAGTTGTAGTACAGAGCAGAATTGAACAAATTCTAAAATGTCACTGTAGTCATATTCTCAGTTCTGACCAGGAAGGTCAGGTCTAACTAATACTACCTCCTTTTAGGAAGTGGTCTACACGGATCCTTGATCCTCCTTTTACAAAGGCAGTATCAGAGCTGAGTCCTGAAAACTAGCTATAATTTTGACAGTAAAAAATACATGAAAGGAAAAGTAATGTAGGAGCCTCTAAACATTGTACATTGGGAACCGAAGGGTAGACTGGCATAGTGTTGTAGATTTGTCCAACAGGACTTCCTGAGCGGACAGAAAAAGTTCTCCCTCTGTTCTGTCCAATATGGCAGACACCATGCTGACGTGGCTTCTGAGAGAACTGGAAGTAGGGCTGGTGAGAGGGAGGAAATGAATGTTAGTTCATTTAAATGGCCATATGTTTCTGGCTACCTTTCTGGAGAGCACAGCCTTAGGAATGATCATATTCATGAGCTGCCCCCTTACACTCTCCCTCACAATACAAAGACAACTTCAAGACTTTCCTAAATCCCTAATCATAGTTGTATTTGTGAAGGATATTCCTGAGCTCCTTGCTCTTACTTTTCCGTCTTGGAAAAAATTATTTATGGGGATGCAACTCCCTTGAATTTCCTCAAGTTCCAAATGCCTTGACACAACGCTGTCTCAGAAACAATACATTTTGGACACAGCCTGGGCTGGAAGTTCAGGGTGGCAGCATGATATAAACACCCGTGCGTTTTAGCCCCTCAGGTCAGAATGCTCTTATCGCTAAGATTTTTGCCTTAATGAGCAGGACTGTCCTTTAACAGATACTCCTTTTTCCAGCATCTCATCTTTTCAGCTGTGTATCCAATACGGAAGGCTAAGGAAAAAAGAGGATTAAATTGGGCCAGACCTTGTCCTTTTGAGTGGTGCACTGAAGTCTAGTGGATTCCCTTTCAGGGTTTGTGAGTTTAGGGGGAACTGATTGGGGATGGCGTCAGAGACCTGCATTGTTGCCTGTCTCTGCGACGACACAGGAAGGATTGTACACGTAGATTCCGAGTGGAAGATCTGTGCAGTGAGCACTGTCCCGTCTTGGGCCTGCCATCTCTGGGAGTGGAGGGAGTGGCTTCAAAGCTTACTATGAACAGATGGCGCTTGTTCTGGCTGAAATCTCCAGGAGACTCAAGTCTCAGGTGACGCTACCCCACCCTTTCACAAATCTCTGTGAACTATGTTCATAAGGAGACTGCACATCGAAACTATGTGTTCTCAGTGTTGATGTCTAAAGGGGTTTGAGTCAAGTTTCTCACAAACTTTGCAAAATGAGACAGTCCAGGTTCAGAGTGCTGAAATGACCTGGTGGATCCCGAGCCTAGACTTAGCTGTGTCTCAGTCCAATACCTGTAAAATGCAGTGGTGTATATATGGATCCTTGAGGACAGAAGCCCATTGGGTTTAGTTGCTAAATGTTCACAAAGGCAACATGTGTGGTTCTGCTCTACCATAATTTGTCTGCTGAGCAAAAACAGACTTACGAGTCCCTTTCTCTGTATCTACAGATCTCATCTTCCCCTCATAAACTCCTAGAGCCGCACTGGACCAGGATAAACGAGACGCTCTCATTCTCCGTCCCCCAAGCCGCGAACACATTTTTGACTAGGTAGCCATGCTTAACGTGGACAGGAAAGGCAGTCTGGGGCGAGTCAAGCATTGCCAATAAACAGAGCCAAGCAGGCTAATCCTTGTCCGTGGAAATGCGCCACAGTTGGCCTTAGTTTAGTAGTGACATCGGATTTAACCAAGATTCCTTCATACAAATTTCTCAGTTCTAACACGTTACACGTTTCATTCATCTTCAGTTTATGTTACAAACCTACTCATCCTCTGACAGCCCATTAGCAGTTATTTACAAAACAATTACTAAACAATAGTAGGTGCTAGGGCATTTAGTAAATCTGGCCAATGAATGTGATTTGAGTACAAAGGAGGTTAAAAAAAAAAAAAAATCGTACACAGCGTATATGTTTTACCTTTGATGGAGGACAGAGCATTTCTCCCTACAGGAAGGCTGAACTAGGACCCATTCTCACTTCGTCTGGTTTAAGGGTTGGTAAAGAAGACCGGGAAACCCAGAGCTACAATGTGTCAGAAACTGACAAGCACCTTAGAAACATTGTGTTGTAGGGGCCCAGGGCAGGCAGCCCCGCGTGAGGGGTCACATTGGCATAAAGATTATTTTGAGTTAAGTGATTAAAACAAAGCAGATGCGGGAAAAGCTCTCGCCTCCCCCACGACTGCCGAAATTTACATTGGAAAGGGCAGCCCGTAACAGGAAGAGGGCTATTAGGAGGGCCTCCACTTTACCTAAGGAACTCATCTGCATAGTAGGGCAACCTTGTTTTTCCAAACGCCTCCTTAGACCTTCTTGCTAATGCGCTTTCTCTCCTTTGGATCCTCAGGCCTCGACCCCTCTTCTTGGTTCTTCTACGGCTCCCCGTTGCCTGTCTGTAGGATCTGCGTGGATTCCGGCCCCAACGCCCAATTACATTTCCTGCTGTTAAACGGTCTCACGTCAATTGGATTCTGAATCCCGCTGGAAGGATCTTGAGGAGCAGACGAAAGGCTTTCCCCCGAACAGTGTCCTGTAAGTTCCACTGCGGCCTTAAGAGGTAAATGCCATGATGGTCTTTCTACCGATAGCAACTCTTAGGGCGCCCGAACCGAGCTCCAGCGTGATTGGACAAGTTCCCCACACACATTACCAAGCCATTCCCAGACACGGTCCGCCCGGAGAGAGCTCCGACGGTCAGGGTGAAGGGCTCCATTTACAGGGCTGCCCCACCCCCACCCCGACTCGAGACCCAGCTGCGAGCCCGGGTGCTTGGGACTCAGCCGCGGCAAAGGTTCCCACCGCGCCCTCCTTGGGTCCGAGTAAGATGCCGGGGCGGCTCACAGAACTTAGAGAACCGGCTTCCTTACCAGATCGCGGGGTGACTCAGAAAGGCTGGGACTCGGGAACACGGCCAGGCGGGCGCGTTCCCGAGGAGGAGGGGTGCAGGGCGGGCGGGCAGCTTCCCCCCAGCTTCCCCCCAGCTTCCCTGCCCTCGCCAGGCCGCCACTCTCCTCGCCGCTCCACGTGGTCACCAACCGGAAGGTCTCCGAAACCCTCTTTTTGGGTTTTTATGGGAGGCTTCATAACGGAAGCAACATTAAGTTGTTGGTCATTGGCTGCTTCACCCCCTGCCCCTCCCCTCCCCTGAGTCAGGGGGTGGGGCTAAAAGTCCCTACCCTTTTATCACTGCGTTGGTTCCCCTGGCAACCAGCTCCCATCTTTAGGCTACCCTGGGGTTTTCCAAAAGTGACCTCATTAACATAACAAGACACCTTTTAAGCTCTGTTCACTTAGGAAATTCCAAGGGTTTTAGGGGCTGTGAGCCGGAAACTGAATGAAGACGAAATACATACGGTACATTTGGTTATTCAAATGACCACATACATATGTCTCATAAACGGCAATATCTAAGCCTTCACTCATTTTACAGGTGAACAAAACAGGTTCAGAAAAGCTGCTCCTTGTCCAGGATCGCAGAGCATAAAACTGATTCCTATGCTTGTGCTTTCAATCACTGTGCTCTACTGTCTCCTTCCGGGGCGCCTTCCATCTCTTCTCCTTCTCAAAGCCCTCGGCCTCTGAACATTAGAGGATTTGGGCTTAGAATCCAGAAATTTGGACCAGGGATTTGTTTTCCAGATTTGACCAATGATAAAACGTGTTCTTCGTAGCAAACAGAGGGCCTATTAAGGCCGGTTGGAACACAAGGTCAGACATGAGGTTTCGGGAGATGACAGAGCATTCTTGACATAAGAATGATAATAAATGGGGTGCCTGGGTAGCTCAATCGGTTAAGCATCGGACTCTTGAGTTAGGCTCAGGTCATGATCTCACCGTTGAGGAGTTCAAGCCCAGCCTCGAGATCTACACTGATAGCACTGAGCCTGCTTGAGATTCTCTCTCTCTCTCTCTCTCTCTCTCTCTCTCTCTCTCTCTCTCCCCCTCTCTCTGCGCCTTCCCCACTCTCTCTCTCTCAAAATAAATACATAAACTTCGAATGAAAACAATTTTTAAAGAATAATCATTATCATTTATTGAATACTTACTATGTTCCATAACATTTACATGTATTTTTTTAATCCTCATAATAAACCTATGAAATACAGATGAGCACAAAGAAACACAGAAAAAAGAACTGCTAAGGATTAAAAACTAAGCAATTTCACAGTGGCTGTGATTAACTATGTAGTCTTTTGGTATTCTGTATTAGAATAGGAACTTGGGCACAGACCACTCCTTATTCTTTTTAGTATCTGCAGCACTGAGCCCAGGGTTTAGCACAAAATAAGCAAGCAATAAATGATAATCCCTATTACTATTCACTGTAGTACTAACTCCTAGAATCTGAATAGAAACTGGACATACCTAAGAATTTGATATGAAATCCTTTGCTAATATTTGCTTAAAGGAATTTATTATCTATACCCTATCCACCACTATTCTAGATAGTAAATGGAAAGCTATTTTCCTTTGGAGAAGAGGATGAGAGAGAAATACATACAGCTATTGCTTAAGTTCTTGATAACTTCCTCCCAAATACTGCCAGCTACAATAACATTTAATAGGTCTTGCTGATTGTAGATATCACACTGCTATATTTTATCACTAACATATGGATGAAAACACATGGCATGATCTTTACCTTGGTGAGAGTCCAGAAAGAGAAGGGACCTGAGTGTAAGGTAAACAAACTTGAATACAAATATATTTTTGTAAATTATGGAAACAGTATTGGGTATCCCAAAGCGCAGAGTGCCTACTGTCCGTGTTTGATTTGATTACTGAATTCACTGTAAGAAAAATCTGAGTTTTGTTAAGACACATGTCTTAATCACATCAGAGTAGATTCTAACAGCTGCCTTTTGGCGGATCTGGGAGGCGTTTTTTTCCTCTTTTATTTCTATTGTAACTTATACATTTCAAAATAGTTTAAGACTCACAAGAAGTTTTGGAAATGGCAGAGGGTTCCTATGTGCCCTTCACTCAACTTCCCCCACAAATAATATCTTTTTCTAAAAGACATTTACTTATTGTGAGAGAGAGAGACAGAGAGCATGAGCGAGCTAGAGCGGGAGAGGGGCAGAGAGAGAGAGAGAGATGAAGAGAGAGAATCCCAAGCAGGCTCCACACTGTCAGCGCAAAGTCTGATATGAGGCTCGAACTCACAAATCATGAGATCGTGACGTGAGCACAAATCAGGAGTTGGTTGCTTAAATGACTGAGCCACTCAGGTGCTCCTTCCCACATATGATATCTTCAATAAGCATAATGCATTGTCAAAACAGGAAGTTGATGTTGGCACAATACTAACAACTCAAGTACTTTATTCAGATCTCACCAGTGTTCATCTGCACTTTGTGTGTGTGTGTGTGTGCGTCTGTGTGTGTAGTTTGATGAAATATTATCACATGTGTAGATTCAAGTAATTGTCATCAAAATCACGATTCAGAATTCTCCTGTCACCACAAAGCAGCTTCCTCATGTTACCTCCCAGTGATGGTTCATTTTCCATGTCAACTTGACTGGGTCATGGGATGCCTCGATGTCTGGTTAGGCACTATTTCTGAGTCTCTGAGCATATTTCCAGATGTTATTAACATGTGAATCTGTAGAATGAGAGTACTGCCCTCCCCACTGCGAGCAGGCATTAACCAATCCATTGAGAGCCTGAATACAACAAAAAGCTGAGGGAGGTAGAGTTCCTTTCCTTCCCGGCTGCCTGCTTCAGCTGGGACACCAGTCTTCGGCCCTCGGACTGGGATTCACAAAATCAGCTTGCTTGGTTCTCAGGCCTTCAGACTTAGATTGAAATTAAACCGCCAGCTTTCCTGGGTCACCAGTTTGCAGACGGCAGATTGGAAACTTTTCAGCCTCCAAAATCACAAGTCAATTCCTCATAATAAACATTATTATATTATGTATATATACATACATGTATACATACACACACACACACACATCCTTTCGGTTCTGTTTCTCTGGAGAACCCTAACTAACACATCCTTTAATGGTTACACCCTTCCCCCAGCCCAAACACCCGACTACCATTAGTTTCTTCTCCAGCTCTATAACTTTGTCATTTTAAAATACTATGGTACATTAGATCATATAGTAATGTAACCTTGAGATTGGCTTTTTTCACTCAGCATAATGCCCTTGAGATCCATTCAAGGTGCTGCCTGCACCAATAACTTGCTCTTCTTCACTGCCAAATAGAATTTTATTGTATAGACGTGCTATTTGTTTATTCATTCACCAGTTGAAGGACATTTGGGTTGTTTCCAATTTTTGACTCTAACAATAAGGGATGCTATGAACGACAGTATACAGGATTTGAGGCAGACATAAGTTTTTCATTTCTCTGGATAAATGCCCAGAAGTACGATTACTGGATCATATTTTACTCACAGGCTTAGTTGTGTCTTTTTTTTTTTTTTTTTTTCAAAAAAACCTTTTTTTTTCCCCAGAGTGGCTCTGCCATTTTACATTCCCACCAGCAGTGTTTGAGGGATCCATTTTGTTTGTCACTGGTTTTTATTTTAGCTATTTTAATAGGTACGTAGTGAAACCACATTTAATTTCAATTTCCCTAAGAGCTAATGATATTGAACATTTTTTTTTTTTTTTAATTTTTTTTTTCAACGTTTTTTTATTTATTTTTGGGACAGAGAGAGACAGAGCATGAACGGGGGAGGGGCAGAGAGAGAGGGAGACACAGAATCGGAAGCGGGCTCCGGGCTCCGAGCCATCGGCCCAGAGCCCGATGCGGGGCTCGAACTCACGGACCGCGAGATCGTGACCTGGCTGAAGTCGGACGCTTAACCGACTGCGCCACCCAGGCGCCCCTGAACATTTTTTAATGCGCCTATTGTTCATCTATATATTCCCTTCAGTGAAATGTCTCTTCATGTCTTCGCTCATTTTCTAACTGTTCATTTTCTTTTTGTTGCATTTACAGATTTTAAAAATATATGTTGTAGACACAAGTCCTTTGTCCAATATGTGATTTGCAAATATTTTCTCCCAGTTTCTACCTGATCTTTTCATCCGTTTAATGGGGTTTTTCACCAAGTAAAAGATTTTTTTTTAAGCTTATTTGTTTATTTTGAGAGAGAAACTGGAGGAGGGGCACAGGGAGAGGGAGAGGGAGAGAATCCCAAGCGGGCTGTGTGCTGACAGCACAGAGCCCGACGTAGGGCTCCAACCCACAAACCTGAGCCAGAATCAAGAGTTGGACGCTTAACCAACTGAGCCACCCAGGTGCCCCTTGAGATCTACTGTATTTTTTTTCTTTGATGGACCATGCTTTGGTCATGTCTATGAACTATTCTCCTAAGAATAGGTCATGAAGATTTTTCTTCTATGTGGTCTTCTAAAATTTTCACATTTAAACCTATAATCCATTTCGAGTTAACTTTTGTAAAAATTTGGGGTTTAGGAGAAGGTTCATTTAGTACCTATGGATTTCCTGAATCTGGGGCTTGAGTAGGATTAATATATACATGGGTTTTGAATAAAGCAAAGATGACAGAAGTAGGAGAATGGGCTGGGTGAGCAAAACCAAAAAGAAAAGGTTCTTTGCTTTTTTAATGTTTTTATTTATTTTTGAGACAGAGACAACACAAGTGAGGGAAGGGGAGAGAGAGAGGGAGACACAGAATCTGAAGCAGGCTCCAGGCTCTGAGCTGTTAGCACGGAGCCGGACGCGGGGCTCGAACCCAAGAACTGCATGATCATGACCTGAGCCGAAGTCGGAAGCTCAACTGACTGAGCCACCCAGGCTCCCCAAGTAAAGGCTCTTTAAAAAGTAATTTATCTAGAGGACTTTTGGTGTGTTGGCCATAGCTGATAATTTGTGGCTAAAGCCCACAGGATCCAGCAAAACTGCTTCCTGCGCCTATACTGACACTTTCTTTCGTGAACACAGGGCAGACTTTGAGGGTGTGCAGCCAGTATAGTGACACAGGGCCCTATGCTCAGAGAGCACGGACATACGGGGTTTAATGTGAATATTCTGAAACCCTGAATTTTATCTTTGAATTCCTGTTTTGTCAATACAGTCCGATGGGACAGTGGAGGATCTTTCTCGGGTTGAAGTCTCAGCTCATGTCTGGTTCTGTCACCCCACCTACACAGGATAGGTTCTCCATGGTTGCCTCCCCCCCTTGCTCCCCCCCAACACACAGCAACTACTGCCCCCTTTGCCCTTGGCAGGAGCCTAGGCCTGAGACAGTTAGGTTTGGGTGCACATGCCCTTGAAGCCTCCAGCTCTACCCCTCTGGTCAGTTTAGTAGTCTTTAAGTTTTAGCAAGCACCTTTAGCCATGATTGATTAACTACACCTTTCTTTGCACATCTAGAGATCACGCATTGTTTCCTACAGAGACTGGGAACCAAACCCTCTTGCACAACTTCCCCCTGGGGCACCAATACACAACCTCCGAGCACTGTGGTAATGTCTGTAGCTGGCACCATTGAGTGTGCACACAATCAAGAATTATTACAGGAAAATAAAAAAGAATTATTACAGGGGCCGGGGACGCAAGCTGGTGCGGCCCCTCTGGAAAACAGGATGGAGGTTCCTGAAAAAGCTAAAAACGGAACTACCCTACGACCCAGCAATGGCACGACTAGGTATTTATCCGAGGGATACAGGTGTGCTGCTTCGAAGGGGCACATGCACCCCCAGGTTTACGGCAGCACTATCAACAGTAGCCAAAGTCTGGAAAGAGCCCAAATGTCCATCGATGGATGAATGGATAAAGAAGGTGTGTTATATATATACAATGGGGTATTACTTGGCAATCAAAAAGGATGAAATCTTGCCATTTGCAACTACGTGGATGGAACTGGAGGGTATCGTGCTAAGTGAAATTAGTCAGAGAAAGACAAATATCATATGACTTCATTCATATGAGGACTTTAAGACACCAAAAAGATGAACATAATGGAAGGGAAGCAAAAATAATATAAAAACAGGGAGGGGGACAAAACAGAAGAGACTCTTCTTAATGTTTATTTATTTTTGAAGGAGAGAGAGACAGAGTGTGAGTGGGGCAGGGGCAGAGAGACAGGGAGACACAGAATCTGAAGCAGGCTCCAGGCTCTGAGCTGTCAGCACAGAGCCTGATGCGGGGCTCGAACTCACAAACTGCGAGATCATGACCTGAGCCGAAGTCAGATGCTTAACCAACTGAGCCACCCAGGTGCCCCAAGAGACTCTTAAATATGGAGAACAAACTAAGGGTTGTGGGAGGGGGGATGGGCTAAATGGGGAAGGGGCACTAAGGAATCTACTCCTGAAATCATTGCTGCACTAGATGCTAACTAATTTGGATGCAAATTTAAAAAAATAAAATTGAAAAAAAAATGAAAACTGAAAAAAAAAGAATTATTACAGGGGCGACTGGGTGGCTCAGGTGGTTGAGCATTTGACTTCGGTGCGGGTCATGATCTTGTGGGTCATGAACTTGTGGTTCATGGGTTCAAGACCTACATCAGGCTCTGTGCTGACAGCTTGGAGCCTGGAGCCTGCTTCAGATTTTGTCTCCCTGTCTTTCTCTCTGCCTCTCCCTCGCTTGTGTTCTCGCTCATAAATAAATAAATAAACTTAAAAAAAAGAATTATCACAGACCACTCTAAGTGGTGCCCTAAAGTTCCTTTAAAAAAAAAAAAAAAAGCTTATTTCTTTATTTTGAAAGAGAGAGAAAGCACGAGTCAGGGAGGGGCAGAGAAGAAGGGGGAGTGAGAGAGGATCCCAAGTAGGCTCTGTGCTGTCACAACAGAGCCCAACTCGGGGCTCGAACCACTGAACTGTGAGATCATGACCTGAGCGAAATCAGATGCTTAACCAACTGAGCCACCCAGGGGGCCCCGGCCCTAAAGTTCCTTTAAAAATCTTTGGGCCGGGCAGAAACCTCAGAAATGGGTTTTGGACAAGAGTGCACCCTCCCCTCCAGGTGGCCAGCCTCCTGAAAAAAGCTCATATTCCTTTCCAGTCAAAACTCATCTCTCGAGTATTGCCTTTTGGAGCGATGAGCAGCCAGACTTGTTTTCTTCTGTAACACCCCGTGCATCAAGTCACAAAGCACCTCTGGGTGCCTGGCCCCTCCTCTTTACAACATACTGCCCAAGGCACCACACTGTTAAAGGCCAATAAAAAGCACCAAGACAGGTTGAAGGAGCTTCTTCTTGGTGTTTGAGTAAGGGGCCCTACACTCTTGCTTTACATTAGGCCCCACAAAATATGTGGCCAGGCCAGTGTCAACATAGCAGCTTGTTTACTTAATTATGTTTTATAAAAATTCTTAGAATGTCCAAATTATAGTCGATAAAAGAATATAGGTCTATGACAGGCTCCATTATAACCCCCGACCGAGAGACTTCCGGATTGAACACAGGAGATAAAATTCGAGTGTCCCCACTTATTTCAAAAATCACCCGAAAGCTGAGGTATAAAAGAGAAATAGCAATACGAAGTACATGCGCAGAAAACGAAATGAAGACATTTTTGAAACCTCCGAACACAAAATAGGAGGAATGACTGCCAAGAGTAGTGAAGGTCGAACAGTATGCGGGAAGACGCAGACAGAGTGAGCCTGTGAATGCTGATCCCCGAAGAAAAACATGCACGGCGCACTCGTCCTTTGAATGTGGTATAAACTCCATCCAGACTCTTGTTTGCAGAGCTGGAATGGAGTCAAAAGCTGGCAAAGGATAATTTCTCTAGATGGTATTTGGTTCTGGGAAGTCGAAAGGGGGGTAAATGAGAAATCAAACTGGCAGTCATAGGAACAAAAAGCCGTGAGTCAGTAAAACAACGGACGGAGGGGAGACTGTCTTGCCAGCTGCTCTCCAGTGCAAACTGGGAGAAGGAATAAAAGCTTGCGGAGCTCACAAACTATGAGCAGAAACCTCCCTAATATGAAAAGGAACCCACCTCTTCTTCTGCACCAATTTCCTGCATCTAATCTGTCTAAATTGCACCTGGGCAAAGACACAATGTAAAAAGAGGAGGCAAAGATTTGCTTTTTAAGTTTATTTATTTTGAGAGAGAGTGAGCTGGGGAGGGCAGAGGGAGAAGGAGAGAATCCCAAGCAGGCTCCGTGCTGTCAGTGCGGAGCCTGACGTGGGGTTCGAACCCATGAACCCTGAGATCATGAGCTGACCTGACTCAAAGTGGGACGCTTAACCGACGGAGCCACCAACGTGCCCAGAACCAAAGATTTTTTTAAAAATCTAATATTAGGGAGAACACTCATCAACAGCAACACAAAATGTCACCATGGAACTGATAAAAATGTGAAGGATACTCCCAAGAATTTCTTTTTCTTTTTCGTTTTCTTGCTCTCATTCTCTCTCTCTCTCTCTCTTTTCTTACATATGTATTTACTTTTGAGAGAGATAAACATACCGTGAGCAGGGGAGGGGCAGAGAGAGAGGGAAGGAGACACAGAGTCTGAAGCAGTCTCCAGGATCTGGGTGGTCAGCACAGAGCCCGACATGGGGCTTGAACTCATGAATGGTGAGATCATGACCTGAGCCAAAGTCGGACGCTTAACTGATTGAGCCACCCAAGCGCCCTTAGCTCTCTCTCTTTTTTAAAGTAGCTCCATGTCCACAGTGGGGCTTGAATTCCCGATCCTGAGATCGAGAGTCACATGATCTACCTACTGAGCTGGCCAGGCGCCCCCCTCCCAAGAATTTTTTTAAAATACTAGTGCAATGATTGTTATTAAAACAAAACAAAAACAAAACAAAACAAAACTTCTCTCTCTCTCAAAAATAAAAAAACATTAAAGAAAATTTAGGGGCACCTGGGTGGCTCAGTCAGTTAAGCAAATGACTTTGGCTCAGGTCATGATCTCACGGTTCGTGGGTTCGAGCCCCGCATAGGGTTCTGTGCTGACAGCTCAGAGCCTGGAGCCCACTTTGGATTCTGTGTCTCCCTCTCTCTCTGTTCCTCCCCTGCTCATTCTCTGTCTCTGTCTCTCAAAAATAAATAAACGTTAAAAAAAAACTTAAGAAATACAATAATCCAAAGAAATATGAAGTGCAGAATTCTGGAGAGAAATTAAAATGAAATAGTACATACGGAAATTAACATTAAAACTCAACTGTGGATGCTTTTTCCATTTCATGGCAAAACGGGCAATGGTGGTCTCCTTGTTATACTGTACTGCATTTTTGAAAGTTCCTAAGAGAGTAGATCTTAAAAGTTCTTGTCACAAGAAAAAAAATAGTAACTATATGCGGTGATAAATGTTAGCTAAACTTCTCGTGGTAATCATTTTGCAATATATATGTGTATCAAATCATTATGTTGTACACATAAAACTATTATAATGTTATATGTCAGTCATATCTCAAAAATGTGAAATTAAAAACAGCACAAAGGATAATGGACATTGCTGAAGATAAGGCAGCAGATGTATACAAAAAGTTAAGAAAAGCTTGTAAAATGGTGGGGTGCTTGGGTGGCTCAGTCAGTTGAGCATGTGAGTCTTGATTTCAGCTCAGGTCATGATCTCACAGTGGGTGAATTCGAGCCCCATGGTGGGGCTCCATACTGTCAGCTGGGGCTCCAAGTGGAGCCTGCTTGGGATTGTCTCTCTCTCTCTCTCTCTCTCTCGCTCTCACTCTCTCACTGCCTCTCCCCTGCTGAAGCCCTCTCTTCTGCCTTTCTTTCTCTCTCAAAATAAATAAAATAAACTTAAAAAAAATATAAAAAGTTTGTAAAATGGAATGGATATATATGTGACCATATACATATATATATATATATATATATATACATATATATGTGACCATATACATTTTATATATATATATATATATATATATATATATATATATATAAAGCTAAAACACACACATATATATATGTAACAAATTTTCTTAATTTATAGCAGCTATAACAACAATGAACATTTGTTTTCCTTAGCTTCTGTATGTTGAATTCAGGAGCATCTGAATTCTAAGGAATTGAGTTAAGAGGTCAGTTGAGATTCCAGTCCTATAAAGGCTTGAAATGGCCTAGAATACCCACGGCCCAAGTAACTCACTTGCCTGGATGGAAAATTAGTGTTAGTTGTTGGAAGGTCTCAGTTACTCCCTCTGTGATCCTATCCATGAGTTGTTTGCCTTTACAATGTGTTGACTGCCTTTCCCAGAGTGAGTGACCCAAGAAATCAAGTCAGAAGGAACAAGGAACATCACTGCCACCACATTGTGGTCACTAAAAGTGAGGGACCAAGGCCAGCTCGAAATCAAAGGAACTACAAATTAGGTAAGCTTTACCTTTGGAAGGGAGGAGTGTCAAAGATTCAAGGACTTATTTTAAAACCATCACAATATGCAAAACTTGTGGTATTTTTTATGTTTTATTTCTTTTTTGAGAGAGTGTAAGCCGGGGAAGGGCATGGAGACAGGGACAGAGGATCTGAAGCAGAGCCTACGCTGACAGCAGCGAGCCCAATGTGGGGCTTGAACTCCCAAACTGTGAGATCATGACCTGAGCTAAAGTCAGACGCTCAACCGACTGGGCCACTCAGGTGCCCCCAAATTCCTATTACTTTATTTCATTGTATTTTAGATTTTATTTTTAAGTAATCTCCACACCCAACATGGGGCTCAAACTCACGACCCTGAGATCAAGAGTCACATGCCCTACTGACTGAGCCAGCCAGGGGCCCTTATTTTTTTTGTATTATTTTAAAATATAAGTGTAAAAATAAAATATTTATCAGGAAAACTTTCCAGAAATCGAACAAAACTTGAATCTCTAAATCAAAGGGGCATACTATGTCTCTTAAAAAAATGAAACAGAACAGTGAACATCTTATGGGAGCCTTAATAATTTAATGGATTCTAATCGTTCTTTGGGCAAGAGATAAAAATTCAACTTGCTCATAAGGGGAAAATAAATCACACTGCCCTCCAGTTTTGGTTTTTCTTTTTTTCACAAAGAGAGTCAAATTTAGTAGACATAGAACAATCCCACAGAAAGAAAACTAGGTACAAGTGTTTTATAAACAGACAATTTATATTTCGAGATTAAAGCAACCGAAAATATACCTCTGAACGGAAAATAACTCAGAGAATATGAATCCCATGAATCCTCCTTGAAGCAGCAATCACTGTCTATAGTTGACGAGTGGCGATGGTGTCTAGAAAAGTGTCTATTTTATAAGCCCTTGAAACTATCTAAAACATATGCTTACAAAAGTTAAAAAAAAGTAGAGGAAGACTGAAGGTCCGATAAGCATTCTGATTTGCTTACTTTTTATAGTCAAAATCAAAGAGATTACTTCTCTCAATAAAGCAGCAGAGGGGTGCCTGGCTGGCTCGGTCAGTAAAGCGTGCAACTCTTGATCTTGGGGTCGTGAGTTCAAGCCCCATGTTGGGCCCGGAGTCTACTTAAAAAATAAAGTAGCATCGATTTAAGCACATTAAATGGTACAAAAAAGATCAGTATGACACCTAATGCACAGCAACAAAATAAAAAAATCAACAAGTGGAACTATGTCAAACTATGAAGCTGCTGTGCAGCAAAAGAAACAAAAATGAAAAGGAGAAAATATTTGCAAATTAGATATCTCATCAGGGGTTAATATCCAAAATATAAGGAACTCATACAACTTAACAGCAATTAACTGATTAATTAATAATGCAATTGAAAACATGGGCAAAAGGCCTAGTTTTCCCAAAGATATTCAGAGGAACGATAGAGCCGTGAAAAGGTGCTCATGACCACTAATCGTGAAGAAAATGAAAATCCAAGCCACAATGAGATATTAACCCATTCCTACCTGTGTCTGCACCCTGTGTACTACTGGTGGGAATGCAAACTGGTACAGCTACTGTGGAAAACAGTATAGAGATCCCCCCCCCCCAAATTAAAAACAGAACTACCTTATGACCCAGAAACCCCACTTCTGGGTATATATCCAAAGGAAATGAAAGCACTATGTCAAACAGATATTTGCACTCCTATGTTTATGGCAGCCTGTTTTACAAAAGCCAAGCCATGGAAATGACCTCTGTGTCCATCGACAGATGAATGAATAAAAAAAAAAAAGTGAGATATACACACACACACACACACACACACACACACACACACACACATATATAATGGAATATTATTCAGCCATAAGAAAAGGAAATCCTGTTTGCAACAACATGAATGGATTTCAAGGGCATTATCCTAAGTGAAATAAGTCAGACAGAGAAAGACCAATACCGTATGATCTCACTTACATGTGGAATCATCACACTCCTAGAAAAATAACAGAATGGTGGCTGCCAGGGGCTAGGGGTGGGGGAAATGAGATGTTGGTCGAAGAACACAAACTTTCAGTTATAAGATGAGTAAATTCTGGAATCTAAAGTACGGCATGGCGACTATAGTTAATAATTCCGTGTTGTATACTTGCAAGTTGCTATGAGAATACGCCTTTAATATTCTCACCAAAACGACAACAATACGGTGATTATGTGAGCTAAAGAACGTATTAACTACTCTCACTGCGGTAAACACTTCACAATAAATATGTGGACCGCATCCTCACACTGAATAAACTTACACAGCATTATATGACAAACATATCTCAATAAATCTAGAAAATACAGTGTAGCGAATGTCTCCCAGTTACTGCTTTTTTTTTTTTTTTTTTAAATTTCAGCCTTGGGTCAAATTAGTAAACAACACTGAACTTGTATTTAGAGTGCAATTATGATAAAAATGCTACATCAAAGAACATATGGAGATACAGCTGAAGAAGTGCCAGAGGAAAATGCACAGACTTAAATATTAATAACGAGAAAGAAGGAGGTCGCCTTCCGGCGTCTGGACCCGCATGCACAGAGCTGGGAAATCACCTCTCCTATCCTCACAAGAGGAACGAAGCTGAACAAACAGAAAGCGACAACTGTCCTTAGATCCATCACAGACACAATGTCGCGCGGCAAACCACACACCCCAAGTTAGAAAGACAGGCGGATTCGGAGAATCACAGGTTACCGGAGGCTAAGGTCAGGGGTAGAAGCCAGCTGCTGGAGCCAGTCCAGGAAAAGGTAAAGTCTCCTTGACGAATCGCTGGAGGCTCCGTGCGGAAAAAAGTCTGCCAGGGGACCGCCCCGCTCCCGTGCGTTTCTACCTCCAGGAACCCCACCGGGTTCTCGCAGTGATGACGGGAGAAAAATCCCTGTGCTTCAGGAAGGAGGAGGAGAAAAGTAGCTATTTTGAAAGATGCCCAGAGCATTCTGTTCTTAACAAGCCTCCCCTCGAGAAAAACAATTTTATCGGGGCCTTACCTACTGGGATTTTACCGGATCCTAACTGATGGGGGGGAAAGGGAAATAGCCAAGCCCGGCGGCAGGCTCTAACCTTCAGATGAGAGAGGGTAATGCCTGCCTCTAGCCCCGGCTAGTCTTCCAGTCTTGAGGGGAGGGGGTGGCCGACTGGCGAGTATGAGTGACAGCCACAGCCCCGGAGGCACGGGCCTTACTGAAAAGCCCAGACTTAATCACACAACCTAGGATGCTTCCCCTCCCCTAGGCCCGACCACATCGATACAACTCCTGTCTCATAAGGGAGGAATACGGCAGAAGCAACTGCGTGTCTCAGATTTTATTTAAGAAGTCTCTAGGGAAAGCCAAAGACAACAGGGGAGAGAAAAAAAGAGAGAGAGAGAGAGAGAGAGAGAGAGAGAGAACAGCTCGGGAAATTTTAGCTTCTGACAACTGCGGCTACCGCAAATAGGAAACACAGCCTAACTCTCCCAGTTAGATAAATATAAATCCTCATTCTAAGTCTTTGTTTACCTCAGTTCCTTTTACCCACTACAGTGTGTTTGCCTTAAAACAAAACAAAACAAAACAAAACAAAACAAAACAAAACAAAACAAGGGGCCCCCTGGGTGGCTCAATGGGTTAAGACTCTGACTTTGGTTCAGGTCATGATCTCACAGTTCATGGGTTCGAGCCCTGCATCGGGCTCTGCGCTGACAGTGTGCAGCCTGCTTGGGATATTCTCTCTCTCTCTCTCTCTCTCTCTCGTCTCTCCTCCACTCTCTCTGTTTCTCTCAAAGAAACAGAGATTCTGTTTCTTTAAATGATTAAAGAAATAATCATTTAAATAGTTTAAAAAATTACAAGGCGTATTAAAACACAAAAGACATAGTTTGAAGAGACAGAGTGAGCATGAGCACCAGACTCCGAGATGGCAGAGAAGCTGGAATTATCAGACCGGGAATTTTATTTTATGTATTTATTTTTTTGAAATATAATAGGCTATATAAATGAACAGAAAATAGAAAAACAATTGAAGCAATAATTAAAAGCAAAGACTTGCTATTCTATTTTTTTAGACATTATTCTTTTTTAATTTTTTTTAACATTTATTCATTTTTGAGAGAGAGAGAGAGACCGAGTGCAAGCAGGGGAGGGGCAGAGACAGAGAGAGACAGACTGACAGACAGACAGAATCCAAAACAGGTTTCAGGCTCTGAGCTGTCAGCACAGAGCCCGACGTGGGGTTTGAACTCATTAACCGTGAGATCATGACCTGAGCCCAAGTCAGGCGCTCAACCGACTTGGCCACCCAGGCGCCCCAACGTTATTCCTGTTTTTAAAAAATGTTTGTTTATTTTTGAGAGGGGGAAGAAGGGGCAGAGACAGAGGGGAGACAGAGGATTGGGTTCTGTGCTGTCAGCAGAGAGCCTGATGCAAGCAAGGCTCGAACTCACAAACCACAAGATCATGACTTGGGCCAAAGTCAGAAGATTAACCGACTGAGCCACCCAGGGGTTCCCAAGACTTGCTCTTCTACAAAATAGTCAAGAAAACAATATATCATTAAGTGACTTAAAGAAAGCACAAACATACAAAATGAAGGTTAATTATCAGAAAACAACCATCGTACAAGAAACACAAGTGACTACTTTTGAAAATGTCATGCACGTACATGTTTTCAGCCATTATTTCTTCAAATAAGTTTTGTGACCCTTCTCTCTTCTCCTTCTGGAACTCCTATAATGAGAACATCACTCGGCTTGATTTTGTCCCATGAGCCCCTTGAGCTATTTTCACTTTATAAAATTCTTTTTCCATTTTGCTGCACTGTTGGAGGAAACTGCTCAGCCCTGTCTTTGACTTCACTGATCCTTTTTTGTGCTTCCTCTTGTCTGCTGGCAAACCCCTCTAGTGTATTTTTCAGTTCAATCGTTGTACTCTTTGTTCTGTTTGGAATGTTCCTGTATTTCCTCTTTGTTCAAGTTCTCACTGTGTTTATCCATTCTTCTCCCAAATTTGGTGAGCATCTCTATGACTATTACTTTGAACCCTTTATTAGGTGAATTATATATCTTCATTTCATTAAGGTTATTTTTCTGAGGTCTTATCTTGTTCTTTCATGTGGAATATATTCCTCCGTTTCCTCATTTAGCTTGACTCTCTGTATTGGTTTCTATGCATTAGATGAAACAGCCATCTCTCTTTGAAGAGAGAGAACCTCTCTTTGAACCCTCTTTGAAGGGTTGGCCTTGCATAAGAGATGAACTTTAGAGTCCAACCCTACTCTACTTCTTGCTTGTCTCTCAAAGCTTTGGGATTGTTCACGTAGCCCATTTTATTTTTAATAGCTCCCAGTATTTGGGCAGGGGAGGGGGTGCGGTGTCAAGATCAGTCAATGTCCCAAAGTACCAAGGTTCAAGCTGATTGGAAGCCAGACCCTTAGGCGCTAGCTTTATTTATTTTTTATTTTTTAAGATTTATTCATTCTTCAGAGACAGAGAGAGACAGAGTATGAGTCAGGGAGGGGCAGAGAGAAAAGAAACACACAATCCGAAGCAGGGTCCAAGTTCTGAGGTGTCAGCACAGAGCCCAACATGGGGCTCGAACTCATCAACTGTAAGACCATGACCTGAGCTGAAGTCGGACGCTTAACTGACTGGGCCACTCAGGCGCCCCTTAGGCAACAGCTTTTAAAGAATCCAAATATATAGGGTCCTGTGGGACCACAAGTATAAGCTCTGCTGGCCATCAGAACTCTTAAAAGATCAGAACAATATTATCAACTTTTATGACTTAGGTGACCTTTGTATAACAGTATACTCAACATTTGCAGAATATATTTTCAACTACACATGGTACAGTCCCCAAGACTGGCCCCAAAAAGTCTCAATACATTTGAAAGGACCAACATCATCTAGAGTAAGTTCTCGGACTACAACTGAAT
Source organism: Panthera onca (assembly GCF_046562875.1). Lineage (NCBI taxonomy): Eukaryota > Metazoa > Chordata > Mammalia > Carnivora > Felidae > Panthera > Panthera onca. The sequence continues at coordinate 10,590,930 of NC_138357.1, read as the reverse complement.
TAAATTAGAAATAAAAGAACGAAATCTAAAAGCACACTCCTAAATAATCCATGGATCATAGAAAAAAAATCATAAAGAAAGTTAGAAAATATTTTGAACTAAATGACAGTACAAATACAATACATCAAAATATGTAGGACACAGATAATGTAGCATTAAAAGAAAATATGTAATTATAATGCTTATATATCAGAAAATAATGGCCTCCATTCAATGACCTAAAATTCCATCTTAAAAAGTTAGAAAAAGAAGAGCATTGTAAAGCCAAAGTGAAGAGATGGGACAGAATAATAAAGATAATACCAGTTATAAATGAAATTGAAAACAGATAACCAATAGAGAAAATTAACAAAGATGGCTAATGGCTATGGATTTCTTTCTGGAGGAAAGAACATGTTCTAAAATTAGATAGTGTTCATATTGTATATTTCTGCAAGTACCCTAAAAACATTAATTGCACATTAAAAAAAATTTTTTAACGTTTATTTTTGAGAGAGACAGAGTGCGAGCAGGGGAGGGGCAGAGAAAGAGAGAGACAGAATCTGAAGCAGGCTCCAGGCTCTGAGCTGTCAGCACAGAGCCCCATGTGGGGCTCAAACTCACCAACCTCAAGATCATGACCTGAGCTGAAGTCAGACCCTAACCAACTGAGCCACCCAGGTGCCCCTTAATTGCACATTTTAAATAGGTAAAAAGCATGCTATGTGGCTTATATCTCAACTAAAGCTTTTTTAAATTGGTTATGGTTACTAGAAAAGATCAAAAAATAAAATAAACTCATAGATTTCTCAAAGAAAAGAGAGAAATTACTAACATCAGCAACGAAAGGGATTATAAACATAGATCCCACAGCCATAAAATAACGCTAATGGATTTGACACATAGATGAAATAGACAAGTTCCTTACAAAATGATACTTAACAAAACTGACACTTTTTTAAAGTTTATTTTGAGAGAGAAAGAGAGAGAGCGAGTGAGCACAAGTGTGCGTGTGCTAGCAAGTGGGAGAGGGGCAGAGAGAGTGGAAGAGAGAGAATCCCAAGTAAATGAATTCATTATTAGAAATTTTTCACAAAAAAATCTGAGACCTATTTCAAAACCTCTCAAACATTTGAGGAAGAAACAAAGCCAATCTTGCTGAAACTCCTAGAAATGAGGAGGAAACATTGCTTCTTGACATGTTTGTGTGTGTGCGTGTGTGTGTGTGTGTTTAATTTTAGAGAGAGAGCATGAGTAAGGGAGAGGGGCAGAGGGAGGGAGGGAGCGGGAGAGAGAGAGAGAGAGAGAGAGGGAGAGAGAGAGAATCCCAAGCAGGTCCCACACTTAACATAGAGTTCAGTGTGGGACTGGATCCCACAGATCATGACCTGAGCGGAAATCAAGAGTTGGACGCTCAACAGACTGAGGCGCCTGGGGGCCCCCACATCTTGACATGTTATGAGACTAGGGTAAAACTAACACCAAAACCAGGCAAAGACATTACAACAAAAGAAGACTATCAAGTAATGTTCTTCATGAACAGGAAGACTCTCAAAAATATTAGCGAAACAGGGGCACCTGGGTGGCTCAGTCGGTTAAGCGTCTGACTTTGGCTTAGGTCGTGATCTCACAGTTTGTGAGTTCAAGCCCCACATCGGGCTCTCTGCTGACAGCTCCGAGCCTGGATCCTGCTTTGGATTTTGTGTCTCCCCCTCTCTCTGCCCTTCCCCGGCTCATGCTCTGTCTCTCAACAGTAAATAAACGTTAAAAAAAAATATTAGCGAAACAAATCCAATAATATATAAAAAGTGTAATATGGAACGACCATGTAAGATTTAGCTCATAAAATCAAGGTATAAATACAACTTAAAAAAATTTTTTTTTAATGTTTATTTTTGAGACAGAGAGAGAGAGACAGACAGAGTGTGAGTCAGGGAGGGGCAGAGAGAGGGAGCCACAGAATCCAAAGCAGGCTCCAGGCTCCAAGCTGTTAGCACAGAGTCCGACGTGGGGCTCGAACCCACAAACCGTGAGATCGTGACCTGAGCCAAAGTTAGATGTTTAATGGACTGAGCCACCCAGGTACCCCTGGTAGGTATATATAACTTTTGAAAATCAATCTAAACCATTCACAGTTTAACAGTAATATTCTAGATCTTGACAGAACTTTGGGTTACACAAATGTATTTGTCAAACACTTAACATGGCTGCATTTCCTTTCATGTAAGTTTTGCTTCACATTTTAAAAAATCCTATAAACAAGCACTAAAGTCTAGTTAATGCTATGCATACTGAATTCTTTAGGGTAAAGTTTACTAACGTCCACAGCTTACTTTGAAATGCATTACAATTTTTTTTAGATTACTAGAGAGATATATGAATGGATATTTTTACTTTGAAATGCATTAAAATTTTTTTTAGATTACTAGAGAGATATATGGATAGATATTTGATAGAGCAAATATAGTAAAATGTAAAGGGTAGAATGTATGACTTATCTATGGGAGTTTAGGTATGTTTGAAACTTATTATAACAATATGCTAGGAAAAAAGAATGACATAAATCTTTAAAAATACTATTGAGAGATATAGAATAATGCTTGCATGATTCATAAGGCATACCATGTTTTTGAGTAGGTAAACACACTGCATAAACACATCGCTTTTCTCAAAGTAAGAGATAACTAGCAAAGTGGATTCTATAATCCATATTTTAAAAAGTGGGGCACCTGGTCATGATCTCACGGTTCATCGGTTCGAGCCCCGTAGTGGGCTCTCTCTGCTGTCAGCGTAGATCCTCTGTCTCCTTCTCTCTCTGCCCTTCCCCCTTTCACTCTCTCTCGAAAAAAATAAATAAATAAATAAACATTTTTTTAAGTAAAAAAAAAGGAGGAGGAGGAAGAGGAGAACTAATCTTAACAAATATTCAAACACATTATAAGCTTTTTAATAATTTAAAGCGTATGATTCTGGTTCATGGGAAGCTGAATAGCATAGAATACACAATTGAGCTATATATGCAAATAGACACAGGAGATTTTTTTTTTTTATGATACATTGCCATGTTTGTGGATAGAAATCAATTATTCAATATATGGTTCGGTGTCCCCTGGGTAAATGTCTGGAAAAAAATTAGGTTAGATCTCTTCCTCATGCTTTATTATTATTTTTAATGTTATTTCCTTTGAGAGAGTATGTGCACGTGTGGGGCAGGGGCAGGGGCAGAGAGAGAGAGAGAGAGAGAGAGAGAGAGAGAGAGAGAATCCCAAGCAGGCTCCATGCCACCAGCACACAGCTGAACATGGGGCTCGATGACACGAACCATGAGACCATGACCTGAGCCAAAATCCAGAGTTGGATGCTTAACAGACTGAGCCCCCCAGGTGCCCCTCTTCCTTACACTTTAAACCAAAATAAATTAATTCCACATGTAGCAAATATTTAAAAATAATGAAGTCATAAATATTCCAGAAGAAACTATGGAATGTTTTTCAGTAATTACAGGGTAGAGAAGGCTCGTAGTAGTAACACAAAACCTAGAGGTCACCAAAAAAAAGATCATTAAAATACTACATTAAAATAAAGTCCATGGTAAGGAACACAGTAAACAAAGTCAAAAGAAATAGAAAAATATTTTAAAAAATTTTTAAATATTTGTAACACATTATAAATGGCCATTTCATGTTATAAATGGCTTGCGTTCACACATAAAGAAAGCTTAAAAACTCAGGAGAAAATTAAGCGAAGGATTCCAATAGACAAGATAGAAACAGACTGAGTAAAGGAATGGAAATGAATGATTTTAAGGTGTCCTCAGAACTTGCTCTATGATCTCTTCCAGATTTACTGCTGATGCCCAATACCACTTGGATAGATATTTCCTAGCGTAGTTCTTTGCTTTGTGCTTACACTTAAAATTGGGTCTAAATCCAAATGTCGGCCAATGCCTAGAACTGTGCTGTTCAAGCGGGCAACCACTATCCCCTATGTAACTATTTACATTTAACTTAATTAAATTTAGAAGTTAGTTCTTCAGTCATACTAGCTCTGTTTCAATAGTCACATGTGGCTAGGGGCTCTGTATTGGATAATGCAGACATAGAACATTTGATTATCGCAGAAACTTCTACGGGGTTCTTTTTGTTTTTTGTTTTTTAATTTTAAAACACGGAAGCTCCACGAATTCGCGTGTCATCCTTGGCGGGGGCCTTGCCGACCTTCTCTGTATCGTTCCAGTGTTAGTATATGTGCTGCCCAGGTGAGCAAGGAGCACGAACAGTTTATTAAAATTATTAATATTATTAATATTATTAAAAATATCAACTTCCATCTCACACGTAAACGGCACGCCGCTGTTTAAAACCTGCCAATGGTTCTTTATCACTTAGATCAAGGGTAGACAAATTATGACCCCTGGGTCAAATCTAGCCCATTGCCTTTTTTTTTTTGCCAGTAAGATTCTACTGGAACGCAGCCATGACCATTCATTTACTTATTATTCGTTGCTGCTTTTGAACCCAAGGGTAGAATTGAGGCAGAAATGAGTAATTGCAAGACAGAAGGTAGGGTCAACAAAGCTCTATTCACTATCTGGCCCTTTGCAAAACAAAACAAAACAAAACAAAAAACAAAACACCAACACAAAAAACGGTTGTTGATCCTTGACTTACAGGATAAAGTCTAAACGTTGGCCTGACTGCACAGGTAGTATCTAAGATCTTACAAAATTTACCCACTGCCTCTCGTTTCATGTCATGACCCAGCAATAACTAACCCATTTTGGTATCTTAGTACTTTCCTCTGTGCCCTATTTATACCATGTCTCTTATGTAGTGTCCAACATCCTGACTTTCCTTCTGTCCTACACCACAAGGATTAGGGGGGAAAAAAGGGAAAAGGAGGGTGCCTTGGCTGGCTCAGTCGGTAGAGCATGTGCCTTGATCTCTGGGTTGTGAGTTCAAGCCCCATGTCGGGTGTAGAGATTACAAAATTAAATTTTAAAAAATTTAAAAAAAATTTAAAGGAACTTTTTAAAGAATTAAAAAAATGTTTAAAGGAAAAAGAACAAAAGGAAAACCATACTCTTTCATGTCTTCAGTCTCTGACCACTAATTTTCGTGGCCCATGCCAATTGTTATGGACAAAGAAAGTGGGTTCCTTACCAGGACAGATCCAGAGTCTTAATTTTTTTTAGGCATCTCTGCTTTTCTACATATATGATGAAATGTACTTTGTCTATCACTTCCATACATACTTTGGTCACATCTTTACCACAGTAATGCAATTGCCTGGTTACACGCCTACTTCCCTCAACAGACTTGGAGCTCCTAAAGGAAGGAAGCCTGCCATTCATCTCTGACTCCATAGCGAGTACAAGCCCAGCACTGAGTCAATGCTCAGAGAACACCCACCGAAATAAACCTCAGTCCCCAGTAAGCAGTCATTTTCTGGAATGAGAAACTGGAGGGAAGAAGTGGAGGGGCTACCTGTTCATCCTTTTTCTCTTCTCCTGTGAAGCTAACATCTAATTTCTGGTGCCCTCAAGGCATAGCAAAAAGTCTTTTTAAATTAGCATATTATTGACTTCCTTTTATCATGTTTGCTTAATCTGGTTTAATAATATTTTAATTATTTGTTGGTGAGATTCACATCTTAAGGTAACTATTCTGTCAAGCACAAGTTTAAAAGTCTAATATACAGGAGAGACTGAGGGTGTTTGTATGTCTAATATGTTACTAATGGAATACAAATAACTAATGTGATTCCAAATTACCTTTGGAGTTTGGATCAGACGTGGCTGGTAAATGAGGTTTTCGTATGAGGTTCATGTATTAAGAATTTCCATGTAGTATCTATACCTGTGTTTTTATAGGACTGTGAGTCCTATACGTTTGTTCTAAGTATTCAGGACGCCAACGCAGAATACACTGATTGCCATCTCTTGTGTGCAAGAAGCGGGAAGACTGTTTTGGGAAGATTTGTCCAGTTGGATTGACTGGAGACTGGAAGGGCAAGTTTTCAAGTTGGCAATCCTGGAATCCTTAAAACACACCTCTCACACACATTGCCGAACCGTGGACTGGGCTTAAGTCTACAACATTAACTCCATAGTATTGAATTCAGCCATCCAGAATCAACTTCGGCTGGTCCGTGTTGTCATATCTGCATATGTAATCGGAAGCGCGTCTTCATCCAAAGAGAAAGCATTTCCTCCCCCAAGGAATCGGAACGAAGATGCTCAGCGCCAGAACAGCTTTGTCTTGAGACCCTGTTCTCACACGCTGGTGCAAGAACAAAATTGCTACACTTTAAGTGGCGGCTTTGATTTTTAATTCCCTTGAATTTCTTCCTTTCCTCGAGTCAATCAAGGCTGTTTTAGACACTTACCGCACATACAAACATGAACAAAATGAAGCGAAAAGAATAGCGACTCTCTGGCAACCTTGATCGATTCCCACGAGGGGAACTCAATATGGAAAAAGTCAAACCACTTGGGGGGCCATCTAACCACGTACCCTTCAGGGCTGAGCTCAGACTGTCCCATCGGTTTTGCTGTGAAGGCCTACTCAGTTTCGTTGCTCATGCTGGACTTGGTCATACATCATGTTGTGTTTTCCTCCATTTGTTGTTTAATTATATAATGGAGGAGAGAAAAAAGTGTTATTTTTTTTTTATTTATTTTTTTAACGTTTTATTTATTTTTGAGACAGGGAGAGACAGAGCATGAACGGGGGAGGGTCAGAGAGAGGGAGACACAGAATCTGAAACAGGCTCCAGACTCTGAGCTGTCAGCACAGAGCCCGACGCGGGGCTCGAACTCACTGACCACGAGATCACGACCTGAGCCGAAGTCGGCCGCTTAACCGACTGAGCCACCCAGGCGCCCCGAAAAAAGTATATTTTTAAAGTTGATCAGCTGGCCTCTTCTTAGGAGTATATTGCTTTTATCTGGGAAAATAACTTGATGGTTACCTAATGTGTGAAAAATAAAGTACTCTCCTGCAGTCCCCAGCCACCTTACACTTGGGAATGGGCTAGCGTGAGAGACATTTAAAAAGCCAGAACATACTATCTAATAAAACGGGAGGAGTTGTTGGTATCCTGGAAAAATCTGAACATGCTAGAGTCAAAGTGCTGATAATGAAGAGGGGCAAGAGGGACAGAGAGGGTTTAGCAACAAGACAGGAAAACAGGGATCCTGGGGAGCAAAGTCATCAAGTGCAAAGTCTGTTATCATCGCGGCGCCCGGGTGGCTCAGTCGGTTTTAAGCTTCCAGCTTCGGCTCAGGTCATGATCTCAGGGTTTGTGATTTCGAGCCCCACGCTGGGCTCTGCGTTGACAGTGCAAAGCTTGATTCAGATTCTGTCTCCCTCTTCCTCTCTGCCCCTCCCAGACATGCGTGCGTGCACTTGTGCTCGCTCTCTCTCTCTCTCTGAAAAATAAATCGATATTTTTATAAAAAGTTTGTTATCATCAGAATGGCTCTGGCACTTAAAGAACAGAAATGCCTAATTCAGATCGCAAGTAAACTGCTTTGCTGTTCTGTAAGTTCCCCTCTGTTACCGCGCATCTTCTGTATCCTATGCACACCTGCCTCTGAGAGAGGTATTTTGGGTCGATCCAGAGAAAGATGTTACGTTTAGGGTTACTAGATAAAACACAGGAGGTCTGTACCTCGATGTCTTTTTTAAAAATTTTGCTGAATCTTGCAACTAGTTAGGTTACATGTCCAGATCCATAGATCCATATAGGGTGGAGAAAAAGGAACAGCCACAAGAAACAAGATACAGACATGCCAGAGAATTGAATGTAAGCAAGAAAATGTGGCAAGAGGTCACTAGGAGATCTGTAAGCCCTCTGAGGTACTGGCGGTAGGATGGAGTCTTTGTTTTCCTCTAGAAGTGAGTCTGTAGCATTTAAATTTTTTAAAGTTTATTTATTTACTTTGAGAGAGAGAAAGAGAGAGAGAGAGCACAAGCGGGGGAGGAACAGAGAGAGAGAAAGAAAGAGAGAGAGAGAATTCCAAGCAGGCTCCGCACTGGCAGCACAGAGCCCGATGCGGGGCTCGAACTCATGAACCATGGGATCACGGCCCGAGCCAAAATCAAGATACCTAGCCAGAAGACACCTAGGTTGTGATTCATTCCATGTTATGTGTATTATCACCTTACAAGCTTAACCTCTCTCACTAGAGGAAACTCCCAGAAGGCTGAGTTCCCCACAGCTGCTGCCAGGGGAACAGCGTGTGGCTGTGGTAGGAACAGCAGCTGGGACAATTCGGAGAGCCACCCTTCCCCCGGCACTCCTTATTCTGAGCAAAGCCGGGGGGCTGCAGCCAGAACAGAGGTGCCTGTGGTCCCCCGGTGGATCCGAGCCCGTGGAAACGAGAGCGAGTCAGGACTGTTTCTGGGGACGACTCCGGTAGCAGACAGCCGAGGTGTGTCTGCAGGAGGGTACTGAGCAAAATGAGGTAGCACTCGTGGTGGAGCAGGAGCAGTTTTCTTCAATTCGCTTGCATGATCATTTGCAAATAGATGTGCAGCTGTGTTATTTGTTTCAACATCTGGCTGTAAATTCATTCCCTCCCCCCTCCCCCCCCACCCCAAGGTCACTTTCACTTACGTTCTCTCCAAATCTTTTGTTATTCTGTCGACTCCTTTCGCCCTCTTCCAAGCTGGGAGATTACTTCGATGATGTAGCTCAAATTAGGCAGTTTATGGCTCAAAAAGCTTTACGACTAGCCTTTCTTCTGTCACGTGTATCATTTTGCTGAGGCCAGGATTTGACTTAATGCGTTTGCAAGGCTTCACGGAAAGGAACGCATTGCTCAGCCAGTGAGTCTGGCCATCTGCCCAGTGTCCACTCTGTGATCCAGCTGTTGTCTTCTGGTATTTGTCCAGCTGTGGTATCTAAGAATTAGTGAAGGGGCGCCTGGGTGGCTCAGTCGGTTGAGTGTCCGACTTCAGCTCAGGTCATGATCTCATGACTTGTGAGTTCGAGCCCTGCTTTGGGCTCTGTGCTGACAGCTCGGAGCCTGGAGCCTGCTTCGGATTCTGTGTCTCCCTCTCTCTCTCTGCCCCTCTCCCACTCGCTCTGTGTCTCTCTCAAAAATAATAAAAACATTAAAAAACCAAACAAAGAATTAGTGAAATCCTTGGATGTCTCACTTGGGAATGAAAAGATTCAGTGTGCCATATGATCATTGTTAATATAAACAGATGGTCTCATTTCTGTTTCTCGTTTCAAACTCAGGCTAGACAAGGTAGTGTGGAGAAATGTCCTGGGCGGGGGGATACTTTCAGGTAGAATGGAGAACGTAAGCAAAGGAACAGACAGGGCAATGAGCGAACAGGAGTTATTTACAGAGCTGCTAATTCGGTATGACAGGAGTAGAGGGTATGAAGGAGAACGTGGGTGATGTGTGGCAGATACGAATAATAACTGTATAGAAGTAGTATTGATTGAAGAAGTAAGGACAAGAAAAGACCAGACAAGGTATGAAGTTCGTCTGCACCAAGAAATCAGAGCCCAACTTTCTTTTTGCTATATAAAGGTAGTTACCGGGCGCTATCAACGATAGCCAAAGTCTGGAAAGAGCCCAAATGTCCATCGATGGATGAATGGATAAAGAAGATGTGTATATACATACAATGGAGTATTAGTCGGCAATCAGAAAGAATGAAATCTTGCCATTTGCAACTACGTGCATGGAACTGGAGGGTATCGTGCTAAGCGAGATGAGTCAGAGAAAGACAAATATCATATGACTTCACTCATAGGAGGACTTTAAGAGACAAAACAGATGAACTTAAGAGAAGGGAAGCAAAAATAATATAAAAACAGGGAGGGGGACAAAACAGAAGAGACTCATAAGTATGGAGAACAAACTGAGGGTTGCTGGAGGGGTTGCGGGAGGGGTTGTGGGAGGGGGGATGGGCTAAATGGGTCAGGGGCATTAAGGAATCTACTCCTGAAGTCATTGTTGCACTAGATGCTCACTAACTTGGAGGTAAATTTAAAAAATAAAGAAATTATAAAGGTAGCAATTTGGGTGCAGTGAAGGCAGAAACAATGAGGACGGACGGTTCCTCTGGCCATTGCAGGCTAAAAATGGGGGGCAAAGTATTATCTGCCCTTTCCCTTTCAGGTGCAGGACCACTTTTGTCTTGAAAGATCTGGGCTTCTGTAATGGTTATCTCTGCATTCTATGATTTTGACCGGCCAAAGTTACAATCATACATTCAGAATGAAAAACAGCATCTGTCTGGAACCAACAATGAGAAGGACTCCTCCCTATTACAGGCCTGACGTGCGTCACCGGTGACGAGCAATGGGCGACATGCACTGGAGGTCACGGCACTTAAAAACATCAGCTAAAAGCCTCTTGTGTCTTACGTATTCCAAATACAAATAGCCCAACCTGTGGCCTAGTGATCAGTGCTTAAAAATTCACCAGTTAACCATACGAAGTGCAAATGTTTCTTTCAACTATTTCAACTCGTGTTAGCCTGAAAGCTCCTGACGTAGGATGTTGGTTAAGAGGGATATCAACTTTGTAAGTCTGGCCACATACGAAGTCCTCCACTGCATGAAAATCTCTGAGCCACAACATATCAGAGACTAATTATGAAAATTGACTTTTCAATTTGCTTCTCACTGTAATTATCCAACTATCGTACATTATTTGCTTGGAGTAATTTCTTCTATGTAAAATGGTCTTTTTCTTATCACCAGAAAGAGGCGGTGCAACAGACTCACGGAGTCAGGAAATTGTGAGCACTTGAAGGGTCTACGACTTTTTAATATTCACTTCAGTAGAGAGATTTCCTGGTGAGGAGAAGAGGGAGGGTGACAGAGATAATAGGCTCACAAAAGGTTTCTAAATAACTTATTTGTAGAAATTATTATATATAATGAGATATACCCCTCCAAGCCAATTCATTCAACACAGACGATGGTAACAAAAAAGGCCACAGTCAAACAAAATGTAGGGCTAAAAGGAGCTATCGCACCATCCACGAATAACAAATCCCTCTGATAGCCCTGCAAGGGAGATATGATTATCCCCATTTTACATGATAGAGCTGAATGTCAAAGAGTTTAAATAATTTATTCAAAATTCTACAAAGAAGTGGCACATTCCGGCTTTCGAGACGCCCGTGTTCTTTCCATGACATCTGACTGCTGGCCAACTCTATACCCACTTCCTCGATGCACTGGTCCGGGCCTCAGGACAAAATGAAGCCTCTGGTCAAATGCCCTACTGAAATAGCATTTCCCTATTTTAAAAATTCATGTTATCAAAAAGGACGTATAGCTAGCTTGGATGCGTCGTCCTTGGCTCTGACTGATTTTTAGTGATCACCACTTCTCCAAGTGCTTTCTAAATATAATAATAACATGTAATTATTATTATACAAAAGTATAGGGGTGCCTGGGTAGCTCAGTTGGTTAAGCATCTGACTTCGGCTCATGTCATGATCTTGTGGTTCACGAGTTTGAGCCTCGCGTCAGGCTCCGTGCTGACAGCTCAGAGCCTGGAGCCTGCTTCAGATTCTGTGTCTCCCTCTCTCTCTGCCCCTCCCCTGCTTGTGCACTCTCTCTTTCTCTCTCTCTCTCTCTCAAAAATAAACATTAAAAAAAAAGTATATAGCACTGTTTTGAGTATCTTGTATTAATTCATTTAATCTTCTCAACAACCCTGAGATACGTATTATTAGTATCATTTTATTTTTATTTTTTTTAACAAAATGTTTATTTATTTATGTTTGAGACAGAGAGAACAGAGAGAGCTCACGAGCTGGGGGAGAGGATAGGAGAGAGAGAGAGAATCCCAAGATGCGGGGCTTGAACCCATCAGTCACGAGATCACAACCTGAACCGAAACTAAGAGTCAGACACTTAAGTGACTGAGCCTCCCAGGTGCCCCTATTGTTTCCATTCTAGAGATGAGGAAACTGAGGCACTGAGAGGATAAGCAACATGCTCAGGGTTGCACAGTGTATGGCAGAGCAGGGATGAGAACCCAGACAGTAGACAGAATCCATGCTCTTAACTGCTGTGTTAGATTGGTACGCTTTAACCGTATGCTGAATAATTCATTGTGAAATCTTGCCACAGATTGCTTTCACGCTTATTGATCTTTGTTTTTCCAGACTCCATCATTTTCCCCTTTTTAATAAAGGGAGCAGTGTTTATTCATCCCCAGTCTCCTAGTTAGTCTTTAATTTCTACAGCTTCTCAAGGGTAATATTGGTTATTTACTTTGACCTCTATAATCTGTCTGTATAGAGAGCCTTTAACTCCTTTAGAGAGTCTAAATACTCACTCAGAAATTCCTTACCTGTACTTCCATCCCCACCTTTTCTCTAAACTTTTTTCAATTTCTATTTATGTTTTTTTAGTAATCTCTGCACCCAACATGGGGCTCGAACTCACAACCCCAAGATCAACAGTCACATGCTCTTCTGACTGAGCCACCCAGGCACCCTTACTTCCATCCCCTTTTACCCATGTTGTTTCACTCTACCCAGTTTAAGATTATTCTCTTTAATGTGAAAGCAAGTGAGGAGTTGGGGAGTTCTGCCCTTTTTTTCCCATCTCCAAATGCCTCTATCCCATGTAGGGAACCACTCCCCTGCTGGCTGGCTGTGTGTTGCAAAATTAGATCAGGATTTTGTAGTAATGAGAAATAAAAGCATGGGTTTTTATGGGATTCATGTAGTATTATGGTCAAGGATCCAGAAATGTCTGACTGTTACTGTGCCAGGTACATTGCTCCCTGTGGGGAAACAGGCACGGACGGACGGACACACACACACACACACACACACACACCGGCTCATTATCAGCCTTGTAAGTACCCGGCTCTCCCGTACAAGACACCTTAGCAGGTTTTTAAAAGAAATTTATAGTACACATATCCTAAGATATAGTAATTTCTTTTAAAAAGGAATGTTTTGAGTACATCTGTCGCCACAGAGTGAGCTGAGCAAGGTTCTACTGGCATAGACAGCCTTGCCAAGACATCCGGCTAGCACCCATAAGGTCAAAATTCGAACCTGTGTTCTCGTCTCTTTCTGATTGCACATAGAACAATGTGTGGCCCAGTCGATTCAGCGTCTGACATCAGCTCAGGCCAGGATCTCATGGTTCATGGGTTCGAGCCCTGCATCGGGCGCTGTGCTGACCATGAGGAGCCTGCCTGGGATTCTCTCACTCCCTCTCGAAATAAATAAATAAGTGAAAAAGAACGTTTCCTGCATCGTGAATGTACAGAAGGAAGGAAACAAGAATGCAGTTGTGGTGAATGGGAAAAAAAGTTTCTCCCTCATAGAGGGACGGTCTGCATGAGCTAGTTCAGCCATGTCCAAAGTGGTCTCGTGACTCTTAACTCCACTCGCCATGCAGATATCAGGAGCGCGTCGCACTTTGTAATCCTCTTCGCCAGCAACTTCCAGGGAACTCTACCCAGTGCACAGTTCTGTGGATAGGAGCGCGCGTAGCTGCAGCAGCGATGCTGACAGGAAGCAGTAACAACAGCTCCTTGACCTCTGGTTGCAGTTATGACGGTGTAACCTTGAAATCAATATCCCCGGGGCAGACCTGCAGCTTCTGTTTTTCAGGATCTAAATAGAATTCTGTAAGTTTGTACTTCCCTGGATGAAGTATATTCCTGCCTGAAATATATAGAAGGGTTTCTGTTCTCCGTACAGTAAACTAAGGGGGTGCCCGGGTGGCTCGGTCAGTTAAGCATCCGACTCTTGATCTCACAGGTCACGAACCCACAGTTTGTGAGTTTAGGCCCACTGTCAGTGCAGAGCCTGCTTGGGATTCTCTCTCTCCCTCTCTCTCTGCCCCTCTTCTGCTCATACTCACTCTCTCTCGCTCTCTCTCTCTCTCAAAAGAAATAAATAAACTTGGGGCACCCGGCTGGCTCAGTCAGTTAAGCATCTGACTCTTGGTTTCGGCTCAGGTTATGATCTCATGCTTCATGAGTTTGAGCCCCACTCGTGCTCTCTCTCTCAAAACAAACTTTTATAAATAAAAACAAACAAACTTAAAAAAAAATAATGAACTAAGATAAAAGAACTCGTAGTGGAAATGAAAGTCTCCCACCCCAAACCTCTCTGTTCTTAGCTCCCCTCTAGAAGTAATCTGTTAGACACGTGTGTTTTCTTCTCATGAAGTCTCCGTTGCACTAAATAATATCTCTATATCACTATTTCTTGATTTATCAACTTGAAAACATGAAGACTATATTCACTTACACCACCTGGAATTTTTCATGCCGTCCTCCTCCCAAATGCAGGCAGCTTTACTGTACTGGTCACCTTTCTAACCTACGTCATCGGCATGAGCCTCTGTATTTTGTTCCGTCACATTCTTTTAAAATAAAGTGTACTTAATTTTTTTTTAAAGTTTATTTATTTATTTTGAGAGGGAGAGAGAGAGAGAGGGAGCAGGGGAGGGGCACAGAGAGAGAGGGAGACAGAGGATCCCAAGCAGGCTCCACACTGTCAGCACGGAGCCCAACTTGGGGTTAGAACTCACGAACCATGAGATCATGACGTGAGCCGAAGCCAAGAGCCAGACACTTAACTGACTGAGGCACCCAGACGCCCTTGTCCTATCACCTTTAACCATAGCTCTTGATGCCCCATTATGTAAAAGTGTGATATTACTGTCGTCTACTCTTCCCTCCGCCATTCCTCCTCTTTCCTGTGGCCTCATTTCTGCCAGCTAGCATCCCCATGCTGTCGAATCAACATGCGATCTCTAGAGAGAAGAACACTCCTATCATTTGTTTAAAAATATACTTGGGGTTTCCTGTGTCACTCATCACTCTGCATGGGTAGGGGAGTCAACACTAACAACAGTACTAAGTTATTCTATCAACACTTTCAAATAACGCCCCTGTTTTCAGCACCACTAATAAACCCTGTTACCTGTACCCACCAACTCCAAGATCAGGCCTAGAACATCAGTTGACCGTTACTGCAGTCGTCCCCTGGGCTGTTTCTTCTTTATATTCAACATCATTTGTCACTAAGTTTCTATTTCCAATCTTCTAGAAATTTGTTGAAATGCCTTAATCACTAGTGGTCCCCTCCCCAACGCATTCTTGTGTCAGTTCTCTATCCGCTCAGTGACATCGCATAATGACAAAACACAAAACCTCACCGGCATACAACTACACACACCTATTTTGCTGAGTTTTCTCTGGTATTCAGCTGACGTGACCTGGACTTGGCCGATCTTACCTGGTCTCTCTCATGCATGGGTAGTGAGCCCTAGGTGTCCTAGATGCTCATCTTGGCTAGGCTCCCTCAGATTCCTGGAGTAAACTGCTTGTCAGCTGGGGCAATTCTGCTCCGCTTTACGAATCTGTCCCATCTCTCCAGCAGCCCAGACACGTTCTCGTGGCAAAGGCAGGGGTATAAGAGCAAAAGCAAACTCAAATTTGCAAGCACTTTTCAAGCCTCTGCTCGTGTCACACTTGCTAACATTGCCTTTGCAGAAAGAAATCACACTCACTGTTCCCAGAGTCTGAGCAAGAGGGCGCTACAGAGTTGCACGGCAAGGAGTTGTAAAGGGGGGCGAAATTAAGGCCATTAATGAAATCTATCTGTCACATTTTCTTTATCTCATATTAATAGTGTCTCTGGAGGGAAGGAAGGTGGATGTCAATGCTCGGTACACCACATTGAACTGGTGGCCTTTGTGCTTTTTGGTTCACGTGCCATTACCCATGCTGTTTCCTGAATCCAGAATGACCTTTTCATTTCTCTCCATCTCCTAGCCATCTTTCAAAGCCCAGATCTAACCCCATCACTTTGTGGATGCCTTCTGTACGTGACATCAATTGCTTTTGCCTATTTATCAGCCGTTCCCCCACTGTTCTAATAATAGAACTTCAGTGTCACTGTGGAGAACTGACATTTCACATCAGTTTTTAGGGTTTCCCATGAGACAGAACCCATTATTCAATTCAAGGGGTGGGTGTATGATCTGGCCCAATAGCAGAGCCAATATCTTGGTGGTAGTGATGACTGCTTTGGATATAGACATGTGGTCAAACTGGTCCAGGTCAAAGATGACGCTGAGATTTAGGCTGAAATTACAGGAAAGAGGCTGATACATTTCACTGCTGTTGCCAAGCAGTTAGGGTACAACGCTAAAGCCTCTGGTGATCATGTTTCTCACTACATCGGTAGAGCCGACGGTGAGTAAAAGCAACACTAAGAAAAACAGAGTCGGGTGATAGAAACAGAGAGATCCCCGAAGACATGATCTGAACATCTAGCTCTAGACCTAGCTGATATTTTTTTTCCATTTATTTTTAGCGCTTTTAAAAATTCCTGGACCTTTCAGTTACTTGAATCAATAAATTTCATTTTAGCTCAGACCCATTACTTGTAACCAGACAGAGTCTAACATAATTCTCTGAAAACCTAAGCCCCTGTCTCACTTTACTGTGACTATTAAGTGCATATTTCTTTCTTTTTAATTTATTTTTTAAGTTTATTTATTTATTTTCAGAGAGAGAGAGAGCGCACAAGTGGGGAAGGGAAAGAAAGAGGGAGAGAGAGAATCTCAAGCAGGCTCCACACTGTCAGTGTGGAGCCCAATGTGGGGTTCGAACTCACCAACCGTGAGATCACGACCCGAGCCGAAGTTGGGCGCTTAAGTGACTGACGCACCCAGGCGCCTCTAAGTGCATACGTCTTGAGTTTTATCCCCTTCCTTCCATTCTCTACTTGGGAGATTCTCGGTGGAGGCACACATCGAAATGGAGTAGCACAGGATCACCAGAGGAAAGAACTTTCTCTGGCTACTTCTTCCTGCTCTGAAGATTCCGGTATGTCCTCTAGTTGCCAGTTAGAGGCAACTGACATGAGTTTGTTGGGTCCTTCAGGTGTTTTGGGATGGAGGTAGGTAGAAAGTTTAAAGGGCACTAACGACGATCTGTTTCACAGGCCATGTCATGATGTGCTCCTTGTAAGTTCATATTTATGTCTATGCTTGATAACTACCTGTCCTTTGTGCTAGGCTGTAAGTTTTAGGATGACAGTGCTTAGAACAGTGCTTGTCCACTGATTTATCTTCAGGTCGAAAGACAGTGTCTGGTACATGTTAGGGACTCAGGAGATTGTTGTTAGGAATAAATGTTGAAAATAGATTTTGTGTTTTATTTATCTCTATACCACCACAACAATGAATTCAGTGTTTGCTAAAATAAAATGAAAATAAATACAATCGGCTCCAAGCCATGAGCTGTTTCACACTCTACACCATCAACGTGTCTCCTCTTCACCCTCATTTTCTACAAAGACCTTTCTGTTCACACTTAGCACTTCCATGGATTCAGAAATTCTTGAAGTTAGCCTTCCCGGAGATTTTCCACGTTTGTCCTTGGTTGTGTGCTTCTCTTTGTATTTTTCTAGTAAGTCGCTTTTAAGTTAGAGACCTTGCCGTGAAGCTTCATTTGTTTTGTTCAACGCCTTCTCTTCTGATTTTACAATGGTTATAATTTGGATAGCCCAAACTGCATTTTTCCAGCCTCCTTCCCTTATTATAGCTTTATACATTCCTTTTTAGAGTTTCAGGTCATTGAATTATAACACTTTTTTTTTTTAATAACCTTTATGATCTGAAAGTCAAGGGTAAACATGACCTCCACCCTGTCTGCACACCACCTGCACACATCTTTAGGAAACAAGAGGGAGG